>NC_134090.1:126511319-126827778 GCF_000715075.1 Nicotiana tabacum
TCTTTGGTTCAAAATTTGACCATCTTAGGCATGAATTGAACATCAATGACAGCGAATTCTTCATGAAGGGAATGAGGAGACCGTGTAGTACCAATTGGGTAGTTTTCAGAGACATTAGAATTTTCGGTCAACTTTGAACTAATATTCGAGCCATTCGACTGATATTTGAGGGAAACCAGTGGGAGATTCTAGTAGAGGAGAACTAGGAGAGCACGGGGTGTTAATTTGGGGTGATTTGGACGGAGTTGTGTTGTGGCCGGAGTTTGTCGATCCAAGATTTGAAGGCTTTGGCAGGGATTCGAGAAAAACTAATATGGGGTTTGGAAAGAGGAGGAGAAGACGAGTTGAGGGTGTATTTTTGGGAGGGATTGGAGCTTCTTCGCCCCCGGCAACGATTTCCGGCCGGCGGCGGACGGCGGAGAAGGGCGGCGTTACAGAGGGAGTGTACGAGGAAGACGAAAATGTTTTTGTAGGTTTAGTTAACATTTCGGACATTTTTATTATCTAACAAGAATGCACACGAGCCATTTGATCAAAAAGAATGAAGGTCCAGGATTGAGTGACGCCCAAAACGGCGTCGTTTGATTTAGCTGGGGGCGGACCGGGTCAGGGGGTTTGGGCCTGGGTCGGAAATGGGTTCTGGTGGGAATTTTTATTTGGGGTGAGGTTTGGTCAAATTAAAATGAGCTCAATTTTGGTCTCTTATTAAGACCACCCTTTTTTAATTGTTTTTCCTTTTATTACTTTTACTTATTTTTGTTTTCATTTTGTATTTTTGTATTTTTATTTTTTCTGATTTTATAAAAATGCAAGAATAAAGATAAAGTCCTAATATATTTCAAAGTTAAACTAATTAACTCCTACAATTGTTTAAAATCTATTTCGTGACGAATTCACAATTAAACAATTAAAAATGCAAAAGTGAACTATTTTTGTTATTTTCTTCATATTTTGTTCTAAAGCAAATTAACCCCTAATTAATCCTAAAATATGAAATTAGATCCTAAATGCAAATGTATTTTTGTATTTTTCATATGAATTAAAATGCACAAATAAAATGCAAACAATTACAAGAAAATAACACAAAATTCACAAAAATTGTAAAATAATAAAGAAATTATTTTTTTTGAATTTCTGGGAATAATTCATATATAGGGCAAAAATCACGTGCTCACACCTTTATTGTTCCGGAAGACTCTGACGCCACCAAATCAATGGTCGAAGAACTGGAACAGGTTATATTGATCGAGTACATGCCCGAGCGAAAGGTATACCTAGGAACGGGGTTAACCCCCGAACTCAGGAAAAAGCTTATTCAATTTCTTATTGATAACATGGATTATTTTACTTGGTACCATTTTGATATGACAGGGATCCCACTGGAGACAACGACGCATCTACTAAGCCTAGACCCTAGGTGCAAACCAGTGAAGTAGAAGAGAAGACCCCAGTCCGAGGTAAAGCACATATTTATAAAGGACGAGGTAACAAAACTTCTCAAAATAGGGTCCACGCGGGAGGTAAAATACTCCGAATAGTTAGCCAATGTAGTCGTAATCCCTAAAAAAGAGAACAAACTTAGAATGTGTATAGATTACAAAGATTTAAACAAGGCATGCCCCAAAGATTCCTTTCCATTGCCTAACATCGATCGCATGATCGACGCCACAGCTGGCCACGAGATCCTTACCTTTCTCAATGCCTATTTCGGGTACAATCAAATTCAAATGAACCCGGAAGACCAGGAAAAGACTTCATTTATCACCAAATATGGAACATAATGTTATAATTTAATGCCCTTCGGGCTAAAAAATGCAGGAACTGTAGACATGTGATTTTTGATCCTCCCCAAGAATTTTATATTTTAGCGTAAATATTCAATTAAGGTTTAGTATCGCTCTATTTACTTTATTTTATCTAAAAAAGAAACTACAAAAATATTTTCCCTTATTCTAGCTAATTGATATTTTGTCTAGTTAGTTTTATTTTTGAAAAAAAATACAAAAATAGTCTTGGCATTTTATTTTCCAAAAAAGATAAGAAGAAAAGTCAAAAAATATTTTACATTTTAGTATATATTGAGTGGTATTTAAATTTCACTAATATGGTAATTATATGTCTTCTCTAAACATTTTTATTATCTTAAATATACTAGTATCTTTATAAAGTTATTTTCAATTCATTTTTAAAGTCAAAGGAAAAGAAAAATGAAAAAAAAGGATTTTGATTTAGTCTTCCTACCCCAAAGTTAATTAGCCCAAATTCAAGACCCAAATCCCTTCAAGCACAAAATATTGAGCTCATACCCCATTCCCCATTTGACATAACCTAATTCCTACCCCTATAAAATAACCCCTAACTCTTAAAATGAAAAAGACGGAGACTACACTAAAAAGAGAAACGGCACATCCCCTTCTCACAGCATAGACGATCTCCTTCCCCCTTTTGGACGAACTTAGCTGCTTGAAGACCTAGCTAGATCTCATCCCTTGGTCTTCTTCTTCATCTCCATTCACTCTCACTGAGAGCCCCCCAAAACCGACCTCCAAAGCACCCCAATTTTAGCGACAATACCTCGCGCTTTGCACACAAAACAACCCTCAAAACAACCTGAAATAGCAGCTAAAAAATGCTGCTCAACTCTACCACAACTGCCATCAAGAACAGTCCAAAAATGAGCTCAAATCCACCCCTAAACAACCTCAATACAACTCCAAAACAAGATGGAAAACAAGTCAAAACAGCCATTAAAATCAACCCAAAACAGTCACCAAAAATTGGTAAAAAGCTGGTTATTTCAACTGAAATTAAAAGGAGTTTGAAAAGGTCAAGTCCAAAGTCTACTGTGTCGTCGAGGTCCGAATTTTTGCCCGTCAAGATGTTGGAATTGTTGAAGTCTCATTAGCAGGCTCTCGTTTGAATTCAAAAGTTCAAAAGCAAAAAAAAAGGCTTGTTTAAAGTTTTCTGGGATTCTCAAGTTTGTTTGAAGCTGCGAGGGAGTGGTTCATTCACTGATTTTGGTGGTGTTGTTTGCTGGGCTCTATTATCCATTTGTTTTCCAAAGTTTGACCTTTGAATCCTTCATAAATAAGGTATTCTATTTTTCTTCTCTTCTCCAAAGTAAGCAACTATTAATTTGTGAATGCAAAAATATGCTTTGTTCAAGGTCTATGTGTGTGAATGATGCTCCTGAATTGTTTGAATTGAAATAAATGGTTATGTGATAGTTGAGTGCATTTTCATCACCTGATTGTTAAATGTTAACATTTTCTCAATATGCTCATGATTGTGTCTCGTTTCTCCTGGCTCATGACTCATAAATTTAGCCACTAGTTGGTTAAACTTATTTGACAAAAGGGGTCAATCGTTAGGTTTGTCTTTGTACTTGAATTGTGAGTCCCTGCAGCACTATGTCTGTATTTCAAAATTTGAAGAAGTGTTGATATTTGAACAATTGGTCTATATTGATAGTTCATAGAGAAAACAGAATGCAACAATGTCTTTGAATGTTTGTCGTTCACTCCTGTTATATGTAAAACTATGAAAAGTCCATTTCTTAATCTTGGGTTATTTTAGGATTTTGTTCTAATTGTCATCTTACACTTTATTTTTGAGTATATATCTAAATCTCGAATGACTGAATTATTTCATGCAAATATGGCATCTAATATTCCCACTACATTAGGATTCTGGTTGCTTAAGATAAATTGGCTTCTTATTTGGGATAAAATTTTAGCTCAAACTTTAGTTTAATTTAGCTTTGTAGATTGTGATAAACTTTGGCCTTACTATAATTTTAAATCCAATAGAATTATTTGACCTTCGTAGTTACTTTAGGTGCATTCTTTAAATAATTCATCATAGCTACGGGTACGGTTCCCGTGACGTAGTTACGATACACAATTTTCTTAAACTCGGGTGTGCATTTTATGTGACCCAAATCCAAATCTCAACAACGTTAGATAAAATATGTCGAGGACCGCGGGTGCATTTACGTGACGTTGTTCAAGACGTGTTTTAATAACGTTGAAATCTTCCTAAAATAATGATTCAATAAAAGCGTCTCAAAAGTTAAACAATATACCTAGATTTTTAGCTTAGAATAACTCAGCCTCATGCCGGATCCCTAGTAGGAACATTTTTTTGTATCATGTGCATATGACTTAGGGGACTCAACACAAGGGTTGGGTCCGTCTAGTATAGGTGCACCAAATTAAAAGATCATCCTGATACATCTTACGTGCTACTTGCGTATCTGTCTATTTCGGCTTGCATGCTGACTGGCTTCTAGAATAGGGAAAGGAATTGGAAAAAAATGAAAATCGAAAAAAAAAAAAAGAGTGAGAGAGTGAGAGGTAGGTATTTGAATTACCCTGAAATTCTATTGAAATTTTGAAAAAAAAGAAAAGAAAAGTCATTTCAAAATAAGTCATATTTTCTTTTGTTCCATCAAAACTGGGCGAACTACGCGGGTCTGATTCTCACCGGATGTGAGATACATAGGCAAACCTCATCGGTTCCGGCCCATAATTTTCAAAAAATCCAAAAATATTTTCCTTTACTTCCTCTCTAGAAAAGTCTTTTTTTGAGACCCCAATTTTCAAAAAATCCAAAAATATTTTCCATTGCTTGCTTTTTAGAAAGCTTTTCTTTTTGACCCTAATTTTTTTTTTTAAAATAAACAAAAATATTTTCTTTTAATTTCTTTCAAAACTCCAAAAAATATTTTCATTCTTCTTTCAAAATTGAAAAGAAAATTCAAAATTCAAAAATATTTTCTTTTTTTTAGAAGCATTTCTTTCATAAATTCAAAATAAAATTCCAAAAATATTTTCTTTCTTCTTTAGAAGTTTTTCTTTCAAAATTTTTCTTTCTTCTTTAGAAGTCTTTCTTTGCAAAAATGCTGAAGAAAAATCAGAATCCAAAAATATTCCCTTTCTTCTTTATAAATCTTTCTTTCGAAAAAATAAAATAAAAAATTCAAAAAAGTTAGTTTATTTACTTTATTCATGATCTTCCCGAACTACGCAAGATCTGATTCATGTTCCCACATGATACGTAGGCAACCCACATCAGGTTCGATCACCATTAAAAAGAAATGAAAAAGAATGAAGAAATGAAAAAATATGGATAATAATAAGGACCGACTGGAGTCCATTCTAACATGTTTTGTTTTGAATTGTGAAGAAAGTTGAGGTGGTCGGTTTGTGGTAAGCTGGAAACACAAGATCTAAGGAAAAATGATAACTGACATCAAAGCTGTTACAAGTGCTCCAGAGACTCAGGGTCAGAGGGTTCAACAAGAGTCTACTGTGTTTGAGAAAAATAGAATACTGAAACAGCAAATGACCGAAATGTGTCAAGCATGGGCCAGTGGTCAAGGATAGCCTCGTCATGAGTCACAATTTGCTACACAGCAAGAGCAGTACCACTCTCCTGAGTACCACTCGCACTCGTTTGATCTTCCTGCAAATATTGAGAAGCCTGCGCGAAAGATGGTACAAGAAAAAATGACCCAAAGGGTGAAAAGCTTAGAACAACGATTGAAAAACATGCAAGGGTTGGCAGGTCAAAAGAGTGTTGCCTTCAAATATCGATGTATATTCCCCGATGTCCACTTGCCTCCTGGCTTCAAGACTCCCAAATTTGAAAAGTATGATAGACATGGAAATCTCATAGCCCACCTGAAAAGGTATTGCAATCAACTGAGAGGTGCTGGAAGAAATGAAGAATTGTTGATGGCTTATTTTGGGGAAAGCCTTACGGGAGTAGCCTCCGAATGGTTTATGGATCAAGACACGTCTCACTAGTATGTCTGTGATGACATGACACGGGCCTTTGTCAAACAGTTTCAATACAACATCGACCTCGCCCCAGACCGTAGTTCCCTTTTAAACCTGAAGAAGAAACCAACTGAAAGTTTCAGGGAATATGCCATTAAGTGGAGAGAGCAAGCAGTTAGAGTTAAGCCACCCATGGATGACCACGGGCTAATCATTGTCTTCCTTCAGGCTCAAGAGCCAAAGTATTTTTAAAACATGATGTCCGCAGTGGGCAAATCCTTCTCGGAAGCAATCAAAATGGGAGAAATGGTAAAGAATGGTCTTAAGACAGGCAAAATTATAAGTTAAGCAGTTCTTAAAGCCGCAACTCAGGCTGTCCAGTTTGAATCTGATAATTTTAGTGGCACAAATGAGAAGGATGAAGAAATCATGATGACAGCAGGGTCGAGAAGAGGTCCCAGGAAAACACCTCGAAGGTATGAGCAGCCTCATGAGGTTTCCCATGACTCCCCTGAGCATTGCTATCCACCTTAAAACCCACAATACTTTGTTGCTCCACATCAGTATGTTTTCTAGCCACCAAAACACCCCAGAAGGCGAGCACGAGCATCACAAAATCTCCACCAGCTTCCACAAAATTTTCAGGTACCCTATAACCCACATCCAGGCCAGAGGTATAGAGGGGAACAAAAGTTGAAAGATAATTTTACACCAATAGGAGAGTCCTATGCAAGCTTGTTTGAGAAAATAAAGCATTATGACATGATTGCACTGATTTCTCCGAATCATATGGACCCACGTGCAAGAAGCTTTGACCCTTTTAAAAAGTGTGAATACCATTCCAATGCCCAGGGGCACAATATTGAAAGTTGTCGGGATTTGAAAAGTGAAATAGAAAGGATGATCCAGGAAAACCTGATTGTGATCCAAGACAGTGACATCCAGAATATTGCGCTGAATCCTTTACCTGCACATGATGATGCACACTTTGTGGGGATGATGCGTGGTGACAGGGAGTATGAGAATCCTCTCGGGAATTTGCTAACTAAAGTTAATGATTTTGAAATTGGAGAAGGCTCGGCTGATTCTGATGAGCAAATTTGTGGCTAAATGTCAAGCTTAGCAATTGAAAGTCATTCCCTCCTCACTAGGAAGGAATCTTGGTAGTTTGTTTTGATGTTTTTTCTATTATCTGGGTTATTTCAGGGTTGTGATCCAGATTTTATTTGTTTTATTGAGTCAAACCCTTCTATCCCTCCATTCTGTTTGTGTGAGTCCTGTCTTTCTATTCTGTTGCTATTTCCATTAGTCGGGTTATTTAGGGTTGTAACTCAAATTTTAGGTTGTTTGTCTTGTTGTTTACTCAATGAAATACAGTTTGTCCTTTTGTGGCATTCCATGCTTAGTTCTTTTTCCGCTAGTTTTAATGACATGACATGCATGCGGAATTTTTGGCCAAATCTTAGAAAATTGATTTAAGTTTGGATTGGACAACTGAGGAAAAAGGCATTTTTGAAGATGAATAAAGAGTTGAAATATTTTGGAATTAAGGTAGAGTAAAATTTCACATTCAAATCATCGTGAAGATCGGGCTTGAGGATGTTTAATTAATTGAAGTTTGTCAGAAATTTTGATATTAAGGGATGAAAAGTGTCTTGTGACCACGACACACCAAGAGGACAGACATGTTCGTCAATGGTATGATCGCAAAAGAAACTATGTTTGGCATTCTCGAGGCTGGGAGGCCCTTTTTCTGCTATCCAAACAATTTATATCCTTCGCTACCCCTTTTGAGCCTGTGTTATTTTCTTTGACTACCCTCTTTTGGAATCAAGTTTAGAGTCAAGAGTCAAAAAAATATACAAAAAAAAAGGAAAAAAAGAGAGAAAGAGAGAAAGTCTATGTCCCAAGAGTACAAACTGGGGCAATTCTTATGAAGTTCAAGTGAAAAAAAGATGATGAAGAAGAAAAGAACTAGCACATGCCCATGCCCCCAAAAATAGAAGCTGGGGCAACTTGTTTTGAAAACAAAAAAAAGGGAGAAAAAACAGAAAGAATGATGAAAATTATAGTTAGGTCAGATGTTTGAACTACGTTCGACCTGATTCCTTAAAAAAAGGATACGTAGGCAGCCTCACGGTTTGGTCCAACCAAAACAAAAAGATAAAAAAAATTCCAAAAACCCCCAATAGCTGAAACTGGGGCAAAGATTTTATTTCATTTTTGAAAGATTCGATTCCAAGAGTTGTAAGTCTACAACCCCAATCATTTTGAGTCGACTTTGAGCATTCATGCCGACCTTTTTGTCCAACCCTATCCAAAAACCTTCCAAATAAAGACCTCCCGATACGCCTTCAAGAATGCAAAGAGAAGCATGCAATGAGCAACGGCGGTCACACGACATATAACACTGTCAAGTTACTCACAAAAAGTAAAAAAAAAGTAAAAGAAAAAGAAAAATAAGGAAAATGAGAGAGTCTTACTATTGAAAACCTTCACGGGTGATAAGCTCAAATTACACATTAATGAATAGTGTAAGGCGGTCGGTGTCAAATATAATAACCCAACAAGGTTGGGGTTGAATCCCACAGGGAATAGGTGTGAAAAGGTTACTCTTATAGTGTGTTGCTCGACTAAAGTCGTATCTCTATTCGGTTAACAGTAACAAGAGAATGGTTTTATAGTAACAAGAGTATGAATTGAGTTTGTTTGGAAGTATCAACTAATTGGAATATTTATTGAGTAATTAATTCGATTAAAGAAACCAAGGTTGTGTCCCCTTTAATGGAGTGTAATGCTTATCGGTGTTAACATGATATATTTCTAATGGAAGGTTCTTTTGATATGCAAATGATGTCTAAGTGACTACCCAATATTTCCCAATAGTTGAGTAGTATTTCCTCTTTATAATTTTCCCAAATATAAAAGAGTTGCAATTTAGAACCATCAATATATGCCAAGTAAAACCCACTTATTCCTAAGCGATTCTATTAAACAAGGTTTAAAGCCCTGAGTCATTGATATTTACTTCTACCAAATTCTAACCCACTTTCCCAAGCAATGCAAGAATTTAATGGCACTTGTTAATGTTTGCGACCACCAACAATAAATGAAGAATGAGAAGTAAATAAATATCAATCAACCATTATATATATATTCAATGTTAAACACCCATTAGCATAACACCCATTTAAGGTCCACAACCTTAGTATTTAAAGTTAGCTACTCATACTACAATACAAAAACCAAAGAGTATTTAATGTCATAAAAGCTTACAAAGTAGAGAATCTTCACCCAAAAGCTTCCAAAAGTGTGGAATATTAATGTCTTGGAATGTGGTTCAAAGACTAGACAAGATGAGCCTACAAAGACATCGTAAAACTATTTATAGTGGACTCAAAATCGGGACAGAAAACGAACAAAAATGCCCTTTCAGGTCTGATATGCGATCGCATTCTTGTTGCAGAGCACGTATGCGGTCCGCATCTTGAACATCCTCATCGCAGACTGGAACCCTAGTTTACAGGTCTTCTTCGCATTCCAATTATGCGGATCACATTGCAGAAATGCGATCGCATTTTGCATCGCATCTTCGTCCTTCAGTGACCTTCATGGTTGGTTTGCGGTTCACTCTGCGGCTCGCATGTTAGTTCTACGGTCGCATAATGGACCGCATTCTTGACTTGAGATTTAACCCAGATCTCTGCTTTTGTCTGCAATTTGACATGCATTTTGTGACTCGCATGTCTGATCTGCGATCGCATAGTGTATCGCAGACCAGCATTTTTGCTACATTTTGCTCTTTTCTTGTCTTTTTGCTTCCATTTCCATGTTCTTGGGTTCTCAGTCCTTATGTACTGTAGAAACAACAAAACTACATAAGTAATGGAGATAATTGCATTAAAACAAGCTAAAGTCTAAGCAATTAGTATTGAAATGTGCCAAAATTCTCTGGCACATCAACACCCCCAACTTAAACTCTTGCTTTTCCTCAAGCAACTAAAACAAACTTAGCCTATTCTGGACTTTATTTACAAAACATGAAGCGATAATGACTACGGGTGGTGTCCATTGCTAGTACTTCAAGCATGCATCTATAATTGTTTTACCCTTCCTGAACTGATAGTATATTCAAGGAAAACTAATCAACTTGTGAACCTTGAGCCTCAGACATTGCGACAAAATGTTACCCTCAACTGAGTGCAATTGCATTTGACTCAAAAGCACAACTTTTGTTTAACTCCACAGTTCATGTACCCTCACTAGAAAGAAGGTCCCAAAATCACAATATTTACAAGGACAACAAAAAGGGACAGTTTACAAATACACTCACTCTCAGAAAGAACTTCAAGTGTTACAACATTTCATACCATAAGCTTGCCCTTATTTTAATTCACCGCTTATTCAAGAATGTTCGGTTGGAGGTCTCATAAGGACTTTTTAAGCTTGTAATGTAGGTTTCGGGAAGGGTTGGATAGACATTTGGGTACAAGTGACTTCACCCTCCTTGAACACTACTCACAATTTTCCATTTTTTTTTACTTTGCTTCTTTTCAAACCCTCATAGCCTCATTTGCGTCTAGTTTCCAATATAGAACCACCTTACATACCTCTTTTAATTTTATTCAAGGATCCATACTTTATATACATATACACATATTTTTCTCTTTTTTTTTGTACACAAATCTTTCTCTTGTTTTTTTTCTCTTATGGAGATTGAATAATCTAAAACAAACACTTTTGAGACATGTGGTCCTAACTCAACGTACAACCTTACCAATCTCCACTGCGACACCACCCCCAACTTAGGCTTTTATCCTCGTTCTCAATGTTCAAGGAGGGACGGGTTCAAGAGAGGGGATTATTTTACAAAAAAAAGGGAGAGGTTTGTAATGAGCTGGCCAAAGAAAAGGCTTAAAGGCTCAAATTGGGTACTAGTGATATTATTTATGTATAGGTCGGCTTGAAAGGCTACAGAGGTCTAGAAAATAAGAAAAAGAATGCCTAAGATCATCCCTCCAACCAAACATACTATCATTAGCATTGAAAGACCAACCGGGCAAGTTCTAGATGATAGAAGTAAACACGAGAGTTATATACACACAGAGAACTCACACACACATGGTATACGAACTGTTTCATTCACATAATTTGACGCTTGATACTAGGCAATTACACCAAACCAGTCAAAATGATTCATTCTACGATCCTGGTTCTACTATTACACCCTTGGAAAAGAACCGGGAGAAGAAAAACCAAGAGGAATTGATTCCTAATCACTATCTACTTGTTTTTGTTGTTTTTCTTTTATATGGACAACGGTATCATATTTACACAATGCTATTATGAACATAAAACAAACACTAATATTAACATCATCACAAATTTCATAACACAACTCATGTACCGAAGTCATACTAATATATACAGAACACAAAATACACATAAGTACAAGAGTCTGATTGTAACATAAAGATATGCATATGTACAACAGTTTCCAATATCACAAAAATATCTACAATGCTACCCTCCACCCCCAACTAAAAGCATGCATTGTCCCCAATGCATAAAAATAGAGAGATGAGTTTGAGGGGGGATTCCTGAGGCACACTAAGTGCTATGGGAGTCAGTAGCTGGCTGAGTACTGGAGGGGTCACCCTCGGATGTGGAAGTTGGGACCGATGAGAGCTCGGTCTGAGGAGTGACCTCTCCTGATGGAGTAATGCTCTCAGGCTGGTCCAAAGCAGGAGTTGGAGCTGGACCTGGAGCTGGTGCTGGAGCTTGTGAGCTGCTACTCTCGCCCACTGATGGCGGGGTGACTGATGGAGCTATAGGGCTGGCCATGTCTACTAGAGACTGCTGGATCGTTGTCTGCATATCTACTTGTTCCACTTCTGCAATAGCAGCCTCCTCAATAATAGCATCCTCGACAGAGGCATCCGCAATCTGCTTTCCTTTATCCTGAGGGCCATCATCGCTTGAATATCCAGAACTTTCCTCATCCTCGCTCCCATCTTCCTCCTCATCTTCTGATTTACCAGAACCTCCGGACTCCTCCCCAAAATGGATCACAATATGGGATGGAGGGGCTTTAGGATGGGAAGCTCCGGTAGTAGGAGGGGCAGTATCAGTCATCAATGCAGTGAAGTCAAGGCCTAAGTCCGGAGGTGTTGTGCCTGTCACCTGATCACCATCTGTGGGAAGGAGGGATGATAGATCGAACTCCAAGTTCTGCATCTTTTGGAGCTCGGTCTTCATAGAAGCAACCTCCTTCTTGAGTCCAAGCAACCCACTAACTTCACCCCACTCTATCTTCTCCAGCCTCAACTCAAGTTGCTGTAGACGATCCTCATATTTTGACTATTGCTGTTGGAGGGCCGTCACTGAGGATTGCATGGGCGTCAGGGCTTGTTTGATTAGATTTGGCAATGTCTTCAAAAGCTGATCTACTTTGGCATTGGCATGCTGAGCCAGTAGACCAAGCTTCGAGACAGCAGGAATGGTGATGGCAGGCTGGACAGTGGTGGACTGAGAAGCAGGCTCGGAAGTGGAAGTGGGGGCCACTGTAACCTGAGGAGTCACTGGTGTCTGGGAGTCACTGTGCTCTAGATCAATCGGATCTTGGACCTGAACCTGTGATGGGGCAGCAACAACAGTGATACAAGAGATATCCATGATACGTGTGATATCAATATCCCTCATTTCCTTTCCAGTTTTATCAGTTGGAAGGATGGTAACTTTCATATCTTTACACAGAGTTGTGATCAGGCAAGGGAAAGGAAGTGAAGTTGCATGTTGCATTGCTCGGATCCCTATTTCTTGGAAGATCAACGCTCCCACATCTATCTTGATACCAATCATGATGCAAGCAATCAGAAGGGCCTTCTCGATGGCTATTTCAGTTTCATTTTGAGTTGGTACCAACCGAGAAGTGACAAAACTGAGCCAGTAGCGACCCTCTCTCATGAGATCTTCCTTATATATCTTGTGCTGAAGATCGACCCAAGCGCGAGTCCCTTTTGCTATCACTGAGGCAATCCATCCACATTCATTCTCCTTATTTTTGAATTTTTCAGTGTACTCAGTTGTGCCTGCTCTCCATCCTTTGACGTAGAACTCATTAATGGCCTCAATGTTGGAGAAAACAGTCTTTCCCCAGACAAGCACTTGGTCGGTGAAAACTTTGTTGCATTTGTGGTATTTCGTCTTGGAGGCCCCATAGGATGCATAGAATTCCCTCACAAGGGTCTCATTGTACTCCGTGGGTGGCTCAGTGAAGTTATCCCATCTCCGTGTTTTTATGTTTTCCAAGATATGGGGGTATTTGTCTTTGAGCCCGTTCAAGCTCAACTGTTTCTCACCCAGGATTTTGCACTTTGTGAGCCTTTTTCTAAATACCTCCCTGGACCCATCAACTCCAATTCGGAGCTGGAAATCTTCACCTCGTTTCCTTCTCTCTTCAGCCTTTATATTGATAGAGGGCCTGAGCTCCTCCGCCTCAGATTGGGAGGGGCTCGTCATGTTGTCCTCTATCCGCGATCGCTTACTGGTGGAAGCCCGCTTTGATGAGCATCTCTTTTGACCCATATCTACACAATGGTGAAGAGTGAGTGACATCATTAACAATACGGAGAAGATACAGACGAATCAAAAGCAAGAAAGAAAATGTGATCTGGTCTGCGATCGCAAAACCATAATGCGGACCACAGACTTGTCGCAGATCTTGTAGTCTCAACTGGTGGTCTCATTCTACGGTGAGTTATGCGGTCGCATAACCACTATGCAGACCGCATAACCATCGCAGAATTGACATGGCTATATGGTTCAAAACTGAAATCTCTATATCACTCTGCGGTGAATTTGCGGTCCGCATGTCAAATCTACGATTTCAAAGACACCGCTTTTCATCATCTTCTTCAGAAGATTTAGGGTTTAGTTGTGCGGCCAAAATGCAGACCGCATTTTCACAACGCGGGTCGCAGATGCCTTCTTCTACAGAGATCACCCAAGCTTTCAACAATGGCTGTCCTATTTCCTTCTACCCCGTACCCCAAATTAGTTTCAACCCAAAAGCATTTACACTACAGAGAAGCAACTACACAAACATCTAAACACATTTTTGCACAGGATTTAAACGAAAAATCTCTGAACCTACAATGTAAATCAAAGATAAAACGAGGGAGAAACGGGTACATACCAGCAAAGTTTGATGATTGGGACAATGAGTGTGACAAATAGAGTCCTTTGGTTGCACACAATTTGAGCTTGATTTGGTTCGAAGTTCGTTTGTGTTCTTCCCCCTTTTTTCGTTTTTTCATTTTGTTTTAAGTGAGTGAGAGACGAAAGGGTTATGCAGACTTACCTTGTCGATTCTGCGATGGATAGGACACCACATAACATACAGTGCAACCGCACGTGTGTTATGCGATGAGGTTAAGGACCAAGCTGAAGGGAGGCAAATGTGGTCGCATAAATTAAATGCGGACCGCATAACGCACCACCTCACCGCATTTTCAACCACAATTTTAACCCAAATCTCTGCTTAGGTTTACGGTCAGTGTGCGGTCCGCATAGCTAAAATGCGACCGCATTTGTGCAGCAGAATTCACCTAGTGGTTTTTCTTCCACTTTTTATGCATTCGTACCAATTGTTGAGATCTTTTGAACCCCCAGCACTCTGACACATACTTTAAATTTCTCAAATAAATCTATCTATCAAAAACTAAAAAATTCATAGAACAAAAGAGTGTTACCACACATGGGTTGCCTCCCATGAAGCGCTTGATTTAACGTCGCGGCACGACGAAGTTGATGTTCCTTTGGTTTCACTCAATGGTCGGGCATGGACCATCTTTGAGAGCCAGCTGCTCCACCAAATGTTTTTCTCCATCAGTGCCCAAGTAGTGCTTGATGCGTTGGCCATTTACCTTGAATGTCCGGGACCTATCTGTTGATTCTAATTCCACAGTTCCATAAGGAGATGCATTGACCACTTTGAATGGACCGGACCATTTTGATTTAAGCTTGCCCGGAAACAATTTGAGCCTTGAGTTAAAGAGAAAGACCAAATCACCCGTCTTGAACTCTCTTTTCAAGATGTTCTTGTCATGGACAAACTTCATCCATTCTTTGTACACAGCTTCACTTTCATAAGCATGGAACCGGAATTCCTCCATTTCATTGAGTTGTGTTAACCTCAAATTTGAAGATTCAGCCCAATCTAAGTTCAGCCTTTTCAATGCCCACATAGCTTTGTGTTCCAATTCCACGGGTAGATGACATGATTTACCAAAGACTAGCCGATAAGGAGAAGTACCAATAGGGGTTTTGTAGGCCGTGCGGTATGCCCACAATGCATCATCTAGCTTCATTGACCAGTCAGTCCTATTTGCGTTCATAGTTTTTGCTAGAATGCTCTTTATCTCCCGGTTGGAAACCTCAACTTGACAACTTGACCGCGGATGATAAGGTGTGGCCACCTTATGCTTTACGCCATACTTCTCAAGCAGCCCCGAGAATGCCTTGTTACAAAAATGAGATCCACCGTCACTAAGGATGGCTCTAGGAGTGCCAAACCGAGTGAATATGTTTTTCTTCAAGAAGGCGGTCACACTCCTTGCCTCATTGTTTGGTAAGGCAACTACTTCAACCCATTTGGACACGTAGTCCACAGCTACCAAGATGTATTTCATCCCGCAAGAACTTACAAAGGGGCCCATGAAGTCGATTCCCCACACGTTAAAGATCTTTATCTCCATCACAAAGTGCATTGGCATTTCATGCCTCTTGGAGATTGAACCTTGTCGTTGACATTGGTCGCAAGCCTTGACCATTTGATTGTCATCATGGTAGATGGAAGGCCAATAATACCCACATTCAAGAACTTTAGCCGCCATCCGATTTCCTCCGTGATGACCCCCAACCGGTGAGTCATGTCATGCCTTGATAATTGGCATAACCTCTTCTTCGGGAACACACCTTCTGATAATAATGTCAGCACAAACACGGAACAAGTATGGTTCCTCCCAATATTATTGCCGGCAGTTTCTCAAAAACTTCTTTCTTTGATAAGATTCCAATCCGTCCGGGATAAGGTCACTAACCAAGTAGTTAGCAATATCGGCATACCAAGCAGCAAAAGTGCTAGATAATGCCAATATATGCTCATCAGGGAATGCATCGTTGATTTCAAGATCTCCCTGTGGTCTCCCTGCTTCCTCAAGCCTTGACAAATGATCCGCCACTTGATTTTGAGTTCCCTTGCAATCTTTGACTTCGAAGTCAAATTCTTGCAACAACAAGACCCATCGAATTAATCGAGGCTTTGCATCCATCTTTGCCATAAGATATCGAATAGCCGCATGATCAGTGTATACCACCACCTTGGACCCCAACAAATAAGACCGGAATTTTTCAAAAGCATACACAATAGCAAGAAGCTCTTGCTCAGTTGCCGTGTAGTTCATTTGTGCCCCATTGAGAGTTTTACTTGCATAGTACACCGGGTGGAGAACTTTGTTGTGACGTTGGCCAAGAATAGCTCCAATGTCTACACCACTGGCGTCATACATGAGCTCGAAAGGAAGTGACCAATCGGGCGTGACAATAATGGGTGTCGTGGTGAGCCTTTGCTTTAACTCCTCAAAAGCTTTAAGACAGTTCTCATCAAACACAAACTTGGCATACTTTTCGAGGAGTTTGCACATGGGGTTAGCAATCTTGGAGAATTCCTTGATGAAGTGCCTGTAAAACCCGGCATGCCATAGAAAACTTCTAACGCCTTTCACGGAGGTCGGTAGAGGAAGCTTAGAAATAATCTCAATCTTTGCCCGGTCGACTTCAATATCATGCTTTGAAATTTTATGCCCAAGCACAATGCCTTCGTCAACCATGAAGTGACACTTCTCCCAATTTAGCACAAGGTTGGTCCCTTCGCATCGCTTAAGCACTTGTCTAAGATTGTTAAGACAATGCTCAAACGAATCACCAACTACCGAGAAATCATCCATGAAGACTTCAAGAAAGTCCTCAACCATGTCGGAGAGGATGGACATCATACACCTTTGAAAAGTGGCCGGAGCATTGCACAAGCCAAATGGCATCCGGCTAAAAGCAAAAGTGCCATACGGGCAAGTGAACGTAGTTTTCTCTTGATCTTCCAAAGCGATGTTGATTTGATTGTAGCCGGAGTAACCATCAAGGAAACAATAAAATGACCTCCCCGCTAGCCGATCAAGCATTTGATCAATAAAAGGCATAGGGAAGTGGTCCTTGCAAGTAGCACTGTTAAGTTTCCGATAGTCCATACAAACTCTCCATCCGGTCACAATTCGCGTTGGAATGAGCTCATTCTTCTCATTTTCGATCACGGTCATGCCACCCTTTTTTGGCACACATTGTACTGGGCTCACCCACGAACTGTCTGAAATAGGGTAAACTACCCCGGCATCAAACCACTTGATAATCTCCTTCTTTACTACCTCTTGCATTGACGGGTTCAACCACCTTTGATGTTCCACACTTGGCGGCTTTGTTTCGCTCTCCAATTGGATTTTATGTTCACAAATTCCCACGGGGATTCCACGAATGTCCGCAATGGTCCATCCAATGGATTGCCTATGTTCTTTCAAGACTTCCAACAATTGGTTTACCTGCACATCATTTAGCAAAGACGAAACGATTACGGGTAAAGTATCATTAGAGCCAAGAAATTTATACCTTAAGTGAGGCGGGAGAGGCTTGAGCTCTAGTTGTGGTGGCTCAATGATTGATGGCTTGGCGGGAGGTATAACCCTATTCTCCAAGTCAAGATAAAGCTTTGCCGGAGTGTAAGTATAGGATCCAAGACCCTCCAATGCATTTACCGACTCCATGTACCCATCCATGTCCTCACTATCAAAGTTTACCAAAATAGCCGCCAATGCCTCACCAAGGCATTGTTCTTCCATTTTCAATTTGACGGCATTTTCAACCTCATCAACCACATCTATCACTGAAATGCTCTCATACTCATGGGGTAATTTCATACCCTTGCTCGCTTGAAATATGACTTCTTCATCATTTACCCGGAACTTAATTTCATTTCGCTCTGAATCCATGAGTGCTCTTCCTGTGGCCAGGAATGGTCTCCCCAAGATGATAGGGATCTGTTTATCAACAGCACAGTCAAGAATTACAAAGTCAGCGGGCAAATGGAATTTTCCAACTTTCATAATCACATCATCAACAATTCCTACCGGTCTCTTAATAGATTGATTGGCCATTTGTAACCTCATGCTTGTTGGCATCGGCATCCCTAATCCCGCTTGATTGTAGACGGCAAGTGGCATCAAGTTTATGCTAGCCCCATTGTCACAAAGGGCTTTTGCAAAGTCACGCTCCCCGATAGTGCATGGAATAGTAAATGCTCCCGGGTCCTTTTTCTTTTGGACAGGGCTTGTGGCAATAATAGAGCTAACCCGATGAGTCATGTTTACCACCTCATTCTTTGTGATCCTCTTTTTGGTGATAAAATCCTTCAAATATTTGGCAAACCCCGGCATTTCTTGAAAAGCCTCCAAGAATGGAATGTTCACCGACAATTGCTTTAGAATATCATAGAATTTCTCAAGCTTTCTATCATCAACCCTTCTAATAAGTCTTTGAGGAAAAGGCGGAGGAGGTCTAGGAATAGGAGGTAGAGCTTTTGATGTCTCCTTCTCCTTTTCCTTCACCCCTTCTTGGTTCACTTCTTGCACCTTCTCTTTTTCCGGCACCCTTTCAACTTCAACAACCCCTTGCTCTTCTGCTTTAACTTCTTGTTTGGCTTCTTTCCCAACAACCTCTTGCTCAATATCACCTTGTAAAACCTTCCCACTTCTAGTAGTTATTGCCATGACGTGAGAAGTTGAGCCACTTCCACCACTCTTCGGGTTTGCAATGGTATCACTAGGAAGTTGCCCTTTTTCCTTTGGGTTTTGCTCTCTTGAAAGGTCTCTCATTTGCATCTCTAACCTTTGGATAGATGCGTTGTGAGAGTCAACAACTTCGGTCATGTTTCTCATGGACACATCAGACTTTTCTTGGTTTTGCAATACTCTTTCAAGCATGCTTTCTAACTTTGACTCACTTGACGACCCTTGATTTGCATAATGACCTTTTGGGGGAACATACGGGTTGGAGCTCCGATTTGCAAAGTTGTTGTTGTTGTTTTTCCAATTTCCTTGATGCGAGTTACCTTGATCATTTCTCCATTGTTGGTTGCCTTGCCCTTGCGGGTTTGGCCTCCACTGGCTTTGTTGCCCTTGACCATGGTAGGGTTGCCTTTGATACCCTCCTTGATGGTTGTTGATATAATTTGCTTCCTCAAAATTTTCATCTAAGATGGGTTGGACATCTTCCACTGCATTAACTTTCTTTGTCTGATTCTCGATAAACATCTTTGTCAGCACATTTACATTTGTTGCAAGCCCGACAATCACTTGATCCCTCTCTTGATTTTCCTTGATTAAGTTGCTCAAGGAAGGAGAGCCATATGAGATTCCTCCGGTAGTATCCTCTGAATGCCATGCTTGGTTGTGCTTTGCCATTTTGTCCAGGATTTGTGTCACTCTTGCAAATGATTTGTCCATGAAAGATCCGTCAGCTGCATTCTTGGCGATGTCTTGGTTCATGGGATCCAAACCCATATAAAAGTTTTCCAACAACGTGGAATCCAGTAAACCATGGTTTTGAGACCTCACCAAGTATAATTTGAAGCGATCCCATGCCTCATGCAACTGCTCTCCCTGTATCTGCTTAAAGAAGAAAATATTATCCCGCAACTCAGACTTTTTGCTCTATGGGAACCACTTGGACAAAAACGCCCGGACAAGTTCGGGCCAAGAATGGATAGAGTAGGGTGGCAGATTCTGGAGCCATTTCCTCGCATCCCCAGCTAGAGAATACTTGAAGCATCTCAACCTCAGGGCATCGTCAGAGACATTGTTTTGTTTGTGCATTGCACACACACCCAAGAAATTCCTAAAGTGTTGTGTTGGATCATCATCTGTGGAGTTTCTGAAAAATCCTTCTACCTTGAGCATCAAAATTAGACCGTGTTCCACTTTAAATATTGCAGCTCCAACAGCTGGCGGTACAATGGCGTTAGTATCCTCAATGTACTCCTAGATGTTTGCGAAAGGATTCTCTCCCATTTTTGTCTCCGCATCATCACCATATTCAGACATATTTTCCTATCAACACCAAGCAAAGCAAGCAAAGTGTGATGGAATAGAAATAGACGTTAAGTAATGTACACACTAAATAGTAATTTCAAAATCGTATTCCCCGGCAACGGCGCCAAAATTTGATACGCTCAAATTACACTTTAATGAATAGTGTAAGGCGGTCGGTGTCACATATAATAACCCAACAAGGTTGGGGTCGAATCCCACAGGGAATAGGAGTGAAAAGGTTACTCTTATAGTGTGTTGCTCGACTAAAGTCGTATCTCTATTCGGTTAACAGTAACAAGAGAATGGTTTTATAGTAACAAGAGTATGAATTGAGTTTTTTTGGAAGTATCAACTAATTGGAATATTTATAGAGTAATTAATTGGATTAAAGAAACCAAGGTTGTGTCCCCTTTAATGGAGTGTAATGCTTATCGGTGTTAATATGATGTATTTCTAATGGAAGGTTCTTTTGATATGCAAATGATGTCTAAGTGACTACCAATATTTCCCAATAGTTGAGTAGTATTTCCTCTTTATAATTTTCCCAAATATAAAAGAGTTGCAATTTAGAACCATCAATATATGCCAAGTAAAACTCACTTATTCCTAAGCGATTCTATTAAACAAGGTTTAAAGCCTTGTGTTATTGATATTTACTTCTACCAAATTCTAACCCACTTTCCCAAGCAAAGCAAGAATTTAATGGCACTTGTTAATGTTTGCAACCACCAACAATAAATGAAGAATGAGAAGTAAATAAATATCAACCAACCATTATATATATATTCAATGTTAAACACCCATTAGCATAACACCCATTTAGGGTCCACAACCTTAGTATTTAAAGTTAGCTACTCATACTACAATACAAAAACCAAAGAGTATTTAATGTCATAAAAGCTTACAAAGTAGAGAATCTTCACCCAAAAGCTTCCAAAAGTGAGGAATATTAATGTCTTGGAATGTGGTTCAAAGACTAGACAAGATGAGCCCACAAAGACATCATAAAACTATTTATAGTGGACTCAAAATCGGGACAGAAAACGGATAAAAATGCCTTTTCAGGTCTAATATGCGATCGCATTCTTGTCGCAGAGCACGTATGCGGTCCGCATCTTGAACATCCTCATCGCAGACTGGAACCCTAGTTTACAGGTCTTCTTCGCATTCCAATTATGCGGATCGCATTGCAGAAATGCGATCGGATTTTGCATCGCATCTTCGTCCTTCAGTGACCTTCATGGTTGGTTTGCGGTTCAATTTGCGGCTCGCATGTTGGTTCTGCGGTCGCATAATGGACCGTATTCTTGACTTGAGATTTAACCCAGATCTCTGCTTTTGTCTGCGATTTGACGTGCATTTTGCGGCTCGCATGTCTGATTTGCGATCGCATAGTGTATTGCAGACCAGCATTTTTGCTACATTTTGCTCTTTTCTTGTCCGTTTGCTTCCATTTACATGTTCTTGGGTTCTCAGTCCTTATGTACTGTAGAAACAACAAAACTACATAAGTAACGAAGATAATTGCATTAAAACAAGCTAAAATCTAAGCAATTAGTATTGAAATGTGCCGAAATTCTCCGGCACATCAACGGGCACTGTAAGGAGATGATAATCAGAGATGAATAAATGAGAGAGACTTGTTAGTGAAAACCCCTCGGGCACTACCTGTCAAATGTGAGTCGTGATGCTGATGCGAAGAATTGGCATAAACAAGCCCGACTTCAATGGTCATAAGAATGGTAAAAGGGAAGATTGGATTAGTTTGGTAGATTGGCAGTTAAGTCCAAAATGCATGTCATGATCATTAAGGCTATTTATTGGAAAAAAAAAGAAAAAAAAAAGAACTCTTCCTTCTGTCCTTTCAACAGGGGCATTTCTAGTTAATACTTGTTTCTTTGCATCACTTGTCCTTCACTCCGAGTCGGTCATTGTCAAAACAAGCAAGAAAAGATTTCAAAATCTCCTACCAACTTTTCAATTACATAAAGCAAATTTGGCCAACACTAATTTGTTTCTGTCAATGTACCTTGAGGATTCATATAAAGGCTTCCCCAAAAAGACTATTTTCAGCCTACTTGGTGCAAGAAAGATAACTAGTGATTCTCTTTGACAAACAAATTGCTCAAAAACAGAAAGTCATTCAAGATATCAGAAAAGGTCACCTAGGCAAAGATCTCCAGTTGAGATAAGGTTGATTGAGCCGCAAGTACAAATGATACTAGGTGTGAAACAATTAGGGTTGATGCAGAGCAAAAGTCTCTTGAAGTCGACTCAAGCTGATTGAGCAGAAGCCAAGCTGCCCAAGACTCAAGGCCACAACCCGACCACCATTTTCAAAACTGACCAATTTTTCTTTGTGTGAAACAGGAACAAAGCAGTGCAAGGAAAGTGGTTAAAAAAAGAAAAAAAAAAGAAAAAAAGAGAAGGAAAAGAAAAGAAGAGAAGAGACTACAAAGGGAAGTTTCTCAAATCTTTGCTTTTGTTTGTCTTGCTATTGTGCATAAAATCTTGCCATTAATCTTTACATTATTCTCCTAAGATAAACATCTTAGTCTGATCAATCTTTCTCCTAAGATACAAAAAATAAATGTCTTAGTCTGATGAACCTTTCTCCTAAGATAGAAAACCTAGTCTGATAAATTTTCTCCTAGGACAAGAAATCTTAGTCTGATGAATCTTTCTCCTAAGATAGAAGATCTAGTCTGATGAACTTTCTCCTAGTATCGAATTCTTAGTCTGATGAATCTTTCTCCTAAGATACAAAAACAGAAAACCTAGTCTGATAAATTTTCTCCTAGGATCAAAATCTTAGTCTGATGAATCTCCTAGGATCAAAATCTTAGTCTGATGAATCTTTCTCCTAAGATAGAAGACCTAGTCTGATGAACTTTCTCCTAGGATCAAAATCTTAGTCTGATGAATCTTTCTCCTAAGATACAAAAAAGGTGACCTAGTCTGATGAACTTTCTCCTAGGATCAAAATCTTAGTCTGGTGAATCTTTCTCCTAAGATACCAAAAAAAGGGACCTAGTCTGATGAATTTTCTCCTAGGAAAGAAATCTTAGTCTGATGAACCTTTCTCCTAAAATACCAAAAAAAAAGTAGAAAAGAGACCTAGTTTGATGAACTTTCTCCTAGGATCAAAATCTTAGTCTGATGAATCTTTCGCCTAATATAGAAAATATAGTCCGATGAATTTTCTCCTAGGATAATAATTTTTAAAAAAAAGGAAGTCTGGATTTGAAAAAAAAAGGGTCATTTTTTTTAGTTTTCTTAAGATTATCAATGTTTAGTTTTCCTGAAATCAGGGGGCCCGCCTGGAGAATAGGGTCAGTTTTTACTTTAGTCAAGCTTAGTTTATAGTTTTCCGCAAGCTCTATCACATTTAAGAGATGCACATCCTAATCGAGTCATTAATTTTACTCTCATAATTGTATCCTTCATCAGCAGCGCAGGTGATTTATAGTTTTGTTAACACTCATAGATGTTCCCAATATCATACTGGGGCAAGCAATTTTCTTTTGTTTTGTTTGTTTTGTTGTAATCAGGCGCCCACCTGGAGAACAAGGGAAGATGACTCAAGTTTCAAGGGAAAGCAGTTTCAAAGGAAGACAACTCAAGTTTCAAGGGAAAGCAGTTTCGAGGGAAGACAACTCAAGTTTCAAGGGAAAGCAGTTTCAAAGGAAGACAATTCAAGTTTCAAGGGAAAATGGTTCAAGGTGCTAGGAAAAACGGTTCAAGTTTCGAAGGAAGACATGTCAAGTTCAGCAATCAGGTGCCCACCTGGAGAACAAGGGAAATCATTTCAGAATCCGATTCAAGTTAGAAGTAGGAGAAGCTCGCCTAAAATGTAGGTCAACAGGGGTCCGAGATAACAAAAAAAAGAAGTCTCAATTAAGAATAAAAGAAAAAAAAGTGAATCCAAAGTGCAAAAGCGGAGAAAAGATGTGGACTGCTCAAGACATAATTGATGTCACAAGCTCTGCATGTCCCGTCTTGATCTGTAAAAGCTGAAGAAGATTGAACCAACACCAGCAGCTAACAAGCATTGAGATTCATATCAGAGTCCGCATGAAGAACCAACCAAGACTCAAGATCAAGCTTCAGAAGACTCATAGATAGGAATCTTGTAACTCGTAGCTGATAGGCTTAGTTAGTCTTTTTCATTTTTCATTTTTCATTTTTGATGTAATAACGGGACCGCGGACCGGAACCTCGACGGAATGGCACCTCGACCGGCTCTCCACCTCAGTATACTTCATTACCTCATTCACTTCTGAACTACACGTGGCCTGATTCCTTTATAGCCAAGGATATGTAGGCAGCTGAGATACTAGGGCTCGGTCACATTCTACTTTCTTTAGCTTTTGGTCTCTTTAAATAAGGGTCGGATCAAAAAATATATCTAGTCGTTCTTTGTCTGAAAATACTTCGTATTTCCAGTCAAAGAGGGGTAGCTGTACACATGTGATTTTTTATCCTCCCCAAAAAAATTTATATTTTAGCGTAAATATTCAGTTTAGGTTTAGTATCGCTCTCTTTACTTTATTTTATCTAAAAAAGAAACTACAAAAATATTTTCCCTTATTCTAGCTAATTGATATTTTGTCTAGTTAGTTTTATTTTTGAAAAAAAATACAAAAATAGTCTTGGCATTTTATTTTCCAAAAAAGATAAGAAGAAAAGTCAAAAAATATTTTACATTTTAGTATATATTGAGTGGTATTTAAATTTCACTAATATGGTAATTATATGTCTTCTCTAAATATTTTTATTATCTTAAATATACTAGTATCTTTATAAAGTTATTTTTAATTCATTTTTAAAATCAAAGGAAAAGAAAAATGAAAAAAAAAAGGATTTTGATTTAGTCTTCCTACCCCAAAGTTAATTTGCCCAAATTCATGACCCAAATCCCTTCAAACCCAAAACATTGAGCCCATACCCCATTCCCCATTTGACCTAACCTAATTTCTACCCCTATAAAATAACCCCTAACTCTTAAAATGAAAAAGACGGAGACTACACTAAAAAGAGAAACGACGCATCCCCTTCTCACAACATAGACGATCTCCTTCCCCATTTTGGACGAACTTAGCTGCTTGAATACCTAGCTAGATCTCATCCCTTGGTCTTCTTCTTCATCTCCATTCACTATCACTGAGAGCCCCCCAAAACCCACCTCCAAAGCACCCCAATTTTAGCAACAATACCTCACGCTTTGCACACAAAACAGCCCTCAAAACAACCTGAAATAGCAGCTGTAAAACGCTGCTCAACTCTACCCCAATTGCCATCAAGAACAATCCAAAAATGAGCTCAAATCCACCCCTAAACAACCTCAATACAGCTCCAAAACGAGCTGGAAAACCAGTAAAAATAGCCATTAAAATCAACCCAAAACAGTCACCAAAAATCGGTAAAAAACTGGTTCGTTCAGCTGAAATTAAAAGGAGTTCAAAAAGGTCGAGTCCGAAGTCTATTGTGTCGTCAAGGTCCGAATTTCTGCCCGTCGATATTTTAGACTTGTTGAAGTCTCATTAGCAGGCCCTCGTTTGAATTCAAAAGTTTAAAAGAAAAAAAAGGCTTGTTTAAAGTTTTTTGGGATTCTCAAGTTTGTTTGAAGCTGCGAGGGAGTGGTTCATTCACTGATTTTGGTGGTGCTGTTTGCTGGGCTCTATTATCCATTTGTTTTCCAAAGTTTAACCTTTGAATCTTTCACAAATAAGGTATTCTATTTTTCTTCTCTTCTCCAAAGTAAGCAACTATTAATTTGTGAATGCAAAAATATGCTTCGTTCAAGGTCTATGTGCGTGAATGATGCTCCCCAATTGTTTGAATTGAATTAAATGGTTATGTGATAGTTGAGCGCATTTTCATCACCTGATTGTTAAATGTTAACATTTTCTCAGTATGCTCATGATTGTGTCTCGTTTCTCCTGGCTCATGACTCATAAATTTAGCCACTAGTTGGTTAAACTTATTTGACAAAAGGGGTTAATCGTTAGGTTTGTCTTTGTACTTGAATTGTGAGTCCCTGCAGCACTATGTCTATATTTTAAAATTTGAGGAAGTGTTGATATTTGAATAATTGGTCTATATTGATAGTTCATAGAGAAAACAGAATGCAACAATATCTTTGAATGTTTGTCGTTCACTCCTGTTATATGTAAAACTATGAAAAGTTCATTTCTTAATCTTGGGTTATTTTAGGATTTTGTTCTAATTGTCATCTTACACTTTATTTTTGAGTATATATCTGAATCTCGAATTACTGAATTATTTCATACAAATATGGCATCTGATATGCCCACTACATTAGGATTCTGGTTGCTTAAGACAAATTGGCTTCTTAGTTGGGATAAAATTTTAGCTCAAACTTTAGTTTAATTTAGCTTTGTAGATTGTGATAAACTTTTGGTCTTACTATAGTTTTAAATCCAATAGAATTATTTGACCTTCGTAGTTACTTTAGGCGCATTCTTTAAATAATTCATCATAGCTACGGGTACAGTTCCCGTGACGTAGTTGCGATACACAATTTCCTTAAACTCGGGTGTGCATTTTATGTGACCCAAATCCAAATCTTAACAATGTTAGATAAAATATGTCGAGGACTGCGGGTGCATTTATGTGACGTGGTTCAAGACGTGTTTTAATAATGTTGAAATCTTCCTAAAAAGAATATTCAATAAAAGCGGCTCAAAAGTTAAAATTGAACCATAGGCTAAAACATGTACTAAAATCAGATAATAGGCCAATTATAACAGTTGAGCGACCATGCTAGAACCATGGAACTCGGGAATGCCTAATACCTTCTCCCGGATTAACAGAATTCCTCACCCGGATTTCTGTGTTCGCAGACTGTAAAATAGAGTCAATTTTTTCCTCGATTCGGGATTTGAACCGGTGACTTGGGACACCATAAATTATCTCGAGTGGCGACTCTGAATTTTACATAAAAATAATCCCGTTTCGATTGTCACTTTAAGTTGGAAAAAACTCCCTTATACCCCTTTCCGTGGGTGTCGGTAAAAAGGAGGTGTGACAAAAGCTATTTACCAACGCCTAGTAAATAAGATGTTCGAAGAACAAATAGGTAAGTCGATGGTAGTTTATATTGACGACATGATAGTTAAGTCCCTATGCGCAGAGGACCATTTGGCTCATTTGCAGGAAACGTTCGAGATTTTGAGGAAATATAATATGAAACTCAACCCCAAGAAAGGTGTTTTCGGGGTCAGTTTGGGCAAATTCCTGGGCTTCTTGGTGTCGAATCGGGGGATCGAGATCAATCCTGATAAAATCAAGGCCATTGAAGATACCACCGTCGTGGACAGTGTAAAAGCCGTGTAGAGGCTAACTGAACGGATAGTTGCTTTGGGCCGATTTATCTCGAGGTCATTGGATCGAAGCCTCAGATTATTCTCTTTACTCAAAACGAAGAATGATTTCACCTGTACCCCGGAGTTCCAACAAGCATTAGAGGAATTAAAGTGATACCTATCAAGCTCACCACCTATCGTGTCCTAGTTCGAGAAGAGCAAGGGACGCAATTTCCCATTTATTATGTGAGTCGAACCTTAGGAGAGGCAGAAACTAGGTATCCACACTTAGAAAAATTGGCACTTGCACTGATAAGCGCTTCTAGAAAGTTAAAACCATACATTCAATGTCACCCATATGTGTGTTAACCACTTACCCACTTCGTAATATTTTGCACAAGCCCGAGCTATCGGGCCGATTGGCCAAATGGGTTGTCGAGCTCAGCGGGTACGATATCGAGTATCAATGTCGCATGACCATCAAGTCTCAAATTTTAGCGGACTTTGTGGCCGATTTCACGCCAACCCTCATACCCAAAGTTGGAAAGGAACTCTTGTTAAAATTGGTCACATCATCGGGGGTATGACCCTTTTAACAGACGGTGCTTCCAATGTGAAGGGGTCCGGGCTAGGCATCGTTTTGAAGCCGCCCACAAGTAGACTATTAGGCAGTCTATCAAAACTTCTAGGTTGACTAACAATGAGGCCAAGTATGAGGCCATGATTGCAGGTCTCGAACTAGCTAAAAGCTTGGGAGCAGAAGTCATTGAGACCAAGTGTGACTCTTTATTGGTGGTGAACCAAGTAAACAAAAGTTTCGATGTTCGAGAGGATAGAATGCAAAGGTATTTGGAAACTTTGAACCGCTTCAAGGAGTGAACTTTAGACCATGTTCCTTGAGAACAAAATAGTGAGGCTGATGCACTTGCAAATTTGGGGTCATCGGTCGAGGAAGACGAGATCAGCCCGGGGATTGTCGTCCAACTATCGAGATTTGTGATCGAGGAAGGTCATGCCAAGATAAACTCTACAAGCTTGACCTGGGATTGGAGGAATAAATATATTGAATACTTGAAGAACGTAAATCTCCCATTAGACCCTAAAGAGTCGAGGGCCCTACGAACCAAAGCTGCTCGATTCACATTGGATGAAGAAGGAACTTTATACAGAAGGACATTCGATGGACCATTGGCAATATGTTTAGGACCAGGAGACACCGATTATGTTTTACGATAAGTCCATGAAGTCACTTGTGGGAATCACTCCGGTGCCGAATCTTTGATTCACAAATTCATTAGAGCAGGGTACTACTGGGATAGCATGGAAAAAGACACTAAGGAGTTTGTTTGAAAATGTGATAAATGTCAAAGTTTTGCACCGGTGATTCACCAGCCCTGAGAACAACTTCATTTAGTTCTGCCCCCTGGCTATTCATGAAAAGGGGGATGGATATCGTCGTCCCTCTGCTATCGGCTCCAGGTAAAGCTAAATTCATTTTGCTTATGACTGACTACTTTTCTAAATGGGTGAATGCACATGCCTTCAGAAGGTCAGAGAAAAAGAAGTCATAGACTTCATCTGGGATCACATCGTGTGCCGATTTGGGATACCTGCCGAAATCTTATGCAACAACAGAAAGCAATTCATTGGCAGCAAGGTAATGAGGTTTCTCGAAGAACATAAAATAAAAAGGATCTTATCGACGCCGTTTGACCCAAGTGGAAACGGACAGGCCGAGTCAACGAATAAAACTATCATTCAGAATTTGAAGAAAAGATTAAACGATGCCAAGGGAAAATGGAGAGAGATTCTACCCGAGGTTCTTTGGGCGTATCGAACAACATCAAAGTCTAGTACGGGGGCAACCCCGTTCTCCTTGGTATATGGCTCTGAGGAATTGATTACGGTCAAAGTCGGGAAGCGCCAGATTTTGACATACAACAGAAGAATCAAATCACGAGACTATAAATACTAGCCTCGAACTATTGGATGAAAAACGAGAAGTTGCGCTTGTTTAGATGGCTGCACAAAAGCAAAGAATCAAGAGATATTATAATAGAAGAGCCAATCTTTGCTACTTCGGAATCGGGTACTTAGTTCTAAGAAAAGTCACCCTCAATACTCGAGACCCAAACAAAGGGAAACCAGGCCCAAATTGGGAAGGACCATATCGGGTCCTCGGTATCATCGGAAAGGGATCTTACAAACTTGGCACAATGGAGGGCAAACAATTGCCAAACAATCGGAATGTATTACTCCTCAAATGGTATTATCGCTAATGTATGACTTTCCCCCTTTTCCATTTGTATTTGATACTAACTTATTGTAGGTGTTCGATCGAAGATGTCGAGAAAACTCTTTAACACGAAGACCTTAGGTTTTAAAGGACGCGTTGCACTCTTTTTCCCTTAGATCGGTTTTTATCCCAAATGGGTTTTTCCTGCGAGGTTTTTAACGAGGCAACAATTATGTGCTACCTGAGGAAAATCCAACAGTATCCAAGGCTTCTTTTCAATTAACCTTGAATACTGAAGGGCATTACCCTCGGAGGTTATATTTTTGAGAAAAATACTTCATGTCAAAGGGTCTTCATAGGGAAACTTTGTAATGGGCCAAACGGACGAATGAATCGTGTCCATGTATATTAGTCAAGCCCCGGTGGCAAAACATGTACGCATGTACAAATTATTTCAAGAAGCATTCTTTATATATCAACCACTTTGTGTCTCAAAGAAAACCTTCTACTATACGAGCTCCGTACTTATGATTTTGTGAGAAATGTCTTAAGGGCCGAGCGCAAATATACCTCGACACTCGGGGACTATCATCGATGATCGACATATTCGAGTTACCTAAGCTCGAATTCATAAGACCTAAAAGAGGCACCCCCTGATCTATAAGCCAAGGCCATCATTCTCGGGGACTAACACTTCGAACAAGTTCGAAGTATTATTGGGAAATAAGCCCAAGAGGCATACCCAAAGGCGATGGCCAAATTAATGCGGCTCGGAGATGTCAGAATCCCGCAATCACAATAGGCCTTCAAATTCTTTGAAAAACTGGTTAATAAAGGCTACCCTCGGCAAATAATCAAAAAGGGCTTCGATAAAATCAGCCTTAAAAAAACCTTAAGAGGTATCAAATTATCTTAACACAAACGTGCTAAGGCACAAAAAGTAGAAGGGTTTCAATCGACATCGAATCCTAAAAAACCCAATGGGTAAAATATATGCTAAGGCATAAAGAAATTTTCACTAAGTATTTTAAGCCAAAAGAGGGGAATAGTAGCCATCTTTTAGAGGCCATATCGGCCTGATCTAAAGAAGCCTAAGGGCCAATACACTTAGATTTCGAGATCTAGTTCTCACTCCATCCGAACCCAAGGGTTCGACTATCCTGAGCCCAAATAAATAATAACTTGATTATTGCTTGGGGACTCGCCGTTATCCGACACGAACCCTTAAGGGTCATGGTGACTTCGGGGAAGCCACCCGAGACCAAAGTCTCAAACACACTGTTCAAAGCATAAACTTGTACTAAAAATTTTACAAGGCAAAAAACATATTTATAAAGATCGGGAAGGCATTCAAGAGAAACATTCTTCTATATATTTAAAAAAGGATATGTACAAGAGACCGTCAAAGGTCTTACAAAAAACAAAAAGAAAATAAAATCCTAACTATGCCCAGGGTTGATTTGTCCCTCGGGAGCAGCTTCTCCTTTGGGCCCCTCATCGTTATCGGACCCATCTTGGTTCCTTCATCGTCACCATCATCGTCGGAGGAGAGAAGCAACCTAGCATCAGCTTCAAGCACCTTAGCTTGAGCTATCTCTTTAGAGAGGTCATAACCTCGAGCGTGGATTTCCTCAAGGGTCTCCCTCCGAGATTGGCACCTCGCCAAGTCATTTCTTCTTCGCTATCAATCTGAGGCCTCCCTTAGCTGCACTTGAGTAGCCTCGACATTAGTCAAGTACACTGCTATAGACTTGTCAGTCGAGATCTTCATCTCCCCGACTTCTGCCTTGACCTCAACAAGCTTGGCTTAGAGCTCCTCAATCCTTTTGGACTGGGCCTAACTTTTCTCTTTGACGCCCCGAAGTTGGATTCGGCCGATGATAATTTGGCCAAAACAACCTCTTTCTCTAAAGCAAGGCGGTCCATATTCTCCTTTTACCGATCGCAGTCAGCTTTGATTTGATCGACCTCCCTTCAGACCAACTCGAACCTCTCCAATTTTTATTGCAACTGAGATACTGAAGTATTATCCTCCACAGTTAAGTTGATTAGACCGTACTCTTTCAAAATTATAGTTACCTGCGCATCTATCTCGGCTTCTCCCTTACGAGCCTGGGCCAAGTCTGCTCGGAGGTCCCTGATCTCCTCTTCTTTCTTCACATAGAGGCATTTGAGGGCATCCCTCTCCTTGGTAAGTTTCTTGAGAACGGCTTCACATCAGCTCAGCTCGGCTTGGGACTTGTTTAACGCTTCCCGATGAAGCACCACAGCCTATGAAGGAAGGAAAGAAGTTGGCAAGAAGAAAATAAAATCAAATGTGATAAGAGGGAATGAAGTTTACCTGGTTCAGGATGCGATGGGCCTCGTCAAAAACCGTCGACGCATCTAGGTCGGAAATATTATCGACCCCCGCAAGGCAGTTGTGGAATATGTCTTCCCCATCATGGGTCGTTCCCACATCGGGGGTCTCCATTGCTCGAGCCTCCTGAAATTTCCCTTTAGAAAATTGAGGGCCAAGCGACGAATCATCGATAGTGATAGCCATATGCAAGTCACTTGGAGCACTCACTCCCTTCTGAAGAGCCCTACCACCGGACCCTTCAGGCACACTTGTCGTTTGTTCGTCACGGCAGGAAATCTCTTCGGCCCCCGATGACTCAGGGACTTTGCTTTGAGTACCTTACGAGATCTCCTCGGTCTGAGGATGAGTCTCCTCAACCATCACCGGCCCAGCTGCCTTAGAAGCCTCGACGATTCCCCTCTTTCAAGGCACCAGCTCACACCCGGTATCATTCCCCTCCTCTTCCTTATCTCATAACTTTTGGGCTACGCCGGTAGACAGATCAGTAGAGTCGTCATTCGGCTTACGAGCCCTACTTTTCTTAGGCTCCGGGGTGTCGGAAGGTGAGGTCTTTCTCCTCTTCTTGTCATTGGCCAGTTTGGGAACCACCTCTTCCCCAGGTGGGGCTGGCCTCAATTCAGCGACATCTCTGAGGCTTGCATAAAAGGGAGTCAGGTATACATAAAAGTAAATGTTTCAGAAAAAGTCATCGTAAGAATACAGGGTAAACTTACCATGGTTTTTAGCCTCCCATCTACCCTTTGCTAAGTCACGCCAGCAGCGCTTGGCATGGGAAGAAGTTGCAGCCAGCTTTCGAACCCAGTCTTCGAGGTCGGGGACCGCGTGAGGTATCCAGGCAACCACTGCATAACAGATGAAAATGTTACACAAAGAAAAAAATAAAGCACAAAGATTAATGGATAACACTTATGTTTGGGATTCCACTTCTCGGGGAGCTGCAGCTTCTCCTCGGGGAAAAGGTCGCAGGTCCTTACCCGCATAAACCGTCTCATCCAACCTTGGCCTTGTCCTCGTCGATACTTGCAAAAAAGGACTTCATTGATCAACGTTGAAGCTTGATTAATCCTCGATAAAGTTTTGGTCGATACAGCTGTATAAGTTGGCTGGGGGTGAATTCCAACCCCTTGGCCTTACCAGAGAAGAAGCGGAGCATAATCACTATGCGCCAGAACGAGGGATGCACCTGGCTGGGGGTAACCTGGTACATCTTGCAAAAATCGACGATAACTGAGTCGAGGGGACCCATTGTGAAGGGGTAAGTATAAACACTTAGAAACCCCTCCACGTGAGTTATGATACTTTCATCGGGGGTGGGGATTTGTACCACGACCTCGGGGCCCCAGTTGCAGTCTTCTTTCACGGCTTCGACCTGTTTCGCCATTATCGAACAAATATACCTCGATACGTGTTCACACCGGCCAGGGACCGACGGAGGGTTCTCTACTTTGAAGTCATTTTTTAGGACACAAGGGCTGGAAACAATCTCGTGAAGGGCCGGTTCCACAGGCGTTTTGTCGCCGGTCGGCCGAGAAGAAGAAAAAGAGGCTTTCTCCTTTTGAGGGATGGTTTTGGAGGTTTTCGCCATTGATTCAGAGGAGATGAAACTGAAAGAAGTGGAGTTTGCTATTTTTGGTCCTAAAAGATCGAATCTACGGCCGCTGGAAGAGAAGAGATGAAGAAAGGAAAAGATTTAGAGAAATTGGTGAAGATGAAAGTAAAGTTTTGATTCAAATGGGAAACCTGTATTTATAGGTTCACGGCGACGTTTCGGTGGCGTTAGTGGTCGACCGTCACTGCGAAGCATTTAATGTTTTGTGAAACCTAACCAACGGAACGTTTCGGTCACCTCGAGCACTTCATCACGGGGATGATGTCATTATCGGGACCCCTAGAAAATTGAGGCTCAAGTCGTTTCTTATCATTTTATTCTAAGAAACGAGCAAACTATATGTATATGGTAGAAATTGGAGCCATCCGATTTTGTGCTCGGATGGAAAAAGTGATACCACGTCGGAAGGCCAAGACGCCGAGCTCGGGGTCGAAGCTCCTTTCCAATGTCAAGGTCGACATCGTTTATCGAGGTCAGAAGAAGGCATGCTTCGAGATGATACCGTTACGATTCAGTAATGGAAAAAGTGTGATACCCACAATGGGCCAGAGATCATGGCGTGAATTTTGGAATGGATTGGTCTTCGGTGGTTAGATAGTTGTAAAATATGATTTCTTACTGTAATTAGAAGTGTACCTTATTTAGGACGCTCCTATTATATAAAGGGGGATCTCATTCATTTGTAATTTGTGATTCACTGATAAGAAAATATACGTGCATTACTCTCTTACTATTTTATTTACTGTTCTTCAGAGTTGTTTTATCATTTATCCTCATCATCATACTTCGAGACCGTCACAGGCCGAGGTCGAGATTTAGCTTACACACAAGTTTGATCTACTTTATTCTTTAATTTATCTATTTAATTCCTGATTTATCAATTGGTATTGAATAATATCACATATCCTTAAAATCACAATACAAATTTAATTGTTACTCGAATTTCAGGGTAAACAGATATAGCATAAATATTCTCCAAATAGGTAATTTACAGCTCACAACAATTTCTCAAAAGTATTCTTCAAATGCATGTGTTATGGTGTTCAAAAACTAGATGAGAAGTAGTTAGGTTAACTTGCAGCACTTGGAAAGACATGGTCACGAATTGACAGAAACTTGGAGCTTTTTTATCGGAAACTTGACTTCTTAACTCTCTTTCTTCCTTTCAATAAAATCAGCAAAAAAAAAACCATCCTATTATAAATATATTATATTATGGATGTTCATTTAGTACTCCGTTGTAAATAATTTTCCTGAAGAAGCTTATCCATATGGGACTCAACTGTAAATATGTTTATCTATTTAGTACTCTATTGGAAATAAGCTTCCTGAAGAAGCTTATCACTTCGGTACCCGGTTATGGATAAACATTACCCTCGGTAGAAGATTATTCATACCGGGTATAATAAGCTTATCCATCCAGTACTCCGTTATGGATAAACATTGCTCTCAGTAGAAGATTATCCATATCTGGTACTGTAGTAGCTTACACAGCAGCTTGCGTAGCAGCTTACACAGCAGCTTGTAATAACAGCTTACACAGCAGCTTGTAGTAGCAGCTTACACAGCAGCTTCCTTTCTTCTATAAATAGAAGAGATTTAAGTTTATTATATACATCAGTTTGAATTCGAATAATATATCAGTTTCTCTCTATACTTGTCTTTACTTTATAGTCTTTATTTTATAACACGTTATCAGCACGAGACTCTGACATCTCGAGCAAATATTTTGAAAGTATTAGAGGTAAGAACTTTCTTTTCCTAAATAATGTCAAATCTTTCTAAACTTGAATTTGTAGCCCTGGATATATCGGGCAAAAGCTACATGTCTTGGGTGTTTGATGCTGAAATTCATCTTGATGCGATGGGTCTGGCAGACACCATCAAAGATAAAAATCAGGCATCAAACCAAGACCGTGTCAAAGCAATGATATTCCTACGCCATCACCTTGATGAGGGCCTGAAAATGGAATATCTCACTATTAAAGATCCAGTCATACTGTGGAATAATTTGAAAGATAGATATGACCACCTGAAGATGGTCGTTCTTCCACAGGCACGTTATGATTGGACTCATCTAAGGCTACAAGATTTTAAATCTATCAGTGAGTATAATTCTGCTATGTTCAGAATTATTTTCCAATTGAAATTATGTGGTGATAATATTACTTATCATGATATGTTGGAGAAAACTTTCACCACTTTTCATGCCTCGAATATGCTCCTGCAGCAGCAATATCGAGAGATGGGATTTAAAAAGTATTCTGAACTTATCTCACATCTTCTTATAGAGAGCAACATAATGTGCTATTAATGAAAAATCATGAAAGTCGACCTATTGGTTCTTGTCCATTCCCTGAAGTGAATGAGACGAACTTCCACCAAGCTAAACGTGGAAGAGGTCGTGGCCCCAGTCGTGGTCATGGCCGTGGTCGGGGAAGAAACCCCAATCATGGTAATAATAATGCACCAAAGAAGCCTCCTCACCACCAGCAGTGGAAAAGGAAGGAACAAAAGCATGAAGCGGTGCAAGCACCAAATGCAAAAAATGCATGTTATAGATGTGAAGAAAAAGGGCACTGGTCACGTACCTGTCGTACGCCAAAGCACCTGGTTGAGATTTATCAAGCCTCCCTAAAGAAGACAGAGAAAAATGCTGAAGCAAATTTTATTTCTGAAGATAATTTAGACTTCATGCATTTGGATGTAACTGATTACCTTGCACTCCCAGAAGGAGAAACAAGTCATGTAATCGGTGGTGAATCTGTAGAAATGTAAATATTTTAATTTTTGTTATTTATAATAGATAGTATGGTTATGTAATTGTTGTACATAAAGAAAAATTATGATTTGATAATGATGTTTACTATAATATATCTTGTTTATGTCATTTTGAAGAATATGGATAACATTATTAGATCAACTTAAACTCTAGCAGAGTTTGCAAGAAATATACAACCACAAGAAGTGGTTATATTTCGTATATCTCATTGTAATTATATTTTGTTGACTACCAGAAGTGGTATATGCCTATGATCACCAGAAGTGATAATTTAGGCTTTCTATGGTTACAATTGAAGATAAGCTACATAAATATTCTCTATATTAAATGCACGCCTCGATTTGCTCCAGAAGTAGTAAATATTTTAAAAGAGGTTGAAGCATCACAATTTGACGTGATTAATGCGCATTCAGATAATTATGTTCGATTTCCTGAAGGATTTCCTGAATGACATATTTGTATACAAATGATTGGAAGATTGATAATCTTCATGTTTCCACAATCATAGGGGTAAAATAATATGTATGTGAGAAGTTACCCGCCTTATTCTTTAATTTGTACTATATCATGTATCACAGTAAACTAGAAGTTTATTAAAGCAAAAGTTTATGCCATAGTAAACCAGAAGTTTACTAAGAGATAGCACATGACATGATAAATTTGAAGTTTTCATTTGCCATTTTTAAATGAGCTATTTGAGAATTTAGATAAGCATATACTAAAGAACTAGAAGATTCTTCAGGAATTCTCATGTATTGCTTGTTCTCATAATGAATTGATTATACCAGCTAAAGTTGGGACTAAGACCCCTGATTCTGAAATATATAAAAGGTGAATATGGGCCCGTTTACCTATCATGTGAACCACTTATAGGTGCATATATGATATGGTTACATGTGTAATTATTGTCAACCTGCAGTTTGGCATTTGGAATTGCTTTTCTCGATTAAGAGCATAATTTTCAGATTATGAAATCAAGACAGTTCATCTTGATAATGCTGGTTTATATCCAAGCTGGTTTAGCATTGAATACCTCCTATTAATGGCTAAACCATTGCTTATCAGAACAAAGCTTCATGTGTTGGTCTAAGATTTTCTAAATTGCATAGAGCAGCACTTGTATGGATCAGATCAACAATATATGATAAGTCCTCCCTTCACAATTGGTTTAGGATCAGAAACCAAATATTTTTACTATCTTTTGTTGTGTGGTATATGATTAATTTCTCTACCATAATACACAAAGATATGTTTTCCAAAGATGATTGGGGATATATATTAGTTTTTCTAACATTTGGGGGATGGAATAAACAGTTGAAAAAATGCTATATGAATCGAATTATCATGATCCTCACTTAGAAGATAATTCAAGTCGAATGCCAGAAGCATTTGCTGATCCAAAATTAAATATCATATTTCAGCTGCAAATGCTCCTATTAAAATTAAAGTCTCTGAAGGATAAAGTTTACTGTATGCATGAAGCGTGGTAGACCAATCGGTTCCAAAGGTAACAATCCTTGAAAAATAGTATGAGCTAATGATCAAAACGAGGAGGAAATAAGCTCTAGAAGAGCCCACGACATAACATTTCATGAAACTCCCGAAAAAGTTCAGGTACCTGAAAATAAAGAAAGTGATGAGATCTCCACAAGTTATGTCGCTTCGAAACTGACACAAAATGATCGTCGACGATATATTTAATACAATATAGTGCACAATATTGTAAAAGATTGTGAGGATCGGACTAGCAGCCCAGACACTTGAAGATGTCATACCATTTAGATACAAGTCTTAACCTATATGACTTATTTGGCTAAATCTATATGAAGATCCTTGAAGGATTGAAAATGCCCGAAGCATATAATTCAAAGTCTTGATAAATGTACTCGATCAAAGGAGCTCCTCATCACGCTTGGAGAAGGCTTCTAACTAGTTTTTCTTCTCTTTTTTTCCTTTAATTTTATAGTTTCTTAGTTCTAGAGTTTTGAGTGCTACATGAACGTTGTAGTTTGAAGCTTGAATATTTCTTATTATTTTATCATATTGGTTTATTTATTCAATCTCGCGCTTAATTATTTGATTGCTTGATCACCAATTGAATACTATCTACGAATCTAGAATTGAACTCGGGTGAGGGAATTCTAGATTGCATATAAGATTGAATAGAGCAAGATCTTAACTCTGAGGGGGAGCAGATTTGCGGTTAGGATAGGAATATACCTAATCGCTTTGCTTGATTATTATACGGGAATTATAAATGCGTTTTTGTTAATCCTAATTCCATGGGAATATAGGCGTTAGGTTAGCTTGAATAAGCGAGTTGTACTTCGGGAGAAGGCTACGAGCAATATTAACCCTGTCAACCAATAAACCAGATAAATTAATTAGACAATTTAAGTGGAAAACTCAACGGGATTGTTAGCTAACCCATAGCTCTAGAATATTCACTCACATTGAATTCGTCTTTATAATTGGCCAACTTGTTTTCTTTAATCTCTTAATTTGTTACTCTAGATTAATTTTAGTTAAATATTCATACTTTAAAATTCGCTTGAATAGATTAATTGTTTGGGTTTAATTTAGTTGATAGTTAATCACAAGTCTCTGTTGGTACTATATCTGGACTTATAATCCTATATTACTTGTCGACCATGTATACTTGCGTGTGCGTTTGGGAGCAACTAGTTTTTGGCGCCAATGCCGGGGACTTAGAAATTAACTAGTCTACTAGATTAGATTTTTACTTTTTGTCTACTCAAGTTTTTCTTCTTATTATTTTTATCTTAGTTTAATATTTACTATCTTTGTTGATATGGCATCTTGGAATGATAATTGGTCGAATATTGGTTATTCTTATTATGGTGATCCTTGTCCATATTGTGGAGGACCATACTTAGGGCAAAATTGTGCATCTCAATCTGATGTGTGGAATTTTTGTAATGTGTGTAGTTGTCAAGGTGGTCATTGTGATGGTTGTCCTAATTCTTATTATCCTTCTCAGAGTTCTTATTTTAATGTTTCTAATAATGTTTATGAGTTTGGTAGGAGCAATGAAATGGAGGATATGGAAAGCATGGCTCGTATTATAGACATGATGAGGTAAATAGTCGAGCAACAAAGTCTTGATGCCTTAACGATCAAAAGACTCCAGGTCAGAATGGATGAATTAATGGCCAATTTCCAAGAAGAACCTCAATTCGATGAAGAGAGTGAGTTCCCACAAGAAGATTATTTTGAAGAAGCAGATATAGTGAGCCAATCTTGGTTTGAGGAGCAAGATCAACTGATAAAATCTCATGAGTTTCTCCGTGATGGTCTTTCAAATATGACAGAATAACTGATAGAAGGAAGAACTGAGCTCAGGCAAGAAATAGACCAATTTGGCTTAGATATCCATGACATTCATGATCAATTGAATAAAAAGGTTGAGGTGTCTGATGCCCTACAACCAATTTTTGTGGATACTGGCCAGCTTGAGGAGCGGAAAGAGGAACTCCAATTATTCGACCAAAATATTATTAATGATGCCAAGGTTTACGAAGTGTGCAAAATTGAGGATGTCAAAAATAATGCAATTTTGGAGTTGGAGCGTATTGGACCTCATTCTAAAAGAATTTCAACATTGTATTTGGTTGGTGACATGGGAATTGATCCAGTCGAGCATATAAAGGAGTCAATGGATGAGGAAAAAGTGATTATATTCTGAAATTTGTGATGTCAAGGAGACAAAATGACATCCCCCACTTAAAGTCCAAGAAGTGCAAGATGCGCGACCTATTGCTTGGTTCATTTATTTTATACAACCGCCCCAGGAACGTGACAAAAAAATTGATGCAAAATTGGGGGTGCAATTCATATCTTCAAAGTGGAAGGAAAAGTGGTGAAAGTGATGGTGTCGTGTCGCGACGTTAAATCAAGCGCTTGTTGGGAGGCAACCCAGCCGGTATTTTAATTGTTTTTATTTTTTATTCTTTATATAGTGTCAAGTTTCGTGTTGTTTTTGTTTTGCAGAGTAGAGGAAGTCTGAGTACCCGAAGTTGAAGCTGAGGAGCATGTTTGAGCTTAAGTGTGGGGTTGTCTCGACCCTTAATATTGAGGATCATGTCCGAGCTAGGCCTGAGAAGGCCTCAGGGAGTATTTCTCACCCCTGTTTTAATATTTTTTCTATGATCATGCATCGAGGACTATGCATAAAATAAGTGTGGGGTGGGGAAACTACTTTCTGAAGTATATTTGTATAAAACTATTTTTTTCTTTTTTATTTAGTTTTTCTTTTAGAACTCGTAGTAGACATAGTCTAGGTAAAAAAAAAATTGAAAAAACATTTAGAAAAAGTTCAGACTTTTCCTAACGATGGATCTTTTGGACAATTTTCTTGAGGGATAAAGTCCGATTAAAAACATCAAAAAGATTTTTTTTTAAAGATAGTTAGGTAGTATCCCTTGGTTTTTCTTTGGGCGGCGGTTCTTTTCCAAGGGTGTAGCTCGAACCGGGTACTTTATTTTTATTTTTTTTAGGAGTAGTTCAGGAAGAAACTGAGTCACTCTGAGATATTCATTGACATGGTTGATGTTGGCACATTAGGATATGACATACATGTTATCTTTCTGTATATTTGGTTTGAATTGTGAAGCCTAAGTGAAGTAAATAACCTATTTTGTGGCGCCTTTTCTCAGTTGTTTGACTTGTATGCCACATAGTGCAATATTGCTTAAATTTCTCAATTATGTTTGCTTGCTTGACTTGAGAGTTGAACAAAACCGTTGTGATTGAGTCATGTGCAACGTGTGTGTGAGGATTTTTGATTTTCTGTGCTATCCTGTGTAGTCTAGAACTTGCCCCGTGTGTTAATTGAAGCGAAATTGTAAGTTGTGCTAATCTAGGAGATGACGTAGACATTTTCTTGCTTGATCATAGATGTGCTTATCACATAAGAAAAAAAATTCTGTTGCTAGCCCCTTTGAGCCTATAGACCTTTTCTTTGGCACCCACATTACAAGCCATACTCCTATTTAGTTCTTAATTTGAGATAGCACATTTACCTCCTAAGGCACTTAGTCGCTAAAAGAAGTAAGGTTAGAGATTGGGGAGTAGCTTTTGAGTGGAACCATGGAAGGGCACGTTGGTGCACTAAGGTTGAAATTAAAAGTCATGAGCCGATGAACTTTAATGTATGGAGTGTGTGAAGAAAAGAAAAAAAAGAGAAAGGAAAAGAAAAATTGCAAGAAAAGAGAAAAAATATGATAGTTCAAATATTGTAGAAAAAATACACACCTCCAATTCTTAATAATTTGTGCTAGTGAAATTATAGAAGTGCTTAATTGAAAAGAGGGCTATGATGTATATGGCAAGTGAATTGGTTGAGAAAAATATGTGCTTGAATCATGAATGTGTGCATTAAAGTGCTTAGGAGGGTTAGCCACTATTTCTAAATGTATCATACCCGTCCCTTAGCCTATATTACAACCTTAAAGTCCTAATTGATCATAGATTTGGCTAGCTTAAATTAGTAAAGATATACACTACGGGCAAGCTTATGGTACAACCACGAGATGCATATGAATTCTTTGTGAGAGTGAGTGAATTTTGTTCAATTGTGTGATGTCCTTAATCTATATTCAAAAGTATATTTGAATGTGTGGGCTAATCTATCTTCACTCTTTGTTTGTTGGTGAGGGCACATGATCTCATGAATAATTGGTAATGTTGTAAACTTTCTTGTTGGGTGAGTACATGAATTGAGGATGCTTAGTGGTTACAAGTCGGCTTTTGAGGTTGGGTGGTGACAAATAGGTTGTTGGAATTGATTGAATTGAAATGTTATACTTGGACATGCTTAAACGGGAAGAATGTGAAATTTTGTGTGTTCATGCTTTTGTGCCGGTATTGAAAATAGTCAAGGGTATAGTGTGTGGTTAAAATTTAAGGTGCTCCTCTGTAATTGATACTTGTATGTAGTTGGGGGTTTATTAGACTGTCCAATTGCTCGAGGACGAGCAAGAGTCTAAGTGTGGGGTGTTGATGTTTAGCTTAAAGCATATATATTTCTATGTATATCGCCTCATATTTTACTTTTGCTTCGTGAATTTGGGATGTTAAATGCTGTAATTTATGTTAATTTGAAGTGTTTTTATGTGTAGGATTGATTCGGAAGAAATTGGGGACGAAACACACAAGATTTAAGCCAAAAACGAACAAAACCGGACGAATTGAGCATTTGGGTGCCACAGGCAGCGCCTGGCACCACCTGTGGTGCTGGAGGTAGAATGGAAGTTTGAGGCAGCGCCCTAGTGGGTGCCTGGCACTACCCAGGGTGCCGATGACGTGATTTTGTTTAATTTCGCCCGGGACAAGGTTATTTCGGCTCTAAACCTACCCAACACATATAAAAGCAAGACTAAACCTATTTTTGGAGGGGAGGACGCCACTTTGGTGATATATAACATACTTTGAAAGAGAATTCACGTGGAAGAACACACACCACGCTTGGAGAAGGCTTCTAACTAGTTTTTCTTCTCTTTTCTTCCTTTAATTTTATAGTGTCTTAGTTCTAGAGTTTTGGGTACTACATGAACGTTGTAGTTTGAAGCTTGAATATTTCTTATTATTTTATCATATTGGTTTATTTATTCAATCTTGTGCTTAATTATTTGAGTGCTTGATCACCAATTGAATACTATCTATGAATCTAGGATTGAACTCGGGAGAGGGAATTCTAGATTGCATATAAGATTGAGTAGAGCAAGATCTTAACTCTGAGTGGGGGCGGATTTGTGGTTAGGATAGGAATATACCTAATCGCCTTGCTTGGTTATTATACGGGAATTATAAATGCATTTTTGTTAATTCTAATTCCCTAGGAATATAGGTGTTAGGTTAGTTTGAATAGGCGAGTTGTACTTCGGGAGAAGGCTACGAGCAATATTAACCCTGTCAACCAATAAACTAGATAAATTAATTAGACGATTTAAGTGAAAAACTCAACGGGATTGTTAGCTAACCCATGGCTCTAAAATATTCACTCACATTGAATTCGTCTTTATAATTGGTCAACTTGTTTTCTTAAATCTCTTAATTTGTTACTCTAGATTAATTTTAGTTAAATATTCATACTTTAGAATTCGCTTGAATAGATTAATTGTTTGGGTTAAATTTAGTTGATAGTTAATCACAAGTCCCTGTGGGTACGATATCTAGACTTATAATCCTATATTACTTGTCGACCACGTATACTTGCGTGTGCGTTTGGGAGCAACAATGTGCCTCATTAAAACCTTACTAGAAAAAATCCTGTGGGAAAAAATCCAATGAAGGAAAAAGAGTACACATATTTAGTAATACGCATTGCTGGCTGCCTCATTAAAAACCTTATACGAAAAACCCTGTGGGAAAAACCTTAGTAAGGGAAAAAGAGTACACGCGCATTTTACTCCCCCTGAAGAAAACCTTATTTCAAATATTTGAGTCTCCGCATTCCAATCTTGTATACCATATTCTCAATAGTTGAAGTGGGTAAAGATAATCTGCTGGATTGTCACTTCAACTAATTTGATGCACATCAATGTCACAATTTTCCTGAAGATTATATGTGTAGAATAATTCTGGTGAAATGTTCTTCGTTCAATCTCCTTTTTTAAATCCTCCCTTTAATTGGGCTATGCATGCAACATTGTCTTCGTATAATATGGTGGGTCTTTTATCACATTCCAACCCACATGTTTCTCGAATGAATCACTGATCTCAATCATATGCACTCTCTGCTTGCCGGTTTGAGATCGAGCTTTATGGGGATCGGATAAATAACTTGCATCTGCATAACCAATACGATCTGCGCCACTTTTGTTAGCATTAGCAAGATAAATAAGTGCACCATCCACACCGAGATAGAGTATTTCAGGACCAAGGAGTTCCTCATCCTCTTCTAGAGGTTGGAACAGATCCTTATTCACTTCAAGTGATTGAATATCCATTGGTGTACTTAATGGGTACACTTTGTCCATGTAAAAGCATTTTTAAGGCCCTTTTGGAGCTCTACTAGAGTTCCAATAAGATTTATGTCATCAACATAAATAATAAGTATAATAAATTTTGATGACATTTTCTTTATAAAAATATATGTACAAATAATATCATTTATCTAACCTTCTTTCAGCAAATTTTCACTGAGGCGATTATACCACATGCGTCAAGATTGCTTTAAACCGTACAAAGATCTTTGTAATTTGATCGAGTATATTTTTCGAGACTTTGAATTATATGCTTCAAGCATTTTAAATCCTTCAGAGATCTTCATATAGACTTAATCAAATGAGTCATATAGGTTATTCCTTGCATTTAAATGGCATGACATCTCCAAGTGCCTGGACTACAGGTCTGATCCTCACAATCTTTTACAATATTGTACACTATATTGTATCAAATATATTGTCGATGTTGATACCCAATTTTTCCCTATGTATTTTTATATACAAAATACTTTCAAAATAGCATGTACATACATATATAAGCATGCCCAAGAGTTTTGGTATTTTTTTTCTAATTCATAAGATTTTAAAATCAATTTATTGTCTATTTTAGCAGTATAAAGACCAATAATTACTTCCAAAATCATCAATTTTGGTGAATAATTTATTTTATTCCCATATTTATACTAAAATATAGCTAAGGTGATTGTTGTATATTTTTTACAAATTTATTTGGTATTTAAAAGACTAAATTGCATATAATTGCAATTATAGCCTACTTTAAGATTAATAGCATTTTATAATTGTAAAATTGGGTCCAGTATTTTTAAATCAATATTTATATACTATTAATTGTTTCAGTACTTTTAATTTGCTTTTTAAAATCATCTTCACTTTTTTTTTATAAAATAAAAAGGGAAATTGGCTATTTAATATTTAGCCCCATTTTTATTTCAATAACAACCCCATTACATTTCAATTGTAGCCCTTAATTTGACTCAATTAAACCAGCCCAATTCCATTTGGACCCAACCCACGACCCAATTCCAAATGACCCGCCCGGTTCCTACTATTGATCTAGGTCGTTGATCATTTTGATCAACGGCCATAAACCACCCTTACATTTTTTAACCCCAAACGAATACCCTAAACCCTCATTTCCCATCTATTAGCTGCCTTTGAAACCTCTCGTCTCTCAAACTCTCTGAAACCCTAGCATCCTTCTGCCCCTCTTCAACCACCACTCCACCGGAATCCATGGCTTCTCAGGCCATGGATGGTTGGTACTCACTCCCCTCCATCAGTAAACCATGGTTGTTCGAAGCTTCGAGACCTGACCTCGATGGTTCACCTTCAGATCCTTCTCAGATCTGTAGATCTATGGCTTTTCCAGCCATTACTCCGCCATATTCAAGCACTATTAGCCTTTTCGACTCAAGATCTGACTTTCCTCAAGACCTTTCTCATTTCTAGGTTTTGCTCTAAAACCCTAAGCTGTCCGAGGTTAGACTCTTCTTCTGAGTAACCTGACGATTCCTTTCGTTTGATTGGTATGCTTTATATATGTGAAATTTCTCTTTCAAAAGGTTTTTACCAACTGATTGATTGATTCTGAAATCCTTTTAATAAGGCTGACGAATTATCACTGATTTTTCTTTGATTGAACCTCCTTTACCTTTCTTGACTTGGTTCATTCGAATTGAACCTGTAATTTTGGTTTCATGGCTGTTTGATTGATTCCCTTGCCATTGGCACAAACCGTGTATCGTTGGTGGTTTTCCTTAAATAACTTCTATGTATTTACCCCCTTTGTGCTACTTTGAAAGGTTTTAATTAAAATTTATTTCCTTAACTGGCTTTTACCCGTTGGAATCAGAATCCCTTAACCAAAGGGAGATCAATTTCAATGATATTTTTTTCCTTTCTTACTTGTTTCTCTGCACTATAAAAGGGACTACCCTTCTGCACTTTTAAGAGCACTTCGAGTTCAATACCTCGAACTTTTAGATTAATACTTTCAACTTACTTACACACTTTATTGCTTTGAGTTCAATACTCTTACAACATTCTGCTCTTTTCTGGGATCTCTTGGAACTTTTGCTTGCAACCTGGCGTTTTCAAGACTACTTTTACTTGTTTGTTTTCTCTGAAACTGGTATGTTCTAATTTAGCTTTCCTGCCTCACCCCTATGTGTTTATTTACAGTTTTCTGCAATTCTGTTTACTTTGTTGTTCATGATTAATGTTAACTATGTGTGTTCTTTCCTTGCATCTATTTTCTGTTATGAATCCCTACCCCTATTCCCTTCTATGTGTTTGAGTTAAGGTTCATGGCCTGGAAGTATCCAAATTACTGCCCAGGTCCAAACCTAATCCTCAATGGATCCTAACTCCCAATTTTGGCTGACAGGCTGGTCGGGGGTGTTCCAGCACTCTTAAATTGCTGGGGCATGACCACCAGCCTGCCATGGCCTTCCCTAATCCCCCTCTATGCACATACACTTACTCTTAGATTCTAAGTTTTGTCCCCCTCTTATGAGCCATGCTTTGGGACCCTGAGCTCCCTCTGAATTTGGACATTTGAGGGCTAACTCTTCCACACTACACTATAATCTAATTCTGCAATGTGTTTGGGGTGTAAGCACTGCCCTGAGTCCCTTTGAGTCTCTCGAGAACTTTGACACATCCCAAATAAGAGAAAGACTTCTTGAAAAATGGATCCTGGAAGTTGGTTTATCTCATATTGTTAGACCATGAGTCCGAATTAGGCTGTTTGGTTGCAGTTGGAAGTTCTGATATACTTTTTTTTATTCATTCGGGTCTATAATAATTTGTAATAACTATGGGGTTCTAGTGAAAAAAGGGAGGGTCATTTATGTATGCATATGGGTAGACAACATGCTCATAGGGATTACTATTTACAAATTCTGCATTTATGCATATCATATAGTACTTCTGCCTATAAGTCGTCTCATTATTACATTAGAAACTATGTCTATAAGTTTCTGCATATAGAAATCATGTATAAGTTTTTGCACTTAGGCATTTAGAAATCATGCCTATAAGTTACGCATTACACGTAAAAATCTTGCCTATAAGTTGTTCCATTACTGCATTAGAAACCAGCCTATAAGTTTCTGCATATAGAAATCATGACTATAGTTTTGTTTTTGCATTTCTGCATATTCATCTGTCGTTAGGCAAACAATCATAGGTTTAATAATAATAAACTTCATTCTAGATACCATGCCTATAGGGCTCCTGCACTTACATAATCATTTTAAAATCAATAACGTTTAGAAATCATGCCTATAGGAGCAGCCGTCTGAATCTGATTCGTCTATTTTATCTATAAGTCTAAAATTAGTAGCAATGTTTGTTTAATATCTGCAGAATTTAATTGGTTCTAAAATCAGTAACCCTTCTTTAAAATCAGTATACTTCCACCTAGGTAAGCAGTAGGTAATTATTTAACTGTGTCAGTTTTAATAAATTGCAACCAGACAAGGCCTAATTCAGACTCCTCATCTGAGAAATATGTGATGAATCAGCATGTCCTAACACTTTAAATTTAATTCATACTATAACCAGTATTTGAAGTCATGCTAAATAATTTGCTCCTTTAAGTGAGGAGGCCTGTTTGAGCCCTTAAACTGCTATTTGTTTCCCCCTACTTGCTTATGTGTTTTGTTTGTCGCATTAGAATTTTGTCCTTTTAAAACTCTGAAAAGCCCCAACCTCCCTCCCTTTAGGACTAGTAGTTCCAAATGCCTCCGGGACTGATAGGATCGGTACGGGTAATAGCATGCAATAAGTAACGACACTATTCTGCGTTTAATACCTTAACGGCTGGGAAAGGGTAGATATGGACATGATGACCGGAGCACTAATACCATGTGCGACCCCTATTCTGAGGAGTGATTGCCCGGTATTGCATTGATGTGATCCATATTATTTGTAAACCTAGGACCCCTTCCCCTTTACTTGTTATCCCTTTTTTAACTGTCCAGACTATTTGCTTAAGATTTTTGTTTTATTTATCTTTCTTCAAAATTTCAATTCACTTGCAACATTATGTGTAAATCCCCTTCTATTTGAGACCTTTATTTGCTTACTTGTTAGTTAAAGTCACAATTGTAACATGGTCGGGAACCACACTAGTGGATCTTGGAGGGTGCCTAACACCTTCCCCTCGAGATAATTTTTAGCCCTTCCCCGAACTCTGGTTTTCCAACTTGAACTCTTCTTTAGTGTCCTAATGCACTTTAATCATTAGGTGGTGACTCTTCAACCCAAAAAACCCAATTCCCAAGAGAGAACGAGTTGTCCTCCCAAATGTCATGAACCCGATTTCGCTTTTAGAAAAAGGGGGCGCGACAGTCGACGATCATTTTGTATCGGTTCCTAAGCAGCATAACTTGTTGAGATCTCATAACTTTCTTTATTTTTAGGTACCTGAACTTCTTCTGGAGTTTCATGAAATGTTATGTCGTGGGCTCTTCTAGAGCTCATTTCCTCCTCATTATGATCATTTTGATCATTAGATCCTATCATTTTCAAGAATTGTTACCTTTGGAATCGATCGATTTACTACGCTTCATGCGTGTAGTAAACTTTATCCTTTAGGGACTTTAATTTTAATAGGAGCATTTGCAACTGAAATATGATATTTAATTTTGGATTAACAAATGCTTCTGGCAGTTTACTTGAATTATCTTCTAAGTGAGGATCATATTAATAATAATTCGATTCATATAGCATATTTTTCAGCTGTTTATTTCATCCCCCAAATATTAGAAAAACTAACATATATCCCCAATCATCTTTGGAAAAAATATCTTTGTTCATTGTGGTAGAGAAATTAATCATATACCATGCAACAAAAGATAGTAAAAATATTTGGTTTCTGATCCTAAACCAATTGTGAAGGGAGGACTTATCATATATTGTTGGTCTGATGCATACACATGCTGCTATATGCAATTTAGAAAATCTTAGACCAACACATGAAGCTTTGTTCTCATAAGCAATGGTTTAGCCATTAATAGGAGGTATTCAATGCTAAACCAGCTTGGATATAAACCAGCATTATCAAGATGAACTGTCTTGATTTCATAATCTAAAAGTTATTCTTTTAATTGAGAAAAGCAATCTCAAATGCCAAACTACAGGTTGACAATAAACATACATGTAACCATCTTATATATGCATCTATAAGTGGTTCACATGATAGGTGAATGAGCCCATATTCACCTTTTATATATTTCAGAATTCAGGGGCCTTAGTCCCAACTTTAGCCGGTATAATATTATGAGAACAAGCAGCACAAGAGAATTCTTGAAGAATTTCTAGTTCTTCAGTATATGTTTATTAGAATTCTCAAATATCTCATTTAAAAATGGCAAATGAAAACTTCAAGTCTATCATGGCATGTGCTATCTCTTAGTAAACTTCTAATTTACTATAGCATAACTTTTGCATTAGTAAACTTCTGATTTACTATGATACATGATGTAGTATAAATTGAAGAATAAGATGGGTAACTTCTCACATACATATTATTTTATCCCCTATGATTGTGGAAACATAAAGATTTTTAATCTTCCAATCATTTGTAGTATCAATATGATAGCCACATGTATTAGTAAACTTCAGGTTTACTACCACATATGTTTTGAGCATAATCATATAATATGAATGACATATTTTTATATAAACTCTTCAAGAGCCTTCATTTATTATCCACAATTTAATATTTATCGGACACTACTGGTGTCATGTGTCTTTTAGGAAAACAGTTAGCTCTTCAGGAGTTGTTGATATATTTTGTACTAACAAATATTGTTCAGACACTTTTGGTATCATGAGAGAAAATCACAATCAAATAAACAATATAAAACAATTGTTTAAGCACAAGAAAACTCCTCTTCATAATATTTTTCTACTTCAGGAGGCAATTTCAATTGTGTTACTTCTTTGGGAGCAAATTTAAAATACGAAATATATATTCGCTCAATTATATTACCTCTTCTGGAGGTGAATTGTAATATATTAACATCAGGAGCGAGTTCATATTTACCAGATTTTTTAATATTGTCACATTCACTTCAGGGAATGGATTAATATATCAAAAGTTCTCATCCTTTAGGAAATCGAACAAATTATTTGAATGCACATTAATGACATCAAATTGTGATGATTCAACCTCTTTTAAAATATTTACTACTTCAGGGCAATTGTAACCATAGAAATCCTAAATTATCACTTCTGGTGATCATAGGCATATACCACTTTTGGTGGTTAACAAAATATAATTAGAATAAGATATACGAAATATAACCACTTATGGCAGTTGTATATTTCTTGCAAACTCTGCTAGAGTTTAAGTTGATCTAATAATGTTATCCATATTCTTCAAAATGACATAAATAAGATATATTATAGTAAACATTATTATCAAAGCATAATTTTTATTTATGTACAATAATTACATAACCATACTATCTATTACAAACAACAAAAATTAAAATATTTACATTTCTACAGATTCACCACCGATTACATGACTTGTTTCTCCTTCTGGGAGTGCAAAGTAATCAGCTACATCCAAATGCATGAAATCTAAATTATCTTCATAAATAAAATTTGCTTCAACATTTTTTTCTGTCTTCTTCAGGGAGGCTTGATAAAGCTCAACCAGGTACTTTTGGCGTACGACAGATACATGACTAGTGCCCTTTTCCTCCACATCTATAGCATGCATTTTCTGCATTTGGTGCTTGCACCGCTTCATGCTTTTGTTCCTTCCTTTTCCACTGCTGGTGGCGAGGAAGGTTCTTTGGTGCATTATTATTACCATGATTAGAGTTTCTTCCCCAACCACGGCCATGACCACGACTGGGGCCACGAACCCTTCCACATCTAGCTTGGTGGAAGTTCGTCTCATTCACTTTGGGGAATGGACAAGAACTAGTAGGCCGGCTTTCATGGTTTTTTATTAATAACCCATTATATTGCTCGGCTATAAGAAGATGTGAGATAAGTTCAGAATACTTTTTAAATCTCATCTCTCGATATTGCTGCTGCAAGAGCATAGTAGAGGCATGAAAAGTGGTGAAACTTTTCTCCAACATATCATGATCAGTAATATTATCACCACATAATTTCAATTGGGAAATAATTCTGAACATATAAGAATTATACTCACTGATAGATTTAAAATCTTGTAGCCTTAGATGAGTCCAATCATATCGTGCCTATGGAAGAACGACCATCTTCAGGTGGTCATATCTATCTTTCAAATTATTCCACAGTATGACTGGATCTTTAATAGTGAGATATTCCATTTTCAGGCCCTTATCAAGGTGATGGCATAGGAATATCATTCCTTTGGCACGGTCTTGGTTTGATGCCTGATTTTTATCCTTGATGGTGTCTGCCAGACCCATCGCATAAAGATGAATTTCAGCATCAAGCACCCAAGACATGTAGCTTTTGACCGATATATCCAGGACTACAAATTCAAGTTTAGAAAGATTTGACATTATATAGAAAAATAAAGTTCGCACCTAAGATACTTTCAAAGTATTTGCTCGAGATGGCAGAGTCTTGTGCTGATAACGTGTTATAAAATAAATACTGTAAAGTGTCACGACCCCGGTTCGCCCTCCGTGAACCATCATGACGGCACCTAGTCTTTACGACTAGGTAAGCCTAAAATGCGGAATATAAACCAAATTTGCGGAAGAAAAATAATTTAAAACAGAAATAGAGTAATAAAACAACATTTAAAAGTGTCGTTCGGTATGCACAATATTAACTCTTAAAACCAATACATTTTCCCAAAACCCGGAAACCCATGAATCACAAGCTAAGAGATACATAAGAAGCTCTAAATCCAGAAATGTCTAACCAAAAGGGAAATACTGAAGGGCTATACTATTACAGAAAGATAGAAAGGGACTCCTCGGTCTGCGGATGCGGCAGATACCTCGAAGTCTCTACAGAAGCGCCTCGCCTCAAGGATGATAAGACAAAGTGAAAGTACCTGGATCTGCACATGAATAACATGCGCAGAAGGGGCATGAGTACACCACAGCGGTACTCAGTAAGTGTCAAGCCTAACCTCGGTCGGGTAGTGACGAGGAAGGTCAGGGCCCTACTGAGGTTAAATATAATATAAGGTCTAACAATGTAGAATAAGACAGTATAGTTAAGTGCAACAGTAAGAAATAACATAGAATAGAAAGAACAACAACAACTAGAACAGAGACAAAATAATCACGGAAAGGAAATTCAACTCAACACAGAGATAACAACCGGGGTACCTTCCAGGATACCTGTTACAACCCATGTTTTTGTACCTGAAAGTACGTCGTGAGTCAATTTATGTAAGCTCAAAAAGAATGAAATCCTTTTACAAGGACAAGAAAAGTTTGCCGAAGTGTTAAGCAAGTTAAGATGAATATGAGACTTGTTAATCATAATTTAAATGAGTTTAAAGCCATGATATGACTATATATGATGTTTGTATATGAAGTATAAAGTTTGAGAAAACAAATCGGATTTAAGCAGCGGAAAAACCGACTAAGGGTTTACCTTGTAATGAAGCTCTTTGAGTAATACATTTCGTGTGCTATATGAGGTCTTTTTGGTACATATTATATACCAAATTGAAGGTCTTGGAATGTAGTTTCCAAATCTCTTAACCATTTACTCATATGACACCTGGATAAAAAGTTATAAGCATTGGAAGACGAGCTAATTATAAGGTGCCAAGTAGCACATTTTGACTTTTCAACAAAATGGAGATTATCTCCTTTATCTCATGTCTTTCTGCATATTTACAGAGAGCACGACCAAATAAGGCCCCTAACATCACCCTTAAGCTCTCTACAAGGGTTTCAAACAATACCATCATCGCGGGCACGAAATCAAGAAGCAATAACACTAGAACGATCCCCACAGTGTAAGTATTGCTATATTGCCTCTCTTTTTCTTTGTAGTTTGACTTTTGGAAGGTATTTTGAAGTTGATAAAAATGTCTAATTTCAGGTTTCAAGATCTTAAACATCAAGGAAGATTGATTAATTTATTTCATAATAGTTAGAACTCACGGGACGGTGATCGGAAGCCGTGAGTTCGAGTTATTTGATTTGTAATGGACTGTTTTGTGGGCTGTTTCGTGTAGCTTTTGGGCTGTATATTTTCTGCTATTTAATGGAGTTATTGGAAGATAAATTGTGTGGAGAAACACCACCTAACGGCTAAATGATGGATTAGTCATTCTTTGTAATATTTTCGGGGCGTTGGACACTACTATAGTCGTCGTTTTTTGTATGAATTGATTGGGGTGTGTTGGGCTGTTGTAATCTAAATATAACATGGATTTCGACTTGCATCTACTGTATCAGGTAATTATATTGTGTTCCTATAGGCGCTTACGGTTATCTTGGCATTGGTTAAGTTAAATGGATGAACTAGACATGAACTAGTGTATAAAGTTGCTAATTAAGAATAATTGGAGTTGTGGATCATTTTCTTTGTTATGGATATAAGGTATAAGGCTGAAATTATTGATGAATGACTTCATTATCATGTTAATGATACTATTAAGTTAAAATAAAAAGTCTATAAGGGATGATATGGGGTATACGAATTACAATTGGAGCCTATCGCTCGTCGTAAAATAGTTATGACTTGTTGTTGTTTTATGGTGTCTTGTTATTGATAATTATGTATTGCTGGATTTCTTTGGTAATTTTTGTTGGTATATGGTATTGGAGGAGGCTCTTGTTTTAGGGGAGATTCTGCCCGAATATATATAAACGAACTACAAGTTTAAGTTGCAGACTTAGCCTTTATTCAACACTGATTTTGAATCTCCTTATGCAATGGTAGATTGAGTTGAGTTGTTTGAAGAGTAACTTGGGAGGTATTAAGGACTCACCATGGTTAAGGTATGTTAAGGTACTTCCCTATTTCTTTTGGCATGATCTAAAGTTAAAAGAATACTCTATTTCATAACAGATCTACTCCTAGAAACTAAGGTTGCCCATGTTGTTCTTTCCTTATAAAGTTATTCTAAGCAAGTATGTATGATCCTTGAATTCTATAGAAGCTCATATTGATGGTATGATGTCCATAATGTTAATCGAAGGTGCAACAACCTTAAGTCACTCCAAAAGGTTTAGAACGTGATTCCATGAGTCTAGCATGCATTATATATAGCATCTATTTTACTCTACCGAGCCACGCTATAGTAGGTCGGGTACGACACCTATTGTACAACCACTGATCAGTTGGATTTAGCGAGCTCCATATGGCCGGGTACGATTCTACCGAGCCTTATGATGGCCGAGTATGTTTTTACAGAGTCCTCTTTGAGGCCGGGTACGATGTGATGATGATGATGATGCCTACATAGGCGTATGTTTTTAAAAGTTTATGTATATATATGTATTATGCATTTCATTTCAGTAGCCCCCAGAGGCATGCAGATGTTACAAATTGTATCTCCTCTATCTCTCTTTATATTACTTTTCTTGTTTAAGCTTTCCTGCCTTACATACTCGGTACTTTATTTGTACTGACGTCCTTTTTGCCTGGGGACGCTGCGTTTCATGCCCGCAAGTCCCAATTAATAGGTTGACATTCCTCTGAGTAGGCTATCAGCTCAGTGGAGGTGTTGGTGCACTCCATTTGCTCCGGAGTTGCCTATTTGGTCAGTATGCTTTGGATATGTATTGATTGGTATGGCGGGGCCCTGTTCCGATCCTTTATAATTTTATGTACTCTTAGAGGCTTGTAGACAGATGTCAGGTTTATGGATACTTGTATGTCCTTGTTGGCCTATGTGTTGAGTTTACAAATGGTCATGTCAGCCTTATAGGCCCGTATGTCACATGTATAAGTTTGTATATCATGTTGGGTCGTCATATGTTGAGTATTCCCTTATGTTTTATTCTTGTTATCTCATGACGGGTTTCTGGCTCATTTACTCAAGTTAGTTAATAAGAAAGATATGTTATGTTGGTACTTGGTTGAGTAAGGCACCGGGTGCCCATCACGGCCCTTCAGTTTGGGTCGTGATAGAAGTGGTATCAGAGCCAGGTTCTGTCCTAGGGAGTCTACAAGTCGTGTCTAGTAGAGTCTTGTTTATGGGTGTATTGTGCACCACACTTATAAGCATGAGGCTACAGGGCATTTAGGACTGTCACTCTTTCGTCTTGCTCTAGATCGTATTGTAGATCTCAATTATAAGAATTCAAATTTCTAAATTCTATTATATTCGTAATACAACGATACCTCATCCAAATAAACAGTTGGTATGAGATTGAATGTGGTTGTGGAAGAATTGAGTCAGAGGAACCCGATTTTGCATCATGCTTATGATAAGCAAATGTGGGGTCTTCAGCAGATCATGTGTGTTCTAAGATGTGTAAGTTTCTTGATAAGGAGCCCTAAGGAAATGTGGGGTCTTCAGCAAATCATGTGTGTTCTAAGATGTGTAAGCTTCTTGATAAGGAGCCCTAAGGAAATGTGGGGTCTTCAGCAGATCATGTGTGTTCTAAGATGTGTAAGCTTCTTGATAAGGAGCCCTAAGGAAAGAATATCTATCCACTCGTATGGTAAAAAGGAATAAGTGAATCAGAAAGTAGACACAAGTTTCAGCAAGTAAAACAAGCAAGATGACGAAGGGTATGAGGTACCTAGTTAATGAAGATTATCAGTATTTACAATTCAGGTAGAGAAATGTAAGTATTGGTGTTACCTTCAATGTTAACGGTGATATATACAATTGACCACACCCATCTCAGTTGTGCCCTATGGGAGCTAACAAATATAGTTTAAAAGAAGAAAGTGATATCAAGATTCAATTCGGGTTAGAGTAACCAAAAATTATGGATGGATTGTTATCATTAACTAATGTATCTGAATGATAGTGCAAATGTGGTAATAGATGTCCTTGTGAGACACCTAGATGGTGAACTTTAGAATAGTACAATCAGATATGAATACTGGAATATTCAGAAATTTCAGAAGATAGGCAGTGGGATCCTAGAAGGGACAAATATTTACCTTAGTATGTCTCTAGCCCCGAGTAAAAAAAGGGAGAACGTTAGGCATTCCGAAGATCCAGTGAGATGAAGCAAGGGGAGCTAAAAGGGAAAGAATATTTTATCAGAGTTTTCAGAATAAAGTGATAGATAAAGATATTATCCGGAGAATAAGAAGAGAGTAAATGAAGCATCCTGAGTAAGATGTAATATATGGGTGATAACATTAAATCAAAATATGACACGATGACAGAGTCTATAGTCAAGTGAAGGAAAAATACAAGAGGTGACGGCCTTGAGGCAATAAAAAAGTATAAGCCATAAAGTCATATCCTTATTTCGAGAAATAAGTTGGTGTCTTCAACGTGATTACCAGGAGGAAAGGTTAGACCTCAGAGTAATAAAAATCAGTATGGGTTGGTGAACAAGATAAACTGAACATGAATTAGGGACTGAAGGATTTTATAATGGTTGATATCATGAGAATTTCAGAGATAACATTCCGACAATAATAGAATGGACAAAAAAAATAATAACCTTTAAGGTTCATTCAGGAAGATGCTTCCCTAAAGCAAGCACGTGGAGCAGAGTTAAGCTTAAGGGAGTAAGTGTTCCAGTTACACTAAGTGTCACCCTTGTGCTTAATAAATTCAATTATCCCCGGTATAGAGAGGTTACCGCAAGGCGAGTAAGATGTTAGTGAAGATGTGAAAAAAATGGCAAGATGAAGAGGTAACTATGGAATAGTAAAGGAGGAATGTCGTAAAAGGGTAAAAGGAATGAGATAGCATCTAGTCAGATCCTATAGATATGATATGACTCCAGAACATTATGCAAGCATGACACCGAAGAGAAGCAGTAAGGGTTGCGCACCCGATGATATTGATAAATAAGTGCAAATAAACACTTGATACATAAGGAGCCAATACGAGAGGTAACTTAAGACAAAGTAAATAACTAAAGAGAGATTACACAGAATATAGATATGGGAATGGACCAACGAGTAGTTTGTAGTTGATTCAAGAAGAGCCAAGTTATGGCTATATAAGAGGTTATAAGCAAATCAGCAGATCATGCAAGATAAACGTAGTGAATCCTAATCTAGTAAATTCAGTCTCACAGATATGATGTCATAACCTTGAGAAATATTCAGATAGGAGTTGGGTTACTAAAGGTACCATATAAGTGTTACGGAAATAATGGAGAGTTCCACTAAGGAGACAATCAAAAATCTGAGTTTAGAAGTAACCCTACGAGCATAAGGGCACGAAGGTATGTAACTAATAATGTTTGTAGGCGAGTAAGAACATCGAAAAATCCTTCGGGTATACAGTATAACAAGATCATAACTTTACAAGATCCAGAAGGTCTCCTTAAGTACTACAAAGAAAGACTAGCTGAGGAAATAAGGAAGAAGGCTTCAACTTAAGCATAACGATATAAAGAAGAAAAGGTCTTGTAACAACAGTCTCACTACAATATGGTATACACTCCATAAGAAAGTGGCACCTATCGTGACTAATGAACGGGAAGTCAAAAGTGATATTTGAGATCATATGAGTTATAGGAAATTCAAGTATTGGTGGGCAATAAGATAAGCCAAGTATTTATGCAACAAGTAGCATAACGACCAGGAAAAGTGATTGCTTACATTTAAAGAACGCTGAGAAGGCACGAAAGGCATTATTCAATCAATGATCCAGAGTTAATTACGTTGTGAATGCACTTAAGACTTCAGAGTTATATCCATGCAACATATATGTTGACATTCATACAGCTATAGGAGACTTTGGTATAAGTTAAAAGAAAAAATTAAGTCCACGCCACCTATAAAAGCTTGAATTGTTATAAGATTATATCATGGATACTACATAGAGTCCATGAAAGGCTAATGTAATAGCTAATACCCTAAGCTGGAGATTGGAAGATAGCCTAAGCTTAATTAAAGGTTGAGAAGCAAGAGGAAGCTCGAAAGTTACATCATGAGTCCAATTGTTAGACCCAGATGATTATAGAAATCATGACTCAAACCATATCAGGAGCACTTTTAATAGCAGAGGTATGAGAGATATAGTACAATAATCATATTCTATAAAATCTCTACGATAAAGCAATTAATAGAGTACCAGCCTCATAAGACGTTAATACAAAGCTCCCACCAGATTGTGTATGCACTAGGGTTGCAAGTATTATAGTAGAGCTTTAAGGTATGGATGTGAATTCCATCAATGTAGAAGGGAGGTTATGAAATCGATAGAAGATACGGTGCGAGATTTAAAGGTAAGTATGGTAAATGTGAGTGAGAAGGTGACAATAATAGTCAAGGTCTAATGATTAAACCCGTCAAAACAAGAGAGTTGATGCTTTCCATGAGCTATAGAAAGCTCGGTACACTCTGAATGAACTCAGAGGAGTCTAAGAACAGGAGCAATTAGAAGAGATGGAATACTGCCCTGGTAGTAGAATAAGAGTGTAATTGTGATAGTTAAGAGAATGACGTTTGGGCCTTCGATTGAGTAATGATTTAAAGAAAAGGGATTTCATAGATGGCACGGTATTAGAATGCCCCCGTAAGATGAATACGTTGGGATGTTATGAAAATGTAGTTATTAAAGTATAGTATCGTCCATAGGTGCATCAAGAAAATCACTTCAGATGTTCCCCGATGAGACGTGAGCCTTAGTGACAATGTATTACATCCAAGGCGATGGTTGGAGTTAGTGAAAGACTATGCTGTTTATATTTTATATCATCCAGGGAAGGCGAATGTAGTAGTCAACAACCTCAATCGTAGATCTATATATAGCCTATCATATTTACAGGCATAGAAGAGTGAGATAGCTTGTGAGATTCATCTGCTATCTAATCTTGGAATTCGATTACTAGATGCAGGTGGTACCAGAGTTACTACTTAGGACATGGAAGCCTCCTCTTTAGTAACTGAAGTGAAGGAATTCCAGTATGAAGATCATGTGCTAGATCATTATAGAGATACAACCCATCAAAAGGAGAAGACACTATTTGAGATTACAGGAGATGGATTCCTCAGATATCGAGGTCGATTATATGTTCCTAATGTGGCAGGGTGAGATGGAGTCCTCAAATATTAAGGTCGATTATATGTTCCTAATGTGGCAGGGTTGCGTCGGCAGGTTATGGGACAAGCAATGAGAAAGTAACCTAGAGTTGTGTAGCACACCTCGGTAACAATACCAAGGCTATAAAATGAAATATAGCAATAGTCATACATTCAGCAAAGTACCAAGCGAAGAGATTAAGTATACCTATATATGCCCAGAGGGACATCATGTCATAGTTCTATAAATGTATTCACAAAGTGAAGCTAAGAGATTGGCAAAAAGCTGGAAGAAAAAAAGGAGAGAAGAGTCGTGCATAAAAGGACATAGTCATATAGGGTACATCATAGAAGGTAATCGAAGTTACGAGATTAGAATAACTCCGGTCATAATTCGCGAGGTGAGAATAGGCCTAAAGGGGGGAATGCCCTGGTTTTTAAATTTATTCACAGAACAATTACATAGATGACAAAGGACAATATTAAACTATTCATAAGAGCCATATGGTATGAGAATGAGAAGCGCATCAGTCAACATTCGAGGATGAATGTTCCAAAGGGGGGAATAATGTTACAACCCATGTTTTTGTACCTGAAAGTACGTCGTGAGTCAATTGATGTAAGCTCAAAAAGGATGAAATCCTTCTACAAGGACAAAAAAGGTTTGCCGAAGTGTTAAGCAAGTAAAAATGAATATGAGACTTGTTAATCATGATTTAAATGAGTTTAAAACCATTATATGACTATATATGATGTTTATATATGAAGTATAAAGTTTGAGAAAAAAACGGATTTAAGTTGCGGAAAAACTGACTAAGGATTTGCCTTGTAATGAAGCTTTTTGAGTAATAAATTTTGTGTGTTATATGAGGTCTTTTTGGGAAATATTATATACCAAATTGAAGGTCTTGGAATGTAGTTTCCAACACTCTTAACCATTTGCTCATATGAAACAGATAAAAAGTTATAAGCGTTGGAAGATGAGCCAATTATAGGGTGTCAAGTAGCACCTTTTGACTTTTCAACAAAATGGAGATTATCTCATTTATCTCGTCTCTTTCTGCATATTTCCAGAGAGCACGACCAAATAAGACTCCTAATATCACCCTTAAGCTCTCTACAAGGGTTCAAACAATACCATCGCGGGCACGAAATCAAGACGCAATAACACTAGAACGATCCCCACAGCGTAAGTATTGCTATATTGCCTCACTTTTTCTTTGTAGTTTGAGTTTTGGAAGGTATTTTGAAGTTAATAAAAATGCCTAATTTCTGGTTTCAAGATCTTAAACATCAAGGAAGATTGATTAATTTATTTCATAATAGTTAGAACTCACGAGGCGGTGATCGGAAGCCGTGAGTTCGAGTTATTTGATTTGTAATGGACTGTTTTGTGGGCTGTTTCATGTAGCTTTTGGGCTGTATATTTTTCTGTTATTTAATGGAGTTTTTGGAAGATAAATTGTGCGGAGAAACACCACCTAACGGCGAAATGATGGATTAGTCATTCTTTGTAATATTTTCGGGGCGTTGGACACTACTATAGTCTTAATTTTTGGTATGAATTGATTGGGGTATGTTGGGTTGTTGTAATCTAAATATAACATGGATTTCGACTTGTATCTATTGTAGCAGATAATTATATTGTGTTCCAATAGGCGCTTACGGTTATCTTGGCATTGGTTAAGTTAAATGGATGAACTAGACATGAACTAGTGTATAAAATTGCTAATTAAGAATAATTGGAGTTGTGGATCATTTTCTTTGTTATGGATATATGGTATAAGACTGAAATTATTGATGAATGACTTCATTATCATGTTAATGATACTATTAAGTTAAAATAAAAAGTCTATAAGGGATGATATGGGGTATACGAATTTCAATTGGAGCTTATCGCTCGTCGTAAAATAGTTATGACTTGTTGTTGTTTTATGGTGTCTTGTTATTGATAATTATGTGTTGCTGGATTTCTTTGGTAATTGTTGTTGGTATATGGTATTGGAGGAGGCTCTTGTTTTAGGGGAGATGCTGCCCGAATTTATATAAACGAACTACAAGTTTAAGTTGCAGACTTAGCCTTTATTCAACACTGATTTTGAATCTCCTTATGTAATGGTAGATTGAGTTGAGTTGTTTGAAGAGTAGCTTGGGAGGTATTAAGGACTCACCATGGTTAAGGTATGTTAAGGCACTTCCCTCTTTCTTTTGGGATGATCTAAAGTGAAATGAATACTCTATTTCATAACGGATCTACTCCTAGAAACTAAGGTTTCCCATATTGTTCTTTCCTTATAAAGTTATTCTAAGCAAGTATGTATGATCCTTGAATCCTATAGAAGCTCATATTGATGGTATGATGTCCATAATGTTAATCGAAGGTGCAACAACCTTAAGTCACTCCAAAAGGTTTAGAACGTGATTTCATGAGTCTAGCATGCATTATATATAGCATCTATTTTACTCTACCAAGCCGCGCTATAGTAGGCCTGGTACGACACCTATTGTGCAACCACTGATCAGTTGGATTTATCGAGCTCCATATGGCCAGGTATGATTCTACTGAGCCTTATGATGGCCTGGTATGTTTTTACCGAGTCCTCTTTGAGGCCGGGTACGATGTGATGATGATGATGATGCCTACAGAGGCGTATGTTTTTAAAAGTTTATGTATATATATGTATTATGCATTTCATTTCAGTAGCCCCCAGAGGCACGCAGATGTTACAGGTTGTATCTCCTCTATCTCTCTTTATATTACTGTTCTTGTTTATGTTTTCCTGCCTTACATACTCGGTACTTTATTTGTACTGACGTCCCTTTTGCCTGGGGACGCTGCATTTCATGCCCGCAGGTCCCAATTGATAGGTTGACATTCCTCCGATTAGGCTATCAGCTCAATGGAGGTGTTGGTGCACTCCACTTGCTCCGGAGTTGCCTATTTGGTCAGTATGCTTTGGATATGTATTGATTGGTATGGCGGGGCCCTGTTCCGACCCTTTATGATTTTATGTACTCTTAGAGGCTTGTAGACAGATGTCAGGTTTATGGATACTTGTGTGTCCTTGTTGGCCTATGTGTTGAGTTTACAAATGGTCATGTCGGCCTTATAGGCCCGTATGTCACATGTATAAGTTTGTATATCATGTTGGGCCGTCATATGTTGAGTATTCCCTTACATTTTATTCTTGTTATCTCATGACGGGTTTCTGGCTCATTTACTCAAGATAGTATAATAAGAAAGATATGTTATGTTGGTACTCGGTTGAGTAAGGCATCGGGTACCCGTCACGGCCCTTCAGTTTGGGTCGTGACAATACCGTCCTGTAGTCCCAATTACATCCATCCAGTGGATCTCCCGGGATACCGTCCCATAGTCCAACTATCAGTGCGCGGGGATCTACCGGAATCCTGATCCGTAGTCCCAAATATAAATACCTAGTACTGGGAGAATCTACTGGGTGCAGTCACGTAGTTCCATATGACTATGCAGGAGGGATCTACCGGAATCCCACATCCGTAGTCCCAAATAAACAGATAAGGGGGAGCTACCGGAATCCCACATCCGTAGTCCCAAATAAACAGACAAAAAGGAGCTACCTGAATCCCATATCCGTAGTCCCAAATAAACAGACAAGGGGAGCTACCAGAATCCCACATCCGTAGTCCCAAATGTAATTACACAGCAGCATCAAGAAAAGATTCAGAAATGTCGATTTCATATCAAGGCAAACAAGTAATTCTAGCCTAGCATACTGCACGGAATTCAGGTAAAGTGGTTTGAGGAAATAAGGCAATTAGAATACTTAGACATGCTTTCCTAAGCTAACAACAGGCTTTAAATGCAGGTAATATAAACAGAAAAAGAAACATACTAGTAATTACTTAATAAAAATCGGATTTTCAACAATTAGCACAAGTACGCACTCGTCACCTCACGTACAAGGCATTTCAATTACCAAATATACCAAATCCTAAGGGGAAGGTCCCTCACACAAGGTTAGGCAAGCCACTTACCTCGAACCGGCTCAAAATCAACCCGAGACCACGTTCTTGCCACGAGTACTCGACTCCAAATGGCCCAAATCTATTCAATTCAATTGCATAATGTAAATCATACTTCTAATAACTGATTCTACTATTAAATTCTAAGCTAATACGTGAAATTAGGTAAAATGACCAAAATGCCGCTTGGGCTCACGTCTCGAAATCGGGTAAAATTTACATTTCTAGAATCCTCACACTCTCACGAGTCTAACCATACCAAAATTATCCCAATCCAATGTCAAATCTCCAATCAAAACTCAAATTCTTGATCTAAGAACTTTCCCCCAATTTTCATATAAATTTCGAAATTAAATGATGAATTCATGTTTAGATTAATGAGTTACAAGCAAAAAAGAGTAAGGAATCGTTACCCAATTGATATCTCTGAAAATCCCTCAAAATCTCACTCAAATCCGAGCTCCCAAACTCTAGTTTTGATAAAAATGGCCAAACCCTTGACTTTGAAATTTTATATCTGCCCAGGTAAATCCTTCTTCGCGAACGCGGAAGGACCCTCGCGTTCGCGAAGCACAACTTCGCTTGGCCCAGATTTCCTTCATCGCGAACGCGATGCCCTTGTCGCGAACGCGATAGCAAACTTCTTCCTCCTACGCGAACGCGGGACCCTCTTCACGAACGCGTAGGCATACGACCTCTCATCTTCGTGAATGCGGGACCCTCATCGCGAACGCGAAGCGTTAAGCTTCCACCAGCCCAAGCTCCTCTTCGCGAATGTGAAGAAGGAAACCAGAACTCGAGACCTGCTGCATTTTCTACAATCCTCTAAGTCCAAAAATGACCCGTTGAGCATCCGAAACACACCCGAGGCCCCGGGACCTCAACCAAACCTGCCAACCAATCCTAAAACATCATTCAAACGTGTTCCAACCTTCAGAACGCTCAAAACAACATCAAAACACCTATTTTTCATCGGATTCAAGCCTAAGAAATTTCAAAAACTCTAAAAATTCGCTTTTGATCAAAAAGTCTATCAAACCTCGTCCGAATGATCTGAAATTTTACACACACGTCATATTAAACACTATGAAACTACTCCAACTTCCGGAATTCCATTCCGACCCTCAGATCAAAATCTCACTATCGAACCAGAAACTTTAAAAATTCAACTTTCGGCATTTCAAGCCTAAATTAGCTACAGACATCCAAAATACAATCCGAACATGCCCCTAAGCCCAAAATCACCCAACGGAGCTAACGGAACCATCAGATTTTCATTCCGATGTCGTCTTCATATTGTTCCGACTACGGTCAACTTTCTAACACTTAAGCTCTCATTTAGGGACTAGGTGTCCCAAAACTCTCCGAAATTCAAAATCGAACATCCCGGCAAATCAAAATAGCAGAAATAAACTCGGGAAAAATAGTTAATAGGGGATCAGGGCGTTAATTCTTAAGACGACCGGTCGGGTCGTCACATAAAGTAAAAACAAGTATAGAGAGAAACTGATATACTATTCGAATTCAAACTGATGTACATAATGAACTGAAATCTCTTCTATTTATAGAAGAAAGGAAGCTGTTGTGTAAACTGCTACTATACTAGATATGGATAATCTTCTACTGAGAGTAATGTTTATCCATAACGGAGTACTGAAAGGATAAGCTCATTGTACCAAGTATAGATAATCTTCTACTGGAGGTAATGTTTATCCATAACGGAGTACTGAAAGGATAAGCTCATTGTACCCGGTATAGATAATCTTCTACTGGGGTAATGTTTATCCATAACGGACTACTGAAAGGATAAGCTCATTGTACCCGGTATGAGTAATCTTCTATCGGGGGTAATGTTTATCTATAACGGAGTATCGAAAGGATAAACTTTTTATATCAGGTATGGATAATCTTCTACTGGGAGTAATATTTATTCATAACAGAGTATCGAAAGGATAAGCTTATTATACCCGTTATGGATAATCTTCTACCAGAGATAATGTTTATCCATAACCGGGTACCGAAGTGATAAGCTTCTTCAGGAGGTTTATTTCCAATAGAGTACTAAATAGATAAACATATTTACAGCGGAGTCCCATATGGATAAGCTTCTTCAGGAAGCTTATTTACAACGGGGTACTAAAATGAACATCCATAATATAATATATTCATAACAATAAGCCTTTTTTAAAATATATAATCTGAAATAAATTATATATATATTTATATGACTATAAATCATTTATAGAAAGACAAAAATATTTTAATAAATTATTATTAAATATAAAAAATATCGTTCTTTTTTAAATTCACTATAACAAAGAAAGTCCAATGAATGAAGAGAAAAATACCAACAAAAAAAGTTATCCTATTTAGCTTTTTAGGCACCCAGTCCGAGATTGCAAATTGGGTTGCACTTGCCACATGCGATTGTTGAGAATGAAAGAGCTTATGAGATGTCATTTTTCTTTTTGGTAAATGCTTATGAGATGTCATTGAGATTACTGAAAGTCCGTACAGTTCAAATAATTAATTAGTCTAAGTATAACAACTTGACAAGCAGTCACTAACCTTGGATTTACAAGATTATCTCATTCTCCTTTAGATTTTGAGTTAATTCTTGGGCGATCATTCAAATTATCAAAAAAATAAGTGAAGCTTTAAATAATTTTACTAATACAAGAGAAATGTAAAAAACTTTAGTGAATCATTTTTAAAACTTAGATGACCATCAAAGGAATTTACTCCTAAATTCTTAAATTTTAATATGAAATCATTCAAACCAATATATTTGAAGCAAAAGAAGAAGCAAAGAAAAAGCAATAAAGAATAAATATTTAGGAATAATAATTTTGATTTAACGTAAGAATTATTTAAAAATTAGTGATAATGTAGAGATCATTATGCACAAGTTGCGTACTGTAAAAGAGATTTGCCTTCAAACAGTCTTATACATTATGTTGCTAAAACACATTTTACATGTTGTGTGCAGATACTACACAATATGAAATTTAATACTGTCAAAACAATGGATTATTTGTGCATAGATATGTAATGTGACAAATCAAACTTACATTATAAAACGCTGTTTTATAGTTTAGTGTTATCGGAATATCAGTAGGATTTAGAAATCTAGTACATAATGTTGGATTGAACTTTTACTGAAGATGACAACAGATATCTTAATGCTTTTCCAAGCATTGAAGAGGTCAAAGATACCATTTTCAATGAGTCCAGATAGCACTGCTGGTCCAGATGGTTTTAATGACAAATTCTACCAAAATTGCTGGAACACAATAAAAAAGATGTGTTTGAATTTGTTATGACATTCTTCAAAGGGTCCAACTTGACCAAGTATTACTCTCGTACTTGCTTAGTGTTAATTCCCAAAGTTGAATCCCCCTCCACCTTCTCTGAGATGAGGCCGATCAGGTTGTCCAATTTTTCTAGTAAGATCACTAAGATCTTGTCTAGTAGATTAAATCCTTTATTTCCTAGACTAATCTCAGACAACCAGAGTGATTTTGTTACAGGCAGGCTGATAACTAAAAATGTCATGTTAGCCCAGGAGATAGTTCAAGGAGTGACAAAGGAGAACGAGGGAAGTAATATGATCATCAAATTAAACATGGCAAAAGCTTAAGATAGGATGTCTATCGCTGATGTTTTAGAAAAATTTGGCCTCTCACATGAGTGGATTGATTTGATTAAGAGACTGGTTTCAGGAGTATGGTACTCTGTTATTGTTAATGGCTGTTTTCTCTTCCTCTCAGGGTTTGAAACAAGGAGACCCCCTCTCTCCTTCTCTCTTCATATTGGGAGCAGAGGTACTATCCCGAATGCTTAACTCTCTATATCAGTGTCAGGATTTCACCCCTTTTACGATGAATTCAAGAGGCTCCCTAGTTAACCACTTGGCTTATGCTGATGACATCATGCATGATATTTACCGGTAGTAATAACAATTCAGTGAGATTAATCATGAAACAAATTAATAGATATAAAAAAGCTTCTTGCCAAAAGGTGAATAATGATAAGTTTTTTCATTACTGATCCAAAGGCGTCACCATCTAGGATCAATAGAATGAGATGTGTCAATGATTCATGGATAAGAATTTCCCTTTTATCTACTTGGGATGTCCTATATATCTATATAGGAAGAAAAAAGATTGAATATGTTGATAGTATGGTTGACAAGATTATTAAAAGATTAAATGGATGGCAAGGTAAAATGCTTTCTGTCGGAGGAAGAATGATTCTTATCAAACATGTCCTACAGTCCATGCCTATCTATATCATATCTGCTGTGAACCCTCCTAAAGGGACCCTTACTTCAATTGAAAAATATTTTGCAATTTTTTTCTGGGGCTCCTCTGGTGACAAAAGGAACTTTCACTAGAGGTCTTGGAAAAAGCTTTGTTACCCCAAGAAAGAAGGTGGTATTGGGATTAGAAGTATGATAGAAATCAGTGACGCCTTGGCAATGAAAAGGTTATGGAGGTTTAGGACTATTCCCTTACTATGGTCACGATTCCTTAAAGCCAAGTACTGTAGTAGATGTCACCGTGTGGGAAGAAAGAGTGCATCTAACATATCTCATATATGGAGATACAAGCTTCATATCAGGAATAAGACTGAAGTTAGTTATGCTTTGCAGAATCCATAATGGAGATTGCAGCTTCTGGTGGGATAAAGGGGCTTTGCCCAATCTTTCTTAACTAGGGAATAAATCTGGAAAGACCAAGGTTAGGGAGTACATGTGAAATGGAACCTGAGATTACACCAAACTAAACCAAGTGTAAGTGCCGACTGCAGCATATTAGCACAATGGAGATTGACAATCAATTATTATGCAATTTGGACTCCCAATGATGATGGTGTATTTTCCAACAAAACATCTTGGAATTCTATAAGAGCCTCTGCTCAGAGAAACAGTTTCAATAGCAAGGTTTGACATTCTAATCTTTCTTTTAAAATCTCCTTTTTGTCTTGGAGGAATTATTCTTGGAAAACTCCCCTTTGATGATGTTGTTATTAAAATCTGCTTTTCAAATGTAATTTTTGTAATATACCTCAATGTGAATCCATTCAGCATGTCTTTGTGAAAATCCAAACAACAGAGTATATTTGAAAGTATTACGGAGGTCCCCTAGGAATAAGACATAACAATGTGCATATTAGAGGGGTTCTGCATAATTGGTGGAGTGAAAATACTAGTAATATTGTGCACAAAACTCTTTTGCATATTGCTCCTATAATAATATGTTGGAAAATTTGGAAAGCTTGTTGTGCTTGCAAGTATAGAGATCAAAAGAATTTCAAGTTGTAAAAATTTGGAAAGCTTGTTAGCTTCCCTACATGCTGCTGGAATGACTCTTGGCTACACATCTGCGAAGTAGTACACAAACTAAGACCTATCCCTATCTACACTCAAGTATTCTGGAAAAAATTGAACTTGGCTGGGTCAAGTTAAGCACAGATGGAAGTTATTTTCTAGAGAACGGTAAGGTTGGTCGGGGAAGAGTTGTCAGGATTCAGGAATGACAATGGCGATCTTATCATAGCATTTTCTATAGCATCTAAATGCAGTAGTACCAACTTGAGTGAGGCATTAGCAGCTAGTTTTGGAGTCCAATGGTGTATTCATAAAGCTAATACCAATTTGGCTTTGGAACTAGACTCAAAGATAGTTACTAAAATGATTCAAGAGAAGCACACCAACAACGACAAGCTTAAAGGAGTGATTTAAGATATTGCACATAACATGAACCTTGCCAACACAACCATAACTCACTGTTTCAGGGAAGTTAATCAAGTTGCGGACTTCTTGGCAAAGTTGGCAGCTACTTCCGAGAAAGACTCCTTCTACTACACTTTTCAGGATCTTCCTAAATATGCTAAAGCTCCTTTTCAACTGGATAAGTGTCAACTTCCAAGCATTAGGACTAGATATGATAAGGCCAATTTCTTTGTAAGTTAAGAAGTGGTAGAGATGGAATAGGATCTGATATAATCTACCTACTCTATTCTTTTGAAGAATGGATTGGTTTCCCATTCTTGTGTTGTATTTTGAGGTAAGGTCTAGCCCCCTCTGTTCTCTTTTGCTTAATACAACGCCTACCCTACAGGGTAGTATTTTGTCACACCCCAACCTTGGGAGGTGTGGCTGCACCCGTTGCCCGAAGGCTATATATATATATATATATATATATATATATATATATATATATATATATATATATATATATATATATATATATATATATATATATATATATATATATATATATATATATATATATATATATATATATATATATATATATATATATATATATATATATATATATATATATAAACTAGGCCAACAAGGCTGTAACAACAGTATAACAGCTATCCAGAAGGCCGATAGGGCGATACGAAAAATATATATATACAATGACCGCTAGTCTGCAAGCCTCTAAGAGTGTAAGACAATCTCAACAGGGCGGGACAAAGCCCCCGACATGCCCAAAACCACACATATACATCTGTAATAGTACCTATGGACTCAAAGTCAACAACTCCGAAGAAGTGGAGTGCGAAACCCAACGCTGATCCTGGGGGTCCTACTGAGGAGGCACGCCACTCTGTCTATTCGAACCTGTGGGCATGAACACAGCGCATAAAAATGCGTCAGTACGAAATATGTACTGAATATGTAGGGCGACAAATGTAACATGAAAAATGTAATTAACAAGAGAAGAGACATAGAGATAATTTGAATTCTGAAACTATCCTCGGTAGGAAACTAAAATTCAACATGGATATAAATGTATGCTCATGGCATCGTCGTTCACTATCGCTACTTATAATATATCACATTATATAATAATAAATCCCTCTATGGGGCTATAATATCCATAACATACCCGGCCATAATAAAGGCTCGGTAGAATCGTACCCGGCCACGTGAAGCTCGGTAATCCCAACTGATCAGTGGTTACACAATATGTATCATACCCGGCCGTCTATAATGCGGCTCGGTAATGAAAGTAAATACATACATATACTAAATCATAAATTATATAGGTGCAATGCGAAACCAACCTTAAAAGACGTATTCTAAGAAGAGTCGAAGTGGCCTATCATCATTATTCCCCGACTATCATGGTTGTGGCTAAAAATATTTAATTTTCAACTACGAGCCAACAAGTACTAAGAACATGAGAGTTGTGTATTATGAGTACCTTTGAAGTAAATGTTACTTATTCATGATTTATATGAACGTCGAAAGGAGAACGAGTAAAAAGGCTCTAGTTCTTTTTAAGCAAGGAACAAGGAAATCCGAGAATTCATAGATATCCTCTAGAGTAAGCAAACTATGAGAAAAGATCAGGTCTAAGCATCTTTATAAGTTGAAGGTGAAATAACTCGAATCCGACGAGACAATTCGATAAACGTTTATTCGAATTCTAGTCATGCCGAAAAGTATAGTGAAAGCCCTACATACCTTGTCGATGGAGTTATATACTGTTTCCAAGACCTCAAAAGCCTTAGGAATGATTTCCTACATAATACAAACCATTCAAAATCAAATTCAAGCTCATAGCTTAAATAATTCTTCATTTAGACATTTACGCGAACAACTTGTGGCCATGAATTTGTAGACTCTTTTGTAGATTAATTTTCCCCCAACACACCACCAAATTTTACTTTACTATATCTCCTCATTGACATGATTCCATACATGTCTTCACATATCCAAACAACACAATAAATTCATATAGAACAGCCCCAACAAAACAGTAGTAAGTAGTACATTCCAAGTATGAACATTTTAATAAGTAGTTCTTAGATGGGGAAAGTTTTATAATTTTATGAGCAAAAAGAAATATGTGGTTTACTAATTTATTAATCTGCACAAGTAAACAAACATAGTTAATGAATGTTTCATGTCTTCAAAGGATGAGTTGTAATAAGACTAATCCTATTATTGGGACTGGAAAACGGATAGATTCAGTTGATAATCTGACGCAGATTAGGTCCCATGTTGCAAGAAACTTTGTTCTTATGGTAGAAGTTTACAAAGATCAAAGAGGAAGTTAAATCATACCTAATGTAACCAGAATTACTCAAAATTCGAAATTACTTCAAGGCGGAGTCTTGTTATGAAAAGTGAAACACCGAAGAATTCACGATTCCGAAGCTACCATGGTGTTCTCCATCTTGAGGATGACTAAATTGTTGTTATGCTTGGATAGATGGATGGGAGAAGTTTGAGAGGAAATCCCTAGGTTTTTGGTTCTATTTTGGAGAGGATAAAACGCAGGGGTTTTGTTTTAAAAATTGACTTAAATAAAGAAATTTTGACTAAACCCGACTAGGCACACTGTTCCCGTAACAGTGTGCATCCCTGTACGAAAATGTTAATATCTCTCTACTCCGAAGTCGTATTAACGAACGGTTTATTGAGTTGGAAACTAGACTCATAGACCTTCGATTAGGTAGGTAGAACACACTATAACTCCCAGTATATTGAGAGAAAATGTCATCAACATTTTATCCAAATTCCAATGAAATTTAAACCCGTAACTTGCGCGCGATTTTTGTCGAATTTTTAATCACAACTCAAATGACTTCCAATCTTAACGTATAACTATCGCATCATTTAAATATCTCATAGAAATTATCTTCCTATCGAATTATCCCATTTACAGCATGATAACGCCGAATACACAAGGTGTAACATTCTCCCCTCCTTAAGAACATTCGTCCTCGAATGTTAACGGTTAACCTAACTTCTAATTATTTTTAAAAAAAAAAATCGCCAGAGTTTCCCCTATAAATATGAATATCCAAAACCTGTCATCAGCCCAAACATACATATCTAAGGCCACACAGGGCTACACATCATAATAATAACATCAACTTGGCCTCACCCGACCATTTACTTATACAATAATGATAATAAGAAGGTTAGCCATAACTTAATTACCTTAACTGTCACTGGTTGATATATGTGCAACACCTGCCATGTTTGTCTCAGGCATATCACCTGAAGACTCAAATAAATGAGGGTATCTGGACTTCATGTCCTCCTCGGCCTCCCATGTCATTTCCTCTACATTATTGCTCCTCCAAAGTACTTTTACTAAGGCTACCTCTTTAGTCCGTAGCTTACGGATTTGACAGTAAAGAATGGCAGTAGGTATTTCTTCATATGACAAGTTCTCGGAAACTTCAATATCCTCGATAAGGCTGATGCAAGAAGGATCACCTAAGAATTTCCGAAGCATGGAAATGTGAAATACCGGATGGATTGCTTCTAATTCTGGTGGCAGGTCAAGTTTGTAGGCTACTCGCCCAATTCTCTGAACAATCTGATATGGCCCAACATATCTAGGGCTGAGTTTTCCTTTCTTACCAAATCTCATTACACCCTTCATAGGCGACACTTTCAAGAATACCCAGTCTCCTACAGCAAATTCCAAGTCTCGACGTCGGTTATCTGAATATGATTTCTGTCGACTTTGAGCTGTATGCAACCTTTCCTGGATCAACTTTACCTTTTCTACAGCTTGCTGTACCAATTCAGCTCCTAGCAACTTTGTCTCGCCAACATCGAACCAGCCAATAGGAGATCTGCATTTCCTCTCATATAGTGCCTCATAAGGTGCCATCTGAATACCGGCGTGATAACTATTATTGTAGGCAAACTCAATAAGCGGTAAATGATCTTCCCAACTTCCCTTGAAGTCTAAGACACAAGCTCGCAACATATCTTCGAGTGTCTGAATAGTGCGTTCGGCTTATCTGTCGGTCTGCGGATGAAATGCTATACTAAGGTTAACAAGAGTACCCAAACCTTCTTGAAAAGACCTCCAGAAATTAGCTGTAAATTGGGCACCTCTGTCAGATATAATAGAAAATGGAACTCCATGTAGCCGAACTATTTCCTTGATATACAGGCTCGCATAGTCTTCAGCTGAATAGGTGGTCCTAACTGGGAGAAAGTGAGCTGATTTCGTCAGCCTATCCACAATGACCCAAATAGAATTGAACTTACGGTGAGAATTGGGCAATCCTGTAATGAAATCCATATTAATCGATTCCCATTTCCAAGCTGGAATCTCAATATTTTGAAGTAGCCCTCCAGGTTTCTGGTGTTCAGCTTTAACCTGCTGGCAGTTGGGACACTGAGCCACAAATGTGGCTATATCTTTCTTCATGTCGTTCCACCAGTATAGCTGACGAAGATCATGATACATTTTGGTTGAACCAGGATGAACTGAGTACCGAGACTGGTGCATCTCTGTCATAATTTGCTTATGAAGCTCCCCAACATTAGGTACACACCATCGGCCTTTATATTTTAGAATTCCATCATCAGATTGCTCGAACAACTGCTTCTTCTGAAAAGGGATACTCTCTTTAATTTTGACTAACTCCGGATCCTCAAATTGACGCATTTCTACCTCAGCTACCAGTGATGACCCCGCAATATTTTGGACTACTACACCCTGGTCACCTGTATCATGTAGTCGTACACTCAGGTTAGCCAATTGATATATCTATTTAGTCATTTCTAATTTCCCAGCTTCTACATGCTTCAAGCTGCCCATGGATTTGCGACTCAATGCATCAGCTACCACATTCGCTTTGCCCGGATGGTACAAAATATCCACATCATAGTCCTTCAGCAATTCAAGCCATCTTCTTTGTCTCAAGTTCAAGTCTTTCTGCTTAAATATATATTGTAAACTTTTGTGATCTGTATAGATATCCACATGAACACCATAAAGATAATGATGCCATATTTTCAAGGCAAATATAACGGCTGCTAACTCAATATCGTGAGTCGGATAATTGTATTCGTGCTTTCGCAACTGCCTCGAAGCATATGCAATAACTTTTCCATGCTGCATTAGAACACATCCCAATCCAACCTTGGATGCATCACAATATACCACATAACCTTCAGATCCTTTCGGAAGTGCTAGAACAGGTGCTGATGTTAAGCGTTTCTTCAACTCATGAAAGCTCCTTTCACATGAATCAGACCATTGGAACTTAACGGCTTTGTGTGTCAATTTTGTCATGGGAGCAGCAATAGAAGAGAAGTTCTCAACAAATCTTCGATAATAACCAGCTAAGCCCAAGAAACTACGAACTTCCGTAGGAGTTGTAGGTCTAGGCCAGTTTTGTACTGCTTCAATTTTCTGGCCATCTACCTTAATACCTTTATCGGAAACGATATGCCCAAGGAAAGCCACTGAATTCAACCAAAATTCACATTTGGAGAATTTAGCATATAATTTCTGATTTTTCAAAGTCTGCAACACCACACGCAAATGATCCTCATGTTCTGATTCTGATTGAGAATATACTAGAATATCATCAATGAAAACAATTACAAATATATCTAGAAATGGCTTGAAAACCCGATTCATTAAATCCATAAAAGTTGCTGGCGCATTAGTAAGACCTAAAGACATCACAAGAAATTCATAATGGCCATATCTAGTACGGAAAGCCGTTTTCGTAATATCTCTCTCCTTAACTCGCAATTGGTGATAGCCGGATCGAAGGTCAATCTTTGAGAAATATTTGGCACCTTGCAACTGATCAAACAAATCATCAATTCTGGGTAAAGGGTATTTGTTCTTGATAGTCACTTTGTTGAGCTGGCGATAGTCAATACACATTCTTAACGAACCATCCTTCTTACGAACAAACAACACTGGTGCACCCCAGGGAGATGTGTTGGGCCTGATAAAGCCCTTATTCAAAAGATCCTTCAACTGGGCTTTCAATTCTTTTAACTCAGCAGGAGCCATTCTGTATGGAGGAATAGATATTGGTTAAGTATCTGGAAGCATATCAATAGCAAAGTCGATTTCTCTTTCTGGAGGAAGACCAGGAAGTTCATCAGGAAATACATCAGGAAAATCATTCACAACGGGAACCGATTGAAGGGTTGGAGATTTCACCTCCATATCATGCACTCGTACCAAATGATAGATGTACCCTTTCAAAATCATCCTTCGAGTTTTAAGGTAAGAAATAAACTTTCCCTTAGGCGCTGCAGCATCACCTTTCCATTCAATAATAGGCTCACTTGGAAAATTAAAACGAACTATCTTTGTCCAGCAATCTACATTGGCATAACAAGAAGCCAACCAATCCATACCCATAATGATATCAAAATCAGCCATTTCTAGCTCATGCAAATCAGCTAACGTATGGCGGTCATGAATCTTCACGTCACAACTTCGATATACCCGTCTAACTACAACAGACTCACCCATTGGCATAGATACCTCAAAGGACTTTTGCAACAATTCAGGCTCTCTATCCCATTTACTAGCAACGAAGGGGGAGATATACGACAATGTAGAACCAGGATCTATCAAGGCATAAATATCGATAGAAAAGACGGATAGTATACCTGTAACCACATCCGGAGATGACTCTAAATCCTGACGACTCGATAAAGCATATATGCGATTCTACTGACCTCCTGAACCAAAGCTCCAAATCTTCCCCTACCCCTGCCAGCTGATGTCTGCATACTCTGTCTAGGAGGACGTACCGAAGAAGAAGAAGCCCCTGCAGATGCCGTCGGCTGAGCCATACCCCCTCCACCTATCATCGGACAATGTCTCATAATATGACCTGGCTGTCCACATGTATAACATGCATCAGAACCCTGGCGACATGGTCCAAAATGATTTCGGCCACATCGATCACATCTAGGAAACTGAGGCCTCATCTGACTGAACTCGCCTCTAAACTGTGGACCTGGGGTCCGTGAACTCTGACCTGGACCAGAATAAGTGGTCCGATCCTGGCGCTATCCCTGAAACTGTGGCGGTGCACTGGATGCCGGATAAGACTGACACCGGGGAAACTGTGGCCTAAATCCACCTCGAAACTCTCCTATGTTACCTGTGAACCGCGCCCTCTTCTGCTGCCCTCTATCATGCTCTCGATTGGCTCGTTGTTGCCTCTTGAGATCCTCTAGACCCTGTGCATATGCTTGAATACGGGTAATATCCATTCCTTGGTTTAGAGAAGCTGTAGTGCACTCATTTATCAAGTGTGCCCCCAAACCACTAACAAACTGGTGTACCCGATCACTCATATCAGCAACAATCGTAGGAGCATACCTAGCCAAAGAGTTGAACTGCATGCTATATTCCCGAACGCTCATATTACCCTATTCTAAGTGTAAGAACCTATCTCGTCGGGCTCTTCGAAGCTCGATTGGCAAATATTGCTGTAAAAATGCCTCAGAGAACTCCTTCCATGTCACTGGTGGCACATTAGGCCCCCGAGTTTTCTTCCAAGTCTCATACCATGTCACAGCAACATCACGTAGTCTATAAGAAGTAAACTCCACTGACTCAACATCCGTGGCATGTATAATTTGTAAGGTCCGTTGCATAAGATCCAGAAAATCCTGTGGGTCAGCATTAGGATCAACCCCTGTAAATACTGGAGGATCCAAGTTGATAAAGTCTCGAACTCTCGCACTCACGGACCTATCAGCAATACCGAAGGTCTGGTGTTGGGCTTGGGAGGCCACTATTCGAGTCAGTAATTGTACATCACTCCGCATGTCTAGGTCCTGATCAGGAACAACTGGGAGAGGGACTGGAGGTATGTTAGCTCCTCTACGCCCTTCCGGGGGTGGTAGGGGTACTGCCCCGGAAGCCTGAGAATCAGCCTCATTCTGTGGCTCATGTTGATCTACATTAACAGGTGGCACCTGACTTGTGCCCTCTCCCACCTCCTCATCCAACCTCTGAATAAATTTCATAGCCACTTGTCGTCTCCTAGTGTTAGGCATCACTGAGAAGGTAAACAAAAAGAGAATTAGGAATGAACACTTATGATTAGGCTCTATTGCACGATCTAGATCAAGAAGAAAGTAATAATCCTAAATGCCCAATAGCCTCATGTTTATAAGTGTGGTGCACAACACACCATAAACAAGACTCTACTAGACACGGCTTGTAGACTCCCTAGGACTGACCTGCTCTGATACCAAGTTTGTCACACCCCAACCTTGGGAGGTGTGGCTGGCACCCGATGCCCGAAGGCCCGAGCGAACCAACCATGAGATATGATCTGAAATATAATAACCTGCAGGCAGAAGAGCCCAACACGACATATATATATATATATATATATATATATAAACTAGGCCAACAAGGCTGTAACAACAGTATAACAGCTATCCAGAAGGCCGATAGGGCGATACGAAAAATATATATATACAATGACCGCTAGTCTGCAAGCCTCTAAGAGTGTAAGACAATCTCAACAGGGCGGGACAAAGCCCCCGACATGCCCAAAACCACACATATACATCTGTAATAGTACCTATGGACTCAAAGTCAGCAACTCCGAAGAAGTGGAGTGCGAAACCCAACGCTGATCCTGGGGGTCCTACTGAGGAGGCACGCCACTCTGTCTATTCGAACCTGTGGGCATGAACACAGCGCATAAAAATGCGTCAGTACGAAATATGTACTGAATATGTAGGGCGACAAGTGTAACATGAAAAATATAATTAACAAGAGAAGAGACAAAGAGATAATTTGAATTCTGAAACTATCCTCGGTAGGAAACTAAAATTCAACATGGATATAAATGTATGCTCATAACACCGTCGTTTACTATCGCTACTTATAATATATCACATTATATAATAATAAATCCCTCTGTGGGGCTATAATATCCATAACATACCCGGCCATAATAAAGGCTCGGTAGAATCGTACCCGGCCACGTGAAGCTCGGTAATCCCAACTGATCAGTGATTACACAATATGTGTCATACCCCGACCGTCTATAATGCGGCTCGGTAATGAAAGTAAATACATACATATACTAAATCATAAATTATATAGGTGCAATGCGAAACCAACCTTAAAAGACGTATTCTAAGAAGAGTCGAAGTGGCCTATCATCATTATTCCCCGACTATCATGGTTGTGGCTAAAAATATTTAATTTTCAACTACGAGCCAACAAGTACTAAGAACATGAGAGTTATGTATTATGAGTACCATTGAAGTAAATATTACTTATTCATGATTTATATGAACGTCGAAAGGAGAACGAGTAAAAAGGCTCTAGTTCTTTTTAAGCAAGGAACAAGGAAATCCGAGAATTCATAGATATCCTCTAGAGTAAGCAATCTATGAGAAAAGATCAGGTCTAAGCATCTTTATAAGTTGAAGGTGAAATAACTCGAATCCGACGAGACAATTTGATAAACGTTTATTCGAATTCTAGTCATGCCGAAAAGTATAGCGAAAGCCCTACATACCTTGTCGATGGAGTTATATACTGTTTCCAAGACCTCAAAAGCCTTAGGAATGATTTCCTACATAATACAAACCATTCAAAATCAAATTCAAGCTCATAGCTTAAATAATTCTTCATTTAGACATTTACGCGAACAACTTGTGGCCATGAATTTGTAGACTCTTTTGTAGATTAATTTTCCCCCAACACACCACCAAATTTTACTTTACTACATCTCCTCATTGACATGATTCCATACATGTCTTCACATATCCAAACAACACAATAAATCCATATAGAACAGCCCCAACAAAACAGTAGTAAGTAGTACATTCCAAGTATGAACATTTTAATAAGTAGTTCTTAGATGGGGAAAGTTTTATAATTTTATGAGCAAAAAGAAACATGTGGTTTACTAATTTATTAATCTGCACAAGTAAACAAACATAGTTAATGAACGTTTCATGTCTTCAAAGGATGAGTTGTAATAAGACTAATCCTATTATTGGGACTAGAAAACGGATAGATTCAGTTGATAATCTGACGCAGATTAGGTCCCATGTTGCAAGAAACTTTGTTCTTATGGTAGAAGTTTACAAAGATCAAAGAGGAAGTTAAATCATACCTTATGTGACCAGAATTACTCAAAATTCGAAATTACTTCAAGGCGGAGTCTTGCTATGAAAAGTGAAACACCGAAGAATTCACGATTCCGAAGCTACCATGGTGTTCTCCATCTTGAGGATGACTAAATTGTTGCTATGCTTGGCTAGATGGATGGGAGAAGTTTGAGAGGAAATCCCTAGGTTTTTGGTTCTGTTTTGGAGAGGATAAAACGCAGGGGTTCTGTTTTAAAAATTGACTTAAATAAAGAAATTTTGACTAAACCCGACTAGGCACACTGTTCCCGTAACAGTGTGCACCCCTGTACGAAAATGTTAATATCTCTCTACTCTGAAGTCGTATTAACGAACGGTTTGTTGCGTTGGAAACTAGACTCATAGACCTTCGATTCGGTAGGTAGAACACACCATAACTCCCAGTATATTGAGAGAAAAGGTCATCAACATTTTATCCAAATTCTAGTGAAATTTAAACCCGTAACTTGCGCGCGATCTTTGTCGAATTTTTAATCACAACTCAAATGACTTCCAATCTTAACGTATAACTATCGCATCATTTAAATATCTCATAGAAATTATCTTCCTATTGAATTATCCCATTTACAGCATGATAACGCCGAATACACAAGGTGTAACATATTTAACCCCAAAAACACTTTTACTCTTGTTCTTTCAAATTCTTGCAACTTGTAATTAAAATAATTGAAAAATAAGTTGGGAATCGAAGATAGAAACTTATTCGTACATGGTGTTTACACAAAATTATTTAAACTCTTATATCATTAATAATTAAATAATATATATTCTTATATTAATTTATGACTTTTAAGATTAAATTGATTAATTCCATGTAAACACCATATGAAAGCAAAAGTATTTTTTTTTTTTTTGAAAATAATTATTGGAGATTAGGTACTAGGTACGAACTTGGGAAGTGGCTTTGGCTCCGTAGATCGCGCCTTGGCATAATTTACATGCAAATGGACATATAAAAGGTGGGAACTATAACAGAAGGCATACCGGACGGGAGCGAAATTCGATTTGAGATACTATGAAAATGGGAGAGACCGGCGTTGCGACGGCGGAACATAACAACCAACACCATTGCGCCAATGATCTCCCACCGTCAGACCGCCCCGTCCGTGTCTACGCCGATGGGATCTACGATCTCTTCCATTTCGGCCACGCCCGCTCCCTCGAACAAGCCAAAAAATCGTATGTGCTCTCCTATTTCTGCTTCAGTCGTATTTTCACGTTATCTATGCATTTCTACCTACGTCAACTTTGATTTATTAAAGGAATAAAATTGACATTTGTGTAGGTTACGTTGTTGCTCAATATAAGATAATGAATCTTTTTAAACATGGAAATTATTGGAATGATATGGACACCAATAGAGTGAATGTCTGGAGGCATTGGATCTTACATATGCAGCCTTACTTTGCATTTCTACGAGAGTCTGTTTCCACGTCATGAAACAGCTTCAATGATATAGAGGATGCCCAATGTAAAAACGTTCAAAATTATAATGACTCCTCAATGATATGGGCCTGATGAGAATGGAATAGGTATAGAGGACTAATATAGCCGATCCCAAATTGTTTGGAATTGAGGTGTAGTTATTGATCGATTTATATTTTTCGCTATATGTGTGTAGGCAGATTTTGTGACCAGTCATAGTTAGCACAAATGGTGTAATTTGGGAGGAGTCACTTACATTAGCTGTTGGTTATAATGCTGTGATCTTTTTTTGTTCAGTTAGCATCTGTATGCTCCTTCTTCATTCTGCTGCTGCTTTCTCAATTTGTGGTTGATTTCGCGTATATGTATGTAGACTGTGTTCCATTGGCGAACTGCCGAATAACTCGGGTATAATGGCTTCACAATTTTCTTCTCTTAACAGTTATTTGGGATGGTCACAGGTTTCCCAACACATACTTGCTTGTTGGATGTTGCTCGGATGAGATGACGCACAAATACAAGGGTAGAACTGTTATGACAGAGGAAGAGCGTTATGAGTCCCTCCGCCATTGCAAGTAATGTTCTTCTTTTTTTCAATTATTTCCACTGCGAGTATGGTTATACAGTATTCATACAGCTGATCAAATTAATTTGGATTCAAAGCATTGTTGATTGATCGAGTATAGTTAATTTTGACATCATATCTAGTTCTGACATAAGCTTCATGAAATATTATAAAGAATGTTTATTTTCTGAATGGGATAAGTTGTCATCTTTGCAAAGTCATTACTCTTCCAAGGAACATTTATTATCTGGATTTGCCTTTTCTCCTTTTGACCTCTACATGGTGTAAATTGTCTCTTTGATACTGGAACATTCGAACAGCCAATGATGCATGTGGGTCTTTCATGTGATTCAGCCTCATTTAAGCAGCATCAATTGTGACCAATTGGAGTAATTACATATGTGCTTTTTTCCAGTTTCAAATGTGCCGATGCTGCTTGTTTTTCTTTTTGGGGAACCACCCAGGTACCGAACTCGGATATCTGGGTGGGAAATTTATTATAATACTCAAAGCTAGTACACAAGTAAGGCTGCTTGATTCTCATTGTGCATATATTGGTTAATGTTATTACTTGGGAAGGCTCTCCATTTCTTCATAATCCTTTTAGTTCTGTTGCCATTACTTTTCATTTATTATTTTTGGTAGCAAACTATTTGAGTAACCTTTTACTTTTGCTAGGTGGGTGGACGAAGTCATTCCTGATGCCCCATGGGTTATAAGTCAAGAGTTCCTTGACAATCATCATATTGACTATGTTGCTCATGATGCCCTTCCGTAAGATTTCTTAGCTTCAGATTTGCTTTAGGATAAATGGGATTTCCTTCGGTGGAAGAATGAGTAATCAATATCTCCATGAACTAGTGTATGTGATTTTGTGAAAATGATCAATTGGATTCATACCCCCCACACTCTCATTTCATATTGAACATTTTGGTTTACTACTCTACTGTTTTTCAGATTTTGAAAGTTTAAAGTATATGCCCGAAAAGTTTGGGGGAAATATGATTTGAGAAAGCAATGGACTATGAATGATAAGCATCTTACTTGAGAAAGTGAATATTGTCACGAGTCACACCTAGAAAACATACGATCTCGAGTATACTAAGGAGCTTTAAAATGAAAAAAAAAACAGTGGATTTACCTGTAAAAAGGATTCATGTAGAGATTATATGAGTTGTATTACGTGTATTATGTAACTGTGTTTGATTATAGCTTATTGTGTACTTGCGGGAATCTTTTGACAAGTTAATTCAAAAGAATCTAGTATGGGGTTTTTCATCATCTTCTTCTTATTGTTTTTTTGCTTAAACAATTGATAGTTATGCCGATGCTAGTGGAGCGGGAAAAGATGTCTATGAATTTGTAAGTAATTATTTATAGATTCTGGAAATCATGCCTCATAGGCTCATAGCTCATTTATTGCTTGATTGATTTTGAAACATCCAATATTTAACTCTCTCCTTTGTAGGTCAAAGCTGTTGGAAGATTTAAAGAAACGAAACGAACTGATGGAATTTCAACTTCAGACGTTATAATGAGAATAATTAAAGACTATAACAAGTATGTGATGCGAAACTTGGATCGTGGATATTCAAGGAAGGAACTTGGTGTTAGCTATGTCAAGGCATGATCTTTACTCAAATATAATGTTCTGCTTTACTTATTTTCATCCTTTTGGTTGTGTCACAAGGTGTTCCTATGGTACGTGATATGGCCTTTTCATAAGATATTGTGTCATGTATTTAGGAAAAGCGATTGAGGGTCAACATGAGACTAATGAAGTTACAGGAGAAAGTCAAAGAACATCAAGAGAAAGTGGGAGAAAAGGTATAGTCAGATGTGAAGGCAATCTTTTGTGTGCGTTTATATGATACTTTGGTTATATGTGAGTAATATCTGGCATTTTTATGATTGATGGCAAGAGTTAAGATAGAATTCAATTCATATCCAACTGAAATCAAACAACTTATCAATTGGATGATACAACTACACAAATAGCTTAATTGTTCTTTTGCTTATAGCTTTTTCTTTACTTGATTGCAACTTGTCTTCTTTTATGCAAGGGATGATTTCACTTTGGTCCCCCAATATTCGCTAAATTTGGTTTTTAGTCCTTGTAATATCCCATCCAAGCATATTTAACTCGCGATCAGTTGAAATGTGTACTTTAGAGGAAATATGTTAAATTGAGACTACATATATTACACCAAATATGGAGTAAAAGTACAGCACTTAATACATGGGTAGTTATGTGGATTAGCAAATTGCCATCTTCGCAAGTGGAGGGACTACAATGTGCATTTCTGTTAGTTGAGGTTAAAGGTGTATAACTCAACACCAGGAGGACCAGAATCATAAACTGTCAATAACCATGTGATATAAATTGAAAATTTTCTCTCTGTCAATAACTTTGATTGATCTATTATGTTCAGTATCGGATCCATCTTGAGTAAGAATATGCTGCTTCTTCTCTTGTTCTTTGGTTGATCTATTATGCTCAGATGGATATGATTGTGCATGTGCCCTTGTATTTTAGATTCAAACTGTTGCAAAAACAGCTGGTATGCATCACAATGAGTGGATTGAAAATGCTGATCGTTGGGTTGCTGGATTTCTTCAGATGTTCGAAGAGAGTTGCTATAAAATGGTGAGCAAAATCAACTAATTGTTGTATCTATTCATGAATATGCCTTTCTTCAATGATTCTTATTTTATAAATTATGGCTACTAGGGAACAGCCATCAGGGATCGAATTCAAGAACGGTCAAGAGGCCAGAAATCAAGGGATTTGCTGGAAAATGGAAATACGATTGATACTGATGAAGAAGAAGATGATGAGTACTACTATGTCGAAGAGGAGGAAGAAGAGTATTTTGACAATGAAGAACAGCATAATGAGGATAAAAAGAATTCATCATCGTCTACAGAGTAACACTTGTGCCTAACAGCAGAACATCTGTTTCTTTGATTCTTGTTGTAGGTTGGTATGGAATTTTGTAGATAGCCGCTGCAGAAGATTGTCGTTGCTGCAGTGCTTGCACGGAGGTTGTGTATCTGAGCTGATTCTAGATTATAATGCATTTTTTAGTTCATTTTTTTTTATAGTTGTTCAAATTCGGTGTGCACAATCGATTACATACATGTATTTTACTGTTCTGTTGGAATTAATCTTGCTTCAATAGTAAATGGTTTTTTTTAGAAACCTGGTGTTAATGTGAAACTTTTATTTAAATGGAAAATATGAGTAGTGTACCATATGATTTAGTGAAGTAGTTACTTTTCTTCTCTGCAGCGCAAGTATAATTAATAATTTACAGAAACTATCTTGCAAAAGGAGTAGAATTAACAGAAATTTGGGTGGGAAGTATAGTTTGATGGGAGACAAATAAATGAAAACTCAACATTGTGCAGAGACAAGAGGGGAGGGGTCTGTTAAGACCTGTTATGATACATACTCGTACCAGGTGCACCAAACCACCGGTGTTTCTCCCTAAAGGATAACTTAAACATATTAAGGTTTAGTAAATGCATAAAATTCCCTAAGATACATGATTCCTAAGTAATCTTTGACAAAAACATTCATATGTAAAGCAGGGAATTGTAGTACGAGAGATCTCGGATAATGGTACATCTGCGCTGGTCAGGATGTTTGCAACTTGGTTGTTTTGTCCCTAAACATAGACTAGGTAAGAGACTAGTTCAAACAACATCAATTTTCATTGCTAGCCATCAAGAATGGTCTTGAGGAAATGTCTTAAAGAAACAAAGGAAGAACCACCTTCCATCAAGACCTCCCTGCTTTTGTCCCTCATTTCTTTCACTCTTTTCCTCACTGGATTTTCACTATCCATTATGCATCTTATAGCATTCTCAATCTCCTCTGCTCTCACTATTCCTCCATCACTGATCTTCCCCATCCTGTAATCCATTCTCAGCTCCACTGCCAGCTCAAGATCCTTCACCATCTGAAACGCGTTAATCTGCTGCTCTCCATGTAGAGGCCATGTTACCATAGGAACTCCATGCCATAAAGTCTCCAGTGTCGAGTTCCATCCACAATGAGATACAAAACCAGCAGTGGCTTTGTGAGTCAAAACATGCACTTGGGGCGCCCAACCACATACCATTCCTCTGTCTTTAGTCCTACTCAAGAATCCTTCTGGCAGTAGCTCATCAAACTTACCATATTCAGAACCAAGGGGCATTTTTATTGACCACAAGAACCTCACCCCGCTTTGTTCAAGGGCATTTGCCAACTCTTGTAGCTGTGGGACCTCTAAAGTTCCCATGCTACCAAAGCACAGAAATAGCACAGATGATGGTGGCTGATCTTCTAGCCATTTCATAACTTCTTCCTTATTGTCCTCCCTACTCTTTTGACCTGCAAGGTCAAGATGCGGTCCTATTGTATATACTGGAGGTAGTTCAGGGTCAGATGCTAATGAATTCACAGCATGGGATTCAAGTTCAGCAAATGTATTGATGAGAATTCCTTTGGTTTCTTTGAACCTGGCACCATGGTTCATGAATGCTGCGTAACCTTCCTTATTGAAAGCAAAAGTTGGTAAGACATTTGAGGGTACTAAGTTGGCATAGGATGGCATATCTAAATCAGGATCTGTGAGGCTAAATTCCCTCCCATGTTGGCTATGCCAAACAGAGAGGTAAAGCACAAAACCAAGAAAACCTGAACCAGAAGTGAAGAAAATATAGGGAGGAATCCCAAGTTCATTTGCTACATCAATCATTGAACTGCAAAACATATCGATTACTAACCCAACTATTGTCGTGTTGGAATGTTTGTTGTTGATAATAGCATCTTTGACGAGGGGTTTATAGCTTGATATGAGAAGAGAGAAGAAATTCTCCATAGACTTTGTAAACTCTTCTAAGGGTGGTAGTTCAACTTGAGGAAGTTTGATGAATCTGATCCGATGATCAACAGCAGTATTTGAGGAGAATCTTTGAATGTATGCATCTATGCCAACATCAAATGGCGCCTGAGGCCTAATGATGATCATGGTTATGCATAGCTGTTCATCAAGATTGAGCAAGTTCACCGCAAACTGGCATGTGGGGACAAGGTGACCTATGCCTGGAGCAGGAACAAAAACCAACTCTGCTTTCTTCATACTTGGAAGTTGGAACCTAAACAAGATGAAGATGATGGATACTGGAAACTAGTGGTGTGTTGAATATGTTAAAGCTTATTAAAGTATATATATAGGAATTCAACAGTCATTTTTGCCATTGTCATAATTCATTTTCTTTTGTCTTTTCTGAGTTAATGGATGCAATGGGAAATAGAGAAGCTTTAATACATTTCATATTATATGGTTGTGTTTGACGGTGCAACAACTTTTAGAAAAGAAAGAAAGGGAAGCTTTTGGCGCATAACAAAAGTAAGCTCAACTTTTAGGGGTCATTTGGTTAGAAAGAAGCTATTCCAAAACTACTTATGAGACTAGTTATTTCATCTTTTTATAGGGATAAAAAAATATTACAATCCCGAGAAATTAATTATACTGTACTTTTTTACCAACCAAACATGGGATAAACTCTTCTCAAATTTAATCTCGAAATTAATTATTCCTTAACCCTCATACCAATCGAGCCCTTAGTCTTAAACACGTCATGTGTCCGACTATGAAAATATATCATTAAGGTAAAGTGAGAAAGAAGTTTAAAGTTAAAAAGTTTTCAAATGTATAAAGATGTATTCTTACTTGATCATATAAAAAAGGAAAGAACTTTATATAAAATGAAAGAAAGAAAGAAATATTCGTAAGTGTTATAAAATAAAGACTATAAAGTAAAGACAAGTATAGAGAGAAACTGATATATTATTTGAATTCAAACTGATGTACATAATGAACTGAAATATTTTCTATTTATAGAAGAAAGGAAGCTGCTCTGTAAGCTGCTACTACAAGTTGCTGTGTAAGCTGCTACTACAAGCTGCAGTGTAAGCTACTATAAGTTGTTGTGTAAGCTGCTACTACAAGTTGTTGTGTAAGCTGCTACAAGCTGCTGTGTAAGCTACTGCTGTACCAGATATGGATAATCTTCTACTGAGAGCAATATTTATCCATAACGGAGTACTGAATGGATAAGCTTATTATACCCGGTATGGATAATCTTCTACCGGGGTAATGTTTATCCATAACCGGGTACTGAAAAGATAAGCTCATTATACCCGGTATGGATAATCTTCTACCGGGGGTAATGTTTATCCATAACTGGGTACCGAAGTGATAAGCTTCTTCAGGAAGCTTATTTCCAATATAGTACTAAATAGATAAACATATTTACGGTGGAGTCCCATATGGATAAGCTTCTTCAGGAAGCTTATTTACAACGGAGTACTAAATGAACATCCATAATATAATATATTTATAACACTCCCCCTTGGATGTTCATTAAAAAGATAATGTGCCTCATTAAAACCTTACTGGAAAAAACCACGTGGGAAAAAAATCCCAGTGAAGGAAAAAGAGTACACATATTTAGTAAGACGCATTGTTAGGTGCCTCATTAAAAACCTTATAAGGAAAACCCCAAGGGAAAAAACCTTAGTAAGGGAAAAAGAGTGCATCGCGTATTTTACTCCCCCTGATGAAAACCTTGTTTCAAATATTTGAGTCTCCGCATTCCAATCTTGTATACCATCTTCTCAAAAGTTGAAGTTGGCAAAGATTTAGTGAATAAATCTGCTGGATTATTACTTGAACGGATTTGTTGCACATCAATGTCACCACTTTTCTGAAGATCGTGTGTGTAGAATAATTTTGGTGAAATGTGCTTCGTTCTATCTCCTTTTATCAATCTTCCCTTCAATTGGGCTATGCATGCAACATTGTTTTTGTATAAAATTGTGGGTCTTTTCTCACATTCCAACCCACATGTTTCTCGAATGAATCACTGATCTCAATCATATTCACTCCCTGCTTGCCGGTTTGAGATCGAACTTTATGGGTATCGGATAAATAACCTGCATCTGCATTATCAATACGATCTGCACCACTTTTGTTAGCATTAGCAAGATAAATAAGTGCAACATCTACACCGAGATAGAGTATTTCAGGACCAAGGAGCTCTTCATCCTCTTCTAGAGGTTGGAACAGATCCTTATTCACTTCAAGTGATTGAATATCCAATGGTGTACTTAATGGGTACACTTTGTCCATGTAAAAGCATTTTTAAGACCCTCTTGGAGCTCTTCTGGAGTTCCAATTTATGTCACCAACATAAACAGCAAGTGTAATAAAGTCTGATGACATTTTCTTTATAAAAATACATGGACAAATAACATAATTTATGTAACCTTCTTTCAGCAAATATTCACTAAGGCGATTATACCACAAGCGCCCAGATTGCTTTAAATCGTACAAAGATCTTTATAATTTGATCGAGTACATTTCTCAAGACTTTGAATTATATGCTTCGGGCATTTTCAATCCTTCAAGGATCTTCATATAGATTTAGCCAAATAAGTCATATAGGTTAAGACTTGTATCTAAATGGTACGACATCTTCAAGTGTCTGGACTGCTAGTCCGATCCTCACAATCGTTTACAATATTGTGCACTATATTGTATTAAATGTATCGTCGACGATCATTTTGTGTCAGTTCCGAAGTGACATAACTTGTGGAGATCTCATCACTTTCTTTATTTTCAGGTACCTGAACTTTTCCGGGAGTTTCATGAAATGTTATGTCGTGGGCTCTTCTAGAGCATATTTCCTCCTCATTATGATCATTAGCTCCTACTATTTTTTAAGGATTGTTACCTTTGGAACCGATTGGTCTACCACGCTTCATGCGTACAGTAAACTCTATCCTTCAGGGACTTTAATTTTAATAGGAGCATTTGCAGCTGAAATATGATATTTAATTTTGGATTAGCAAATGCTTCTGGCATTCGACTTGAATTATCTTCTAAGTGAGGATCATGATAATTCGTTTCATATAGCATATTTTTCAACTGTTTATTCCATCCCCCAAATGTTAGAAAAACTAACATATATCCCCAATCATCTTTGGGAAACATATCTTTGTGTATTATGGTAGAGAAATTAATCATATACCACGAAACAAAAGATAGTAAAAATATTTGGTTTCTGATCCTAAACCAATTGTGAAGGGAGGACTTATCATATATTGTTGATATGATGCATACAAGTGCTGCTATATGCAATTTAAAAAATCTTGGACCAACACATGAAGCTTTGTTCTCATAAGCAATGGTTTAGACATTAATAGGAGGTATTCAATGCTAAACCAGCTTGGATATAAACCAGCATTATCAAGATGAACTGTCTTGATTTCATAATCTGAAAATTATGCTCTTAATTGAGAAAAGCAATTCCAAATGTCAAACTGCATGTTGACAATAATTACACATGTTACCATCTCATATATGTACCTATAAGTGGTTCACATGATAGGTGAACGGGCCCATATTCACCTTTTATATATTTCAGAATCAGGGGTCTTAGTCCCAACTTTAACTGGTATAATCAATTCATTATGAGAACAAGCAACACATGAGAATTCCTGAAGAATCTTCTAGTTCTTTAGTATATGCTTATCTGAATTCTCAAATAGCTCATTTAAAAATGGCAAATAAAAACTTCAAGTTTATCATGTCATGTGTTATCTCTTAGTAAACCAGAATGGCATAAACTTTTGCTTTAGTAAACTTCTGGTTTACTGTGATACATGATATAGTACAAATTAAAGAATAAGGCAGGTAACTTCTCACATACATATTATTTTACCCCCTATGGTTGTGGAAACATGAAGATAATCAATCTTCCAATCATTTGTAGTCTCAATATGATAGCCATTTGTATTAGTAAACTTCAGGTTTACTACAACATATGTTTTGACCATAATCATATAATATGAATGACATATTTGTATATAAGCTCTTCGAGAGCCTTAATTTATTATCCACAATCTAATATTTATCTGGCACTACTGGTGTCATGTATTCTTTAGGCAAACATTTAGCTCTTCAGGAGTTATTGATACATTTTGTACTATCAAATATTGCTCAGACACTGCTGGTGTCATGAGAGAAAATCACAATCAAATAAACAATGTAAAACAATTGTTTAAGCACACGAAAACTCTTCTTTATAATATTTTTCCACTTCAGGAGGCAATTTCAACTGTGTTACTTCTTCAGGAGCAAATTTAAAACACGAAATATTGAGTATATATTCTCTCAATTATATTAACTCTTCTGGAGGTGAATTGTAATGTATTCACATCAAGAGCGCATTCATATTTACCCGACTTATTAGTATTGTCACATTCACTTCAGGGAATGGATTAATATTATCAAAAGTTCTCATCCTTCAGGAAATCGAACATAATTATCTGAATGCGCATTAATCACATCAAATTGTGATGCCTCAACCTCTTTTAAAATATTTACTACTTCAGGAGCAAATCGAGGCGTGCATTTAATATAGAGAATATTTATGTAGCTTATCTTCAATTGTAACTATAGAAAGCCTAAATTATCACTTCTGGTGATCATAGACATATACCACTTCTGGTGGTTAACAAAATATAATTACAATGAGATATATGAAATATAACTACTTCTGGTGGTTGTATATTTCTTGCAAACTCTGCTAGAGTTTAAGTTGATCTAATAATATTATCCATATTCTTTAAAATGACATAAATAAGATATATTATAGTAAACATCATTATCAAATCATAATTTTTCTTTATGTACAACAATTACATAACCATACTATCTATTACAAATAACAAAAATTAAAATATTTATATTTCTACAGATTCACCACCGATTACATTTCTCCTTTTGGGAGTGCAAAGTAATCAGCTACATCCAAATGCATGAAGTCTAAATTATCTTCAGAAATAAAATTTGCTTCAGCATTTTTCTCTGTCTTCTTCAGGGAGGCTTAATAAAGCTCAACCAGGTGTTTTGACGTACGACAAGTACGTGACCAGTGCCCTTTTCCTCCACATCTATAGCATGCATTTTCTACATTTGGCGCTTGCACCGCTTCATGCTTTTGTTCCTTCCTTTTCCACTGCTGGTGGTGAGGAGGCTTCTTTGGTGCATTATTATTACCATGATTGGGGTTTCTTCCCCGACCACGGTCATGACCACGTCTGGGGCCACGACCTCTTCCACGTTTAGCTTGGTGGAAGTTCGTCTCATTCACTTCAGGAAATGGACAAGAACCAATAGGTCGGCTTTCATGATTTTTCATTAATAGCCCATTATGTTGCTCTGCTATAAAAAGATGTGAGATAAGTTCAGAATACTTTTTAAATCCCATCTCTCGATATTGTTGTTGCAGGAGCATATTCGAGGCATGAAAAGTGGTGAAAGTTTTCTCCAACATATCATGATTAGTAATATTATCACCACATAACTTCAATTGGGAAATAATTCTGAACATAACAGAATTATACTCACTGATAGATTTAAAATCTTGTAGCCTTAAATGAGTCCAATCATATCGTGCCTGTGGAAGAACGACCATCTTCAGGTGGTCATATCTATCTTTCAAATTATTCCACAGTATGACTGGATCTTTAACAGTAAGATATTCCATTTTCAGGCTCTCACCAAGGTGATGGCGTAGGAATATCATTGCTTTGGCACGGTCTTGGTTTGATGCCTGATTTTTGTCTTTGATGGTATCTGCCAGACCCATCGCATCAAGATGAATTTCAGCATCAAGCACCCAAGACATGTAGCTTTTGCCCGATATATCCAGGGCTACAAATTCAAGTTTAGAAAGATTTGACATTATTTAGGAAAAGAAAGTTCTTACCTCAGATACTTTCAAAATATTTGCTCGAGATGACAGAGTCTCGTGCTGATAACGTGTTATAAAATAAAGACTATAAAGTAAAGACAAGTATAGAGAGAAACTGATATATTATTCGAATTCAAACTAATGTACATAATGAACTGAAATATCTTCTATTTATAGAAGAAAGGAAGCTGCTCTGTAAGCTGCTACTACAAGCTGCTGTGTAAGCTGCTACTACAAGCTGCAGTGTAAGCTACTATAAGCTGCTGTGTAAGCTGCTACTACAAGCTGTTGTGTAAGCTGCTACAAGCTGCTGTGTAAGCTGCTGTTGTACCAGATATGGATAATCTTCTACTGAGAGCAATATTTATCCATAACGGAGTACTGAATGGATAAGCTTATTATACCCGGTATGGATAATCTTCTACCGGGGGTAATGTTTATCCATAACCGGGTATTGAAAAGATAAGCTCATTATACCCGGTATGGATAATCTTCTACCGGGGGTAATGTTTATCCATAACCGGGTACTGAAAAGATAAGCTCATTATATAATATATTTATAACAGTAAGTAACTATTTTTAGAAAGCATAGCTCAGTAACCTAGAAAAATGAAATACTCCTTCCGGTTTAAAATAAGTAATTTTTTAGTTGTTTTCACGCAGATTAAGAAATTCATCTTTTAATATTAATTAGTAATAAAATTGACCATATTAACCTTTATTATCTCTTCACGTAAATACTCCTAACACATACTCCAACACTATTTACTTCAAGGGCAATGTAGGAAACAAATAATTAATTCATTCTTGAAATCTGAAAAAATCACTTATTTTGGACCACAAAATAAATGTCAAAAAATCGCTTATTTTGGACCGGAGGGAGTAAGATTTATAAAACGATAATCTAACAATAAGCGATCTGCTAAAATTAGTGAAATTACAATTAACAAAAGTGAAATTTACTTAAGCACGTACTTCACCTACTAAAGAATAATTATGTGCAGAGTAAAATAATCATTTTTTGTTTTGAAAAAATGTAGCTGCAGCTGACGCACAAACAAGCTATCTAAAGTGCTTTTGTTACATGTGAATGTAAAACTTAAGCGTCAACGGGTCAAGAATAGACGTCAATTATTAATTATAATATATTTATACTCTTCAACTTTTCACATATATGTATATAGGTGATTCGAAAAATAATGGGTTAGGACCTGAACTTTTGAACCCGGTCTAAATCCGCCTATGCAATATCTGTCGATAGATGCGTCTCAATCTTTTACTTCCACATATAGGCCCATGTGATGCAACTTGTCGTTAGCCTCCAGCTTGTATTGGAACAGCCGAGATTTGGAGAAGGTCAGAGAATAGGATTTTCATTGGGTTTTATTTTTATTTTTTATAATAAAAAAATTTCGAAACTCACTCAATAATGAGCCACCTCTAAGAGTAGGATATTCATCGTATTCCTTCTATTTTATATTTCTTGACAATTTATAATTTAATGTTCCTTTAAAAACCTTTTCTAGAAATTAACATGTTGTATTAAATAAATGAGGTCGAAAGAACAACTAACTTTTGCATTATTGAAGCGCTAGAATAAAATCAAATCTTCCTTATATATAAACAGAGTACTCAAACTTTCAACCAAACATATCAAATTCAAAGAAGAAGTTAGAATAAACAACTTTTGCATTATTGAAACACGGGAATAGACTCTTTATTTTATATAAAGAGACTACTCAAACAAACCTATAAAATAAATTAAATCAAGTATATCACTAGAAGAACAGGTCAAAACATTAAAGAACAATGAGACTTGAATAAATGAAACAAATTGGCCATTTTTGTCGTCTTCGTCACAGGATTGAAGAGTGAGGGTATAACTCTATATGAACCAAAAAAGATAGTATTTATGCCTCCGGCTATGTGTCAAGTCCTCCAACCAACGGTAGTGCATTTTAGAAGATCCAACAATCATGCGGCAACATTTTGTTATGTCGAGGAAAAAGCAAATTCGAAAGTATTCCACATTAAAATTTGGTGTTCTTTATTTTTTTGTTTTCGTGTTAACTCTTCCTCGACATAACACATTTTTGAAAAGTTCGAGTAACATAGGTAGTAACAACTCTCGCTTCTTGTCAACAATCAGACACTTAATAGGGCCAAACGGGCCTAGGCTTAGCGGGCCTGGGCTCTGGCGGTCCCGGGCCTCACGGTCCCGGGCTTCGTGGGCTCAACGGGTGGAACCAGCCCGTGACGGGCCTAAGCCCATATGGTCCTGGGCTAAACGGGCCGGGCTCGTGGGCTTAGCGGGCCTAACGGGCTTTTTTATTTCCGGGCTTTTTTTAAAAAAAATTTGTTTAAGGCAATTTCTTGTAAACCATATCATTGCTATATAAAAAATATATATGTAGAAATCTAATTATTAAAGTGCTTGACGAAAAAGTAAAATAACAAAACAATAGTAAAACTAAATTGCTATGCATAATAAATTAATAAGAAAGTACAACATGAAACATAAATACGTCTAATAATTTTAAAATAACACAAATTGTTGAAAAATCTTAAAGACGAATTTGCGGATAAATACCATCAACACAATACGTTATATGCCTCCTTAAAATTCCTGTGGTACACCCTGAACGAAAATTTAAGACTCTTCCACAGTTCTTGCATTTTAATATTTGGCCTTCTTCATTTTCTTCAAGCACTTCATAGTAGTGCGAAACAAATAAGCGCACTCTTTCCGAACGAGACATGATGTAACTTGAAAATTAAGATTGAGACTTGAAGTCTTGAAAATTGGAGATTGAGAGATTGAGAGAAATTTAGATTGAGAAATGAGTATTGAGTATTGAAATGAAGAAGAGGGAGGGGGGTATTTATAGTGTTAGAGAAGGTTAGTTTTGTAAATTGAAAAAAATGGCTATTTGTGCAATATGGCCGTTGGTGGTCATTGGGGGTGGGGCCCTCATTTTGAATTTTGAAAAATCTTGTTTTGTAGTATATATAGTATACTAGTATAGTATACTATATATAGTATGTTATGTATATATATTTCCAAATATAATTTCTTATAATGTTTTGTAGTATATATATAGATTTTCTTGTAGTATATATTGTATGTTATGTATATATATTACCTTATATATTTTCTTGTAGTATATATTGTATGTTATGTATATATATTCCCTTATATATTTTCTTGTAGTATATATTGTATGTTATGTATATATATTCCCTTATATATTTTCTAATAGTATATATTGTATGTTATGTATATATATTACCTTATATATTTTCTTGTAGTATATATTGTATGTTATGTATATATATTCCCTTATATATTTTCTAATAGTATATATTGTATGTTATGTATATATATTATAGCTTATAAATAATTGCAAGTTAAAGACAAAAAAATATTGCAAAAAGATATTCAAGGGCATGTCTTATAATTTTTATTACCAAAAATGGTATATCTTTCTTAGTCTTCCTCCCCCCAATGGAATGAGCACAACAAGGTACTAATACCACCATTAAAAGGGAAAAAAACTAAAAGAAGATATGCCAAAGTACAAGTTACAACATAATCTACATTGTATCTCTAACAAATTTCATAAATCCTTCAAGGTTCGGAGGAGGTTGCGTTGGTGGTGGTGAAAAAGAAGCTTGTTCATCACCACTTCCGGGCGAAGCAGCACCCTCCGCAAGTTCCGCCATCATTTCTTCATAAGCTTCATCTATCGCCGGTTGTGATTCCGCAATTCCAAAGTTTCTTCTTTCCGAGCGGATCCAATCTCTGAACAGTACAGATTTTTCCAAGCTCTCCCTCATTGACGCTCTATGATCACCTATTTGAAGTCTTGCTTGACTGAAAGCGCTCTCTCATGCAACAGTTGAAGCTTGAATAGATAAAATATCCCGAGCCATCCTTGCAAGAACTGGAAAATATTTTTCCCTTGTCTTCCACCATTCCAAAAGATCAAAAATGCCGTCTGGATTCTCCTTTTCAAGTCCCTGCGACAAATAAACTTGAAGCTCATTTAGATGTGAAGTTTCATCATAATTATCACCTTGAGAACCCCTGAACTCCGTCCAAGATTTAAGTGTTTTTAAGCCCGCAGCTCTTTTAGACGATTGTGAACTAGACGAAGTAGGGGTTAGAACATTTGGCCTAGCATGCTCTAAGGCAAGTTGATAATCATTATAAATTGTTTGAGCATTGATTTTAATTGAGGCTTTTGCATCTGCAAGTGTAGCAAATTCCTCATTTGAAAGATCTAAAGCCTTATAAATATTTGAGTACCAAAAATGAGGACCTCCTAATAGGAGGGATAGAGAAAAAATATTTTTAAACTTTTCTTTCATTTCATTTATAGCAAGTTGATAAATTTCCCCATCCTCCGAAAATTCAACAAACAAATCACATAGTGCTGCAATATAAACTAAACAGTTTGAAATAGTAGGATAATATTGCCCAAAAAATGCATTTGTAGCAATTTGAAAATGTTCTAAAAAATCTATAAGAATTTTAACATTCGTCCAATCTTAAGTAATAAGCATTTTATCATCATCCTCACCACCTACCCGAGCATTAAACGTTGCATTAATTGGGTTTCTATATTCATATGCAACTACTAAACTTTCGTACATACAATTCCATCTAGTCGGGCAAGCTTTAGGAACCTTTCTTTCTCTAAGGCCATATTCATCACATTTTTTAAAATATTCTCTAAGTCTACTTCTACGGTTTGAATAAAAAAGCCAATTAAGAGCCATTCTAACCTTTTCAATTTCTAAATTTAAATTTCGCATACCATCATCGACAATTAAATGATAAATATGACAAATACATCTAACATGGAATATATTCCTAAATGCAGGATTTAGTGTTGTTGTAAGTATGCCTATAGCACTAGTGTTACTAGCAGCATTATTCATAGAAATTGCCATTATTTTATATCTAAAGCAAAAATATCTACAAATATCAGTAATAGTGTTAGCTATAAACTTACCTGTGTGACATGAATTAATTATTCTATACGCAATAATGCGTTTTTGCATTGTTCACTCCTCATCTATCCAATGACTTGTAACAGTTAGATAATCACAATTATTATCACTTCTACCAATATCAGTAGTAATAGAAATCCGATTAGTTATATGAGTAAATAAATACCGCAAATATTGTTCATATTCATGTTTATATTTATAAATATCGCTCTTAACTGTTGCGCGAGACCAACCTTTATAAGTAGGATTAAAAACTCTTCTAATATAATGCACCCAATTAGGATTAGAAGGAAAAGAATAGGGTAAGCACATAACGGTAACCATCTTTGCTAATTCTTCACAATCTCTATTTGGATCGTAATATAAAATACCTCCGGTCACAGTGTTAATTCCTGGTTGAACTAGATTTGAACCTGTACTAGGGTTAACATCAGAATCTACATGTGTTCCCTCTAGCTGCCCTTTCATTTGTAAATATCTAACTTTATCTCTAGGGTGTGTTTTTATGTGCCTAGTCAAACTACCCGTGCCGCTACGGTCTCCAGTATATTTATGCGCCAGTAATTTCCCACATGTTTTACACTTAGCCTTATTTTGTTCTCTTATTTGAGTAAAAAAATTCCAAACTAATGATGTTTCTAGGCGTTTAGGAGGTTGTCTATTAAAACTAGGGGTTTCTACAGGTGGGTCGGGCGGTACATCAGTTGGGTTATTAACAGGACTAGTAGGTGTATCATCTAAATCCGGTTGGGTTTCATCTTCATCCTCATTTTTCTCATCATTTTCAAAGATAGTTTGATTAGGATAAAGAGCATTCATAGTTTCATCATCTAAATTTTGACCTGGTGCAACATTATTGCAAAATTGACTATCGGAAAATTGAAAACAGGGGTTATCACTATCAAGAATAATAGGAGCAGCAGGACGTCTACCAGGTCTGGGTCGGGGAGCCGGGGGAAGGGTAGTAGGTTGGCCACTACTTTCACCAGTTTTAGCTTTACCCTTACCACCAAAAATATTTTTCAAAGAAAATGTCATATTAATTATAATTATACTAAATAAAACTAACAAAACTATAATATTAAAACTTAAGAGTTGGAACGGGTTTACCGAATTGCCGAACAACTTCTTGAAAATTAAAAATCGTTGAAGACTTGAATACTTCAATTCACCAACTTCACAATTTTTCACGAAATTTCAACAATAAAATAAGCAATTATAGTAGAGAGATTGAGAGATTGAGAGAGATTGATGAATTGGTGAGTAAAAATGAAAGAATGAGGGGGTATTTATAGTTGAGAATTGGGAAAAAGTGTAATTATATAAAGTTTGGGGTTAAAATAAAGTTTGGGGGCCTAATGGCTATTTTTGAAAGTTCCAAACGGTCAAAATTGCAGCCCAACGGCTACTTTTTTAATTTTTGACCGTTGCTATTTTTTTTTAATTTTTTTTTTAAAAAATAGCCGTTAGGCCCGGTAAGACCAGCCTAGGCCCGCCAGCCGGTCCCGGGCTCGTGGGCTATTTTATCATACCCGGCCCGCCCCGGGCTTTTTGCACCATTAAGGATCGGTCCGCCAGGCCCGTTTAGCCCGTTAGGACCGCGGTCCCGGTCCGGTCCCGGTCCCAGCCCGACCCACCATACAACACTAAGCCTATAGAGGAAAAAAGGGAGGGGTGAATGAGCGGGGCATTTGCATCTATACCCGCTTTTTGTGTCACGTTTTAATTTGTGCTTGCTTTGTAAAAAAATTGCAAGCGTACCCGTTTTTCGCATAACTTCAGCATACGGAGCTGAAGTAGCAAAGGCAATCACGCAAAACTTCAGCATTCTAGTAGCCGGGCCTGAAGTTCAACTCTAAAGCTGAAGTTTTTGTTTTGTAACTGTCGAGCTGAAGTTTTTGTTTGTAACTGACGAACTTTTGTTTGTAAGCTTCAGCTCTAGAGCTGAAGTTTTTGTTTTGTAACTGTCGAACTTCAGCTCTAGAGCTGAAGTTTTTGTTTGTAACTGGCGACTAGAGCTGAAGTTTTTGTTTGTAAGCTTCAGCTCTAGAGCTGAAGTTTTTGTTTTGTAACTGGCGAAGAGCTGAAGTTTTTGTTTGTAAGCTTCAGCTCTAGAGCTGAAGTTTTTGTTTGTAACTAGCGAACTTCAGCTCTAGAGCTGAAGTTTTTATTTGTAACTGGCGAACTTCAGCTCTATAGCTGAAGTTTTTAAAACCATTGAGTATGTACTGCTGAAGTTTCTATTTTTGGGGGAGGAACCCATACCTTTTGCAGGGATATATACATGACCAGTACTGCAGAAAAATCATTGATTAACTATCCTTCATCCACATGATCTTTCTGGATGCGAGTGTTTGAGATCTGATGACTTTAAATAGCATTAAGTAGTACTACTTTAGCTGTTGGGGATATTATAGCTCCATAAATATCAAGAAAATTAGATTCTTTTGAGCTGCAACACTTTAAATTGGGATTCCGGTAACACAATTGTCTTTTCTTTTGACAAACATTGAAGAAGCAGATTGAAAATAAAGATTTTAATTATTTTAATTATGTATAGTAAGATCGCTTCTGAGGAATTGAGTGAAGCCACAGAAGGAGAGATATTGTTACATCAATGTTAAGTTCCGGAGAGATATGAAGATCACTGGGAGAAGGATAAGGAGAAAGGGGGCTGGAGTTTTTTAGAAAGTGGGTGCAAGTTAAAAGCTTAAAAAAAAAATAGGTATAGGTTAAATGGGGGCGACCAAATAGGGCGCCCCGTGCAATTTTTACTGAATGAGCTTTAGTTGAAGACAAGACAGAGTTCCTCTAGAGAGTTAGCCTCAATTAGGAGAAATTTTCATGTGAATAGAACTCATGGTCTATATCAACAAAGTCATAAAACTAAATTTGTGTAAACCCCCAATCCCCCCCCCCCCTCACCCAAAAAAAAAAAATCAACTTTCCAGAAACTGCAAGAAAATAGCAGGAAAGTCATCAACCTAGCTAGCGCCAAAATTTACGAATAAGCTACATAAAATTGTCAAATAAGCATGGGATCAATTCAAAACATAATAAATTCATCTCCATAAGTTTTGATGATAACAAACTTTCCTTTTAAATTTCAATCAAGTAAAATATTAGTAATTTGTGACTATTGTTAATTTGCAGAATTCAAAAAGGAAATCTGATTGAGCAAAATACTTAAAGATGTTACATATATAGTTGAGCCTGCCTTTACCGAGAAACTCAATGCCTCTATATATAGAGCAATACATCCTTTGGAAACTAGAGCAAATATGTGACAGTTAGCATATTGCTCATGACTACTCAAAGCCTTCATAATTTCTTTGTCAGTTTCTATCACAATGTGAGGAGATAACTTGAAATGAAAGGGGGAATATAATCCCTTACAGAAATGACTGACCAAGATTTTACTGTGGTTGAAACCATGAAAATAGCTTGTGTTCTCCCTAGGCTATTTAACAGTTTAAAATTCTTCCCCTTTATCACTGCATGGATGTGTCTATAATATTCATAAGGCTCATGATACAAAAATCTCAACAAGTTACAGACTGCGAGTTTCCTAAACACAATAACTCTACTAGTAATACTTAACTGGATAGATATTACCTGCAGATCTTAAGAGATCAGATTGTTACAGGGCTGATTTATTAAGCTTAATCTTTTACTAGCAATAATGACCGGATTTGCTATACCATGAATTAATCAAAGTACAACTTAGTGGACAAACACTAGTGCTTCGCCTCAAATATAATGCGGCAGCATATCTACTGATTAAAGTGGAAATTCCGGGCAGCAAATTACTAAATTTGCAATAGAATGTGCCTCCCCCTCCTAGCTGTTACAAACATTATATCGACAATGGATCAGTTAAACAGTTGGAAAGATTAAGACGACCTGTGGATTCTTTCTTCTTCTTCTTCTTCTTCTTCTTGAAGTGTTTAAAAGCTGCTTTCAGCACCTTAGCCCATCCCTAAGCTGCTTTCAGCACCTTAGCCCATCCCTGCAAAGCAATAACATATTGAAGAGTAGCAAGATTTGTGAAATCACAAATTGGCAAAGAGGATACAACAGCAAATTACTCTGCTTAAGTACTAAGACTTTTTTGATGATGCACACCTAATTAGGATGATATTCAGTTCATTTTCTAATGGAATTCAGTCCACTAGATTCATAAAATCAAGAAAACTATCCAAATACACATAGTATAAAACATCTAGATAAGGTGCCAATGAATGTAATATAACACCTACACTCATTATTTCTTTGTAATAATGAGTTCCCACTTATTGTAAAGATATATATTGAAAATTTACCTACGTCTTGTCAAAACATATCCAATCTAAACAGGTAAAAGCAACATAGAGAGTGATCAAAAGACCTCTATAAACCCTTTAAGATGTCTTCTTTTACCCGATTTGAAATGCTATATACCTCAACTAATATATATATAGCTCCACCTAAAAGCTATATTGCGCGGACTCTCCAAAATGCTGCCACACTTGTGTCGGATCCTCCAAAAATACACTACTTTGGAGGATTCGACATGCATCCGGCGACATTTTCGGAGAGTTCGAGCAAGTAGTTACTATCCCATGTCCATGTTGAAGCAGAAAATTGCAACACACAGAAGAAAACACCTAAAGGGGGAATGGCAAGTAAAATCAGCAGCCAAGGAAGGGAGAGCGTGGGTTGGTGTTACCTTTCTTGGAGTAAAATGAGTGTCCATACTTTCATCAGATATGAGCAAGTTGTAGTGACCAGTATTTCCTTTGCTGGAAGATAAAGAAGACAGAAAACAGCCATTGCAAGATAGGATGGCCCAACGAAGACCAGAGAGTTGTCACGATTTCACGGGTTACATCATTTTTATAGTTCCAGTTTTTCTTATACCGTCTTATGCTTGTTCATTATTCAGTTATTAATTATAATAAGTTCGGAGCTAACATTTCAAAGTTAAAACTAATTCAATGGTTTCACACACATACTATGAACTTGGCCATCTTGAAAACACAAAAAGCATACACCTAGATAATGCGCAAATCGCCATATGGTTAAAGATCATACATGTCTATCATAATTTTATAATGTACTTCATCTAGAACATTCAAAATTACATTTCCAATACTGCAATCATCGTGAAAACAACATTAGGTTCCATTTGTGAGATCTTCTCTTCCCCTTACTAGCCATCAAGAATGGTCTTGAGGAGAAGTCTTAAAGAAACAAAGGAAGAACCACCTTCCATCAAGACCTCTCTGCTTTTGTCCCTCATTTCTTTCACTCTTTTCCTCACTGGATTTTCACTATCCATTATGCATCTTATAGCACTCTCTATCTCCTTTGCTCTCACTATTCCTCCATCACTGTTGTTCCCAATCCTGTAATCCATTCTCAGCTCCACTGTCAGCTCAAGATCCTTCACTATCTGAAACGCATTGATCTGCTGCTCACCATATAAAGGCCATGTCACCATAGGAACTCCATGCCATAAACTCTCAAGCGTCGAGTTCCATCCACAATGAGATACAAAACCAGCAGTGGCTTTGTCTTGTGGTGCCCAACCACACACCATTCCCCTGTCTTTAGTACTAATCAAGAATCCTTCTGGCAGTAGCTCATCAAACTTGCCATACTCAGAACCAATGGGCATTTTTATTAACCACAAAAACCTCACCCCGGTTTGTTCATGGGCATTTGCCAACTCTTGTAGCTGTGGAACCTCTAAAGTTCCCATGCTACCAAAGCACAGAAATAACACAGATGATGGTGGCTGATCTTCTAGCCATTTCATGATTTCTTCCTTATTGTCCTCTCTACCCTTTTGACCTGCAAGGTCAAGATGAGGTCCTATTGTGTATACTGGAGGTAGTTCAGGGTCAGATGCTAACGAATTCACAGCATGGGGTTCAAGTTCCGCAAATGTGCTTATGAGAATTCCTTTGGTTTCTTTGAACCTTGCACCATAGTTCATGAATGCTGTGTAACCTTCCTTATTGAATGCAAATGTTGGTAAGACATTTGAAGGTACTAAGTTGGTATAGGCAGTTATATATAAATCAGGATCTGTGAGGTTAAATTCCCTCCCATTTTGGCTATGCCAAACAGAGAGGTAAAGCACAAAACCAAGAAAACCTGCATCAGAAGTGAAGAAAATATAGGGAGGAATCCCAAGTTCATTTGCTACATAAATCATTGAACTGCAAAATATATCGATGACTAGGCCAACGATTTTTGGGCTGAGTCTCTCCATTTGTTGTTGATAATTGCATCTTTGACGAGAGGTTAATAGCTTGATATCAGAAGAGAGAGGAAATTCTCTACAGATTTGGTAAACTCTTCTAAGGGCGGTGGTTCAACTTGAGGAAGAGTGATGAATCTTATTCTATCACCCTTAGAGGAGAAACTATCAACATATTCATCTATGCCTGCATCAAATGGTGGCTGATGCTTGATGATGATCATGGTTACACATAGTTGTTCATCAAGATTGAGCAAGTTCACTGCAAACTTGCATGTGGGAACAAGATGACCTAATCCCGGAGAAGGAACAAACACCAGCTCTGATCTTTTCATACTTGAAGCTAATTACAAGATGAAGACTAATTGAACTAATGGTTTGTTGAGTATATATAGGCTAAGGCTTTAAAGAGCTCATAGGAATTCCATTTGCATTTTTCTTTTCCCATCGACAATATTCTCTTTTTTTGGAGAAAAGGACGCGACAGGAACTGTTTATAGTAACACTTCATAACATGGAAAACATAGTAAGTCCGCTCATAAAACTGACTTATCAAATTACTTAAAAGCCAACTGCTAGTAACGGAACTAGCGGAATTGCATCAACTATTGAGAAGCTTCCACTTCTGATTGATAGGTCAACAGTTCGAGTTACTTAGTGAAGAATCACTACAACTAGGTCTTAGTCTCAAACAACTTGGGCTCGGCTATATGAATCCTTCACGTTACTCCATTTAAAACTCATCTCATACCAATATTATGCAATTGGCTAATATTACGCTGGCTGCCAGCCTAACACAGTTGTTGTTCAACATTTTTAGAGGTGCGGTGGGGTAAAGCAAAAAGAAAGAAGTAAAAGAAGATTTTTAAAAAAAAAACATGTAATTGGTTTGCCTCCATCTTGGATAGGAACAGTTGAGTTTTGGATGAGGTCAGAGAACAGGATGTCCATGTAACCAATTGTATTCCTTCTATTTTATCTTTCTTGATTAAAATGTCAACTTATAATTTAGAATTCCTTTTAGATACTAATTAAAACTTCAGTACAACAGGCATTATTAAATAAAAGAGTGTTTGAGATCCACCGCAGAATAAAAAGTTTACAAGCCTATAATAAACTATTCCAGCACTATTGAAGCACTAGAATAGAATCAAATCTTCATTTTATAACCACTTAGGAATGCAGAGATAACCAGACGTTTCGGGTTTGAACACGAAAATCCTATATCAGATGGTTAAAACAAAAAAGGAATCTACATTTTTATATAAACAGACTAGTCACACAAATATATAAAACAAAAAGAAGAAGAAGTTTGAATAAACGACTATTGCATTATTGAAACAATGGAATAGAATCTTTACATACTAGTCCAACAATTATTAATGAGGTAGAGTTAACGACTAAGTTTTGAATTATTGAAGAAATAATGTAGAATCTCCAGTATATATAAACAGACCAGTCAAACAAACCTGTAAAATCAATTAAATCAACTTTATCGCTAGAAGAGCGGATCAAAGCGTTGAGGAACTATAGGTTCTTTATTGCAGTAGAAAAAATCATACTATTTGACTATGAACGACTTTAATTGGTGGAACGTCTAACAGGAAAAACGAAAAAGGGGATTTTTTTTTGGGGGGGGGGGGGGGGGGGGCAGAAAGAACGGGGGTGAGTGAGCTCTGTTCAAGGGTAATTTTACAAAGGAAACATTTATGTTGGTGGGTGGGTGCTCAAGCACCTATTGCGCAGACATTTTTTTCCATTAAATTCAGATTGGTATAGCTGGAAATTTTTATCGGAAAAGTCTTCACTTTTTACCCATTGAGCCCAAACTATTTATATTTTAATATTCAAGTTTAAATTATTTACTTTTCGGACCTTCCTATAGTATATATTAAACTTTATTATCCTACTTAATTAAGTTTTAACTTAATTACATGGGCATATACAATTTATCAATTATATACAAATTAATTTTAAATGAATATCATTTTATATTTGGATTGAACAGGGAATCCCCCTCCCTCCACTCTCTCTTTCTCTCTCTTCGTCTCTCTCTTTTTTCTTCTTTCCCCAATTTTCTTCCTTCATTTTTCTCTGCTTCTCATCCTTTTTTTCCCCTGACAACTCATCAATGAATTTCAATTGTTATAATATAGAGTTTTAACATAGCAATTTCCTTTCATATTGCACAATCGGTGTTTAAATTGAAATTGTCAATCAATAAATTTTGAAGGTATTTGATTCTTTTCCATTGTCAATCATTAAAAAGTCCTGAAGAAGCTTTGAACTCGAATTTGGGTTTTCAAAAACTATTGTTTGTTTGGATTGGTCGTTGTTGCAAAGAATTGAAAATATCATTTGGAGTTTATATCTCAATTTTGAGGGTGTTTGGTGAAGATTAGACTTGATTTTGGCTGAATTTCAGATTGAAACTCGAATAAGAAGAAGAAGACATTACATACAATATACTTACGAAATTGTACTAAAGTTGTACTATAGTTGTTGGTAAATTATATTTAAATTGTATTATGTTGTAGTTACATATTTTTTATTTGAATATTATATAAAAATTGAAAAATAGTTGAATAATGTATGAAATTCGTATATAAGTTATAAATACTATCTTTTTACATGAAGTTGTTGATATGTATCAAAATTATATTAAGAAATGAATTTTTGATTGAAATATCCGAGAAGAGGAAGAACACACCACATACAAAATATATACAAATCATATGCAAAATACATACAAAAGACATATTATATAAATTTGTATGAAAATTATATTTAAGTTGTATAATGTTATAGTTGTATTTAACCGGGTAAAAATAATATATGAAAGTTGTAGATAAGTTATAAAAAAGTTGTATACTATATAATTAGTCGTATAAAATCTATTTTTAGTTTATATATTGTTATAGAATGTATTAAATTTGTATCAAAATTAAATATTTCAACGTACAACTTGTCTGGTTTAGGTTCCAAATAAAGCCATCGGTAGTTCACTGAAAACTCCTTGTATAGTTTTGAAGGCATATATACCCTCCAAATACAAATACATAGACGATAATCACAATAATTACTGTGGGTGAAAATTATTATGAACATGAGTTATAATCATACCCTTGCATTAAATCATGGGAATAGTTTAGGATCCAAGAATATTTTTGAGCATTTAAAACAAATTCTTTCGACTTTTCTTCTGTTTCAGAAAAGCCAAACTTTATTTGTGATTCGTTCCTTTCATTATGGTCCATATATAGAGGAAGTGAACGTAGTGCCTTAACTATATAGAGGAAGTGATTCTTAAATAATACTCTTCTCCTTTTCATTTTACATAAATACTATAAATAAGGCACTACGGGAAAGTGAAGAGGAGAAAAAAGGAAAATGATATAACTGAATCCCCTAATTTAAGGCACTAATAATGGATTATATATAGAGAGAGGCGGCGGAGAATAGAGAAAGATGAGAGGAGAGAAAAAAGAAAAAAGGTGTAACTAAATCCCCTAATTTAAGACACTAATAATGGATTGTATATAATTTGTAAGTAATCATTGTTTAAGGAGGGTAATATACAAAATTAGGATAATTTTGGTAATAAGTTTCAAATATTGTATAGGAAGGAAAAACATTCCTTACTTTTCCTACCTATGAAGCCCAGACTATTTACCCGGCCTACCCATTAGCTATTTGCCTTCGCATTTGAAGTACAGAATGTTAAAACATCCAACTTCATTTTTGCAAGGTTACTTAGTAGCTATTACAATCTGATAACTAAATAATTTGGTCCTTTTTTAAAGTAGCACATACGATTAATTAACATATTAAGTTTACCAAATCTGATTTTTGTGTGTGTATGAAGACCCACCATTGTTGAGCTTGAAAATCTTGAATTTGAAATTTTCTTTTGAAGATTTATTGTTCGATTCAATGTGGGTGCTATAAAATATTACTTATGGTACTTTCGAGTAAGCTTCCTGGATATGATGTTTTTTGTGTATTTGAATATCGACCATTGTTGGTCTTGAAGCTCTTGAATTTAAAACTTTTTTATTTTGAAGATTTCTTGTTTGATTCAAAGTGGATGTTATTAAATATTGCTTATAGTACCTTCTGGAAGTTCATACTAAAATTTGATCGCAGTTGGAGCTGACCTCAATTCGAGCTCTAAATCCCAAATTTACAAAAATTCCTAATTCTATCCAAATTCCTAGTTTCTACCATGAAAATCCTAGATTTGATGTTGAAATCTTATGAAATGCAATGGGTAATTAAAAGAAAGTAGATTAAAGTCACTTACCAATGAATTTAGGAAGAAAAGCTCTTGGAAAAATTGCCTCTAAGGTATTTAGGGTTGAGAGTTTGAAAGAAATGAGCTAATTTCTGTTCCTCCCCCTTCTTTTAACCATCTGCAGTTATCACAATTGCGACACAAAGTTCGCAATTGCGATCAATCCTTCGCAAAGGCAAAAGACCACTGAGCCTGTTGACATCGTAAATGAGACGAATTTCTTCGCAAATGCAAACCAAGGTTGCCGCAAATGCTAACAATCGACTCGCAAATGCGAGTCTGCCATAGTATGCCATTAGTCGCAAATGTGACACAAAGTTCGCAAATACGAACCTGCCCCCCTTCGCATCTACGGACTTCACTTCGCAAAAGCGAAGTTGACCCAACCCCACCATTTTCGCATATGCGAGCCTGAACTCGTGGTTGCTGCAAACCTGATGCACCAACACTCTTTTAAGTTCAAAAATCACTTTGTGGCTTATCCGAAACTTACCCGAGCCCTCAGGGTTCCAAACCAAATATGCACACAAGTCCAAATATATCATACGAATTTACTCACACGATCAAAATACCAAAATTACACCTAGAACTACGAATTAGACACCAAAACGAATGAAATTTTCAAAGAAATTTAAGAACATGCAATTTCTCAACCGGACGTCCGAATCACGTTAAATCAACTCTATTTTGCACCAAAATTTGCTGACAAGTCATAAATACTGAAATGAACATATACCAAGTTTCGAAACTGAAATCCAAACCCGGTAGCAACAAAGTCAAACTACGGTCAAACTTAGAATTTCTTTAAACCTTTAAACTTCTAGTTTTAAAAAAATTACGATAATTCAAGCTAGGGATTCTGAATTCGATTCCGGACATACGCCCAAGTTCTAAATCACAATACGGACCTACCGCGACCATCAAAACACTGATCCGGGTCCATTTACTCAAAACGTTGACCGAAGTTAACTCAAATGAGTTTTAAAGTACGATTTCACATTTTTATCAATTTTTTTCACATAAAAACCTTTTGAAAAAAGACATGGACTGCTCACGCAAATCGAGGACAAATAAACACAGCTATTCAAGGTTTTGAAACACAGAATTGAGGGTTAAAACTATAAATGACCTATCGGGTCATCACATTTTCCACCTGTAAAACAAACGTTCATCCTCGAACAAACATAGAAAAGTACCTGGACTGGTGAAAAGGTGTGGATATCTACTCCGTATGTCCGACTCGGACTCATACGTGGATGCCTCGATCGGCTATCCTCTCTACTGTACTCAAACTGAAGGATAACTCTTAGACCTCAACTTCCGGACCTGTCGGGCTGGGATAGCCATCGGCTCCTTCTCTTAAGTCAAATCTTTGTCCAATTGGACTCAGCTGAAATCTAACACATGGGACGGATCATCGTGATACTTCTGGAGCATGGACACATGGAACACCGGATGGACTGCTGATAAACTAGGTGGCAATGCGAGCTTGTAGGCCACCTCACCCACTATCTCAAGAATCTCAAAGGGTCCAATATACTTAGGGCTCAACTTGCCTTTTTTTTTCTGAACCTTATCACACCCTTCATGGGTGAAACCCAGAGTAGTACCCTCTCTCCAACCATGAATGCAACATCACGAACTCTACGATCAGAATAACTCTTCTACCTAGACTGAGCTCTACGAAGGCGATCCTGAATAATCTTGACCTTATCCAAGGCATCCTATACCAAATTTGTACCCAACAACCGAGCCTCCCCCGGGTCGAAGCATCCAACTGGAGAACGACAACGCCTCCTATATAATGCCTTATAGGGAGCCATCTGAATTCTCAACTGGTAGCTATTATTGTAGGAAAACTCCACAAGTAGTAAGAACTGATACCAAGAACCCTCGAAATCCATAACGCAAGCGCGAAACATATCCTCCAATATCTGAATAGTGCGCTCGGCTGTCCATCCATCTAGGGATGAAATGTTGTGCTCAACTCAGCCTGCGTGCCCAACTCACGTTGTACTGCCCTCCAGAAGTGCAAGGTGAACTGCGTACCTCGATCAGAAATAATAGACACGGCACACCGTGGAGATGGATGATCTTGCAGATGTAGTTCTCAGCTAACCGCTCTGAGGAATATGTAACAGCCGCTAGAATGAAATGTGACGACTTGGTCAACTTGTCCGCAATGACCCACACTGCGTCAAACTTCTTCTGAGTCTGTGGGAGTCTAACAACAAAAACCATAGTGATATGCTGCCACTTCCACTTAGGAATCTCTAGCTTCTGAAGCAAACCACCAGGCCTCTGATGCTCATACTTTACTTGCTGATAATTTAGACACCGAGCAATATATGAAACTATATCATTCTTCATCCTTCTCCACCAATATGCTGGTGCAAGTCCTGATACATCTTGACGTCGCATGGATGAATAGAATACCAGAAATTATGGTCCTCCTCAAGAATCAACTCACGAATCCCAACCACATTGGGCATTGAAACACGACCCTACATCGTCAAAACCCTATCATCTCTAATAGTAACCTGCTTGGCACCACCATGCCACACTGTGTCCTTAAGGATAGGAAAATGAGTATCATCATACTGATGCTCTCTCATGTGCTCATACATGGAAGATCGAGCGACTGTGCAAGCTAGAACACGACTGGGCTCTGAAATATCTAACCTCACGAACTGATTAGCCAAATCCTGAACATCTGATGCAAGCGGTCTCTCACCAACTAGAATGTACGCAAGGCTGCCCATGCTCACTGCCATTCTACTCAAGGCATCAGCCACCATATTGGCCTTCCCGAGATGATACAAAATAGTGATATCATAGTCTTTAAACAGCTCCAACCACCTCCTCAACATCAAATTGATATCCTTTTGTTTGAATAAATACTATAGACTCTAATGATCCATGAATACCTAGAACGACACGCGGTAAAGATAGTGCCTCCAAATATTTAGCGCATGAACAATAACTGCCAACTCTAAGTCATGAACAGTCTTCATTTATTGTTTTTTCCTCTCCTCCTTTATTGAAAGTTGTTTGTAAGAGAGTTGAGTGTTGGGAAACACTTGTGTGATCCCCTTTCTTTGGAGTGATCTTGTGAGGTTATTCTCTCGGGGGTATTTGGAATAAATTAGAGTATTTACTCTAATTTGGTTGCAAATGGGTATTTAAGAAAAATGATGGCATTACAGGGGTTGAAGATGCGAGGTATAAGGTACGATTAGTTGTAAAGGGCTATAGTCAGGTACAAAGAGTTGATTTTAATGATATTTTCTCACATGTTGTTAAACATAGCTCTATCCATATCTTGCTTGCCTTAGTTGCCATGTATGATTTGAAATTAGAATAGCTTGATGTTAAGACAACTTTCTTACATGGCGAACTTGAGGAACAAATATACATGTATCAACCCAAATGATTTGAAATTGAAGGAAAAGAAGATCATGTTTGCTTGTTGAAGAAATCCTTATACGGATTAAAGCAGTCTCCAACACAATGGTACAAAAGGTTTGATTTCTTTATGTTGGGTCATGGTTATTCGAGGAGCATGTATGATAGTTGTGTTTACTTTCGGAAGTTAAATGGTGGTTCATTTGTGTACCTATTATTATATATTGATGACATGCTCATTGCTGCTAAGGATTTGACAGAAATTCACAATTTGAAAAGTCAGCTTAAAAGTGAATTTGACATGAAAGATTTGAGAGCAGCGAAGAAAATCCTTGGCATGGAGATCAAAAGAGACCGAGGAGCCAACAGGCTATTCCTGACCTAGAAGAAGTAATTGGAGAAAGTTTTGAAGAGGTTTGGTATGAAAGATGCTAAACCAGTTAGTACCCCTCTTGCTGCTCATTTTAAGTTATCAACTACTCAGTCACCGCAGTCACAGAAAGAAGAGAGGTATATGGAACATGTACCTTATTCTAGTGCAGTCGACATTATTATGCATGCAGTGGTGTGCAGACATCCAGATATTTCCCAGGTAGTAAGTGTAGTGAGCCGATATATGGCTTGCCCTGGTAAAACACATTGGCAGACTGAGAAATGGATTCTCAAATACTTGCAAGGTACTTCAAATACATAGAACTTGGGAGAAATGCTAACTCTTTGGTTGGTTTAGTAGACTCAGATTATGCAGGTGATCTTAACAAAAAGAGATCACTAACAAGCTATGTATTTTGCATTGGTGGTTTTTCTTTCAACTGGAAAGCTACATTATAACATATTGTAGCTTTATCTACTATTGAAGCAGAATATATGACAGTGATCGAGGCTATCAATGAAGGGTCTATTTTGCTAAACTCAGTTTACACCAAGGTGGTATTACTATTTTTTGTGATAGTCAAAATGCCATTCACTTGACTAAAGACCAAATGTATCATGAGAGGATGAAGCATATTGACATCAAGTATCATTTTATTCGGGAAACCATTGCTGATGGAAAAGTCTCTATTCAGAAGATCAACACTGAGAGACAATCCTGCGGACATGTTCACAAAGCCTCTTCCAGTTGGCAAGTTATGAAGAATAATTTAGGCCATATGGGCTTTTGCGGAGAGGGTGGATCAAATTTACTATAGCAGCCAAAATTAGGCCAAGGTGAAGATTTGTAATATGACCAATATTTTGGCTAGTGGAGTCCATCTCACATAAGCATAAACCTATTTACAAAGTAGACTTTGTTGACAATATTCTTTGGGATCTAAAAATATTGCATTGTGTGGTGGATATAATTTGCACAAGTTATATCTTTTCTTTTACAGCTTGGAGGCCAAGGCTTTTTTGCCTATAAAAGGAAAGGCCATTAGTTCATTTTACATATACCAACAAGACTTGAGTCTTTATTTCTTGTTTCTTCCTCTTCTCTTTTATTGAGAGTTTTTTGTAAGAGAGTTGAGTGAGTGTTGGGAAACACTTATGTGAGCCCCTTTCTTTGGAGTGATCTTGTGAGGTTATTCTCTTGGGGATATTTGGGATAAATTAGAGTATTTACTCTAATTTTGTACGCTCGTTTGTACTCTTATTGCTATAGTAAAATTGCTCTTCTCCGCTAGTAGACGTAGGTCACACTGATCGAACCAAGATAAGTTGGTGTCTTCTTTATATACTTTAATTGCCGTTGTTATCAACTTACATTGTCTTTGTTATTTTCATTATAACGTTGTTTGGCTAAATTTTGCATTACCCGAGTTTCCGATCCTAACATAGACTATTATTTACGAGATGTCATATTCGATTTTCTTTTTATCATGTATTTGGGAGTAGTCATGGCATCTTGAATGTTTGACATAAAAGAAAATAAGTTATTTAATCATATAAGGTTAAGTGATTAAATAGTAATGATATTTATAAAGTCCAATTATATCATTAAGGTAGTAAACAGACCCATATGGAGGTCATTATTGTGATGAGATTAATTAAAATAAAATAGTAAACCTTCTAGTTTGAAAATTATCTTATGAAAACATGTACAAATTGTTTTTCGAGTTTTATTTTGATTTTCTAATTTTATAAAATTAAGTAGATTCTGTGTAAGGATTGCAACCTCTGCTAATAGGAATGTCTAGATTTTACTTAGAACTAGTATTTACGCGATTCTCTTTGATAGTTTTTATATCTTTGTTTTACAATTTTCACATCTTTACCCACTGCTATTTTTAATGAGAATGTTTGAATTCCTACCTCTGACAATAATGTTGAATGGAAGGAGAAAGTCATTCTTTCTTTAGGGAACTCCATGTGAAAAAACCAACTACTCCAGTGGAATGAAGTATGTCAGAGATTCAGGCTTATTTTGAGCGATGGTAGAGATCCACTTGCTTAAGTTTAATGAAGCCCACATAAGCCAAAAGCATCGACGGTCGATAAGGTCAAAGCTGACATGCATATAATTGATTATCAATTCGTAAGCTCTAATTAATAAGCCGTTGGCCAACACCCTCATTAAGAGCTCTCAAGTATGACTTTCGACATAAGTCATACGCTACTTGAGCACTTTATAAAGATTAAAGATATTGTTGCTAAAATTATGTCTCTTAGAAGTTTATATAACACATTCATATAAACCTCAAGGGACTTGAGTTTAACAACAATAACTCTCATCTCCATAATGAGCTCACACACCGTATGACTTTTGCTCAAAGTCATGTTTGAGAGCATCTTCATAAGGGTGCTAGACAACTCATTATCAGAGCTTACAAATTAACCATCAATAACCTGCATGTAAGCTTTGATCTTATTGCAAGTAGGAATAGAATCCCTATGCTTTGAATTATATGGACTTTATGAACATTAAACTTAAGCAATAATCTTAGCTTCTGGCGTACTTGATTCTGTGGGAGTAGGTGGTTCTTTCTCACGAAGTTCCAGGTCTATATTTGGGAAATATCTGTTGCTCAATACTAAATACACAAGAACATTCTCTCTACTCTCTAACATATTCTCTTGATCTCATTACTTCATTTATTGCTTATATTTATTTTATTCTATTGTCTATCATTGATCATAAAAAGCCATCTCCATAGCTCTCATAAAGTATTAGTCCTCCCTCGATTGCCCTAAGTCGGCCTCTAGACTCGACCTCGAGGCCTCGTATACAGTAGTTCGAGGCCCCGATCTCTAGCCGTCCGGTTTGACTATTACCTTGTTTTAAGCTATAATCTTGCCTTCTAATCTTTTACTTAGTATCCACTGCTTAAACAACTAGCATAAAAATAGATCACGTATTTTTAGATCCTCATAATCAAATTTAATTATTATTTCCATTTTCACGGTAAACAGTTTGGCGCCCACCGTAAGGCTAAAAATAATAGTGATTATTTTCTTGCTGGTTTTGCTACATAACGTAAGTTATCTTTCACGTTTTTGCTTGTCCAAGATCTTCAATTTCAGGTCAAAATGTCTAACTCAGTAAATGAAGGTGAAAATAACAATCTTGAGAACCATTGAGAGAATGGTGTGGATGTTCCAAGTGTTGGTATACCACCACGAAACCCTGAGAATGCACCAGAAACAATTTCTGTGGACGCGATCTCACACGATGCCCAACACGTCGATATAAGCTCCCACACCAACAAGAGCGTACACCAAGCAAAGCAACAAGAAGTCGAAAGAACCCCGACTAGGGAAGAACGAGAGGTTAGCCTTCACGTTATTTTTGAAATGTTACAGGCACAACAACTGGCGATTGCTCAGCTGCAAAGTCACCAGAAGACTCCCAGCACGGCAGCACCAGGGATGACCCCCCATCCGAGCAGATACCAGAGAGATCAAGCAACAACGGGTCGGCAACCGACCCCACCATTGTAAAGATGCTCGAGGACCTCACAAAGAGGATCAAGTCGGGCAAGAAGAAGATAGAAGCCAACGATAAGAAGGTAAAGACCTACAACTCTAGGGTCGACCAAATCTCGGACGCACCCTCGGTGTTGAAGGGTGTAGATTCGAAGAAGTTTGTACAAAAGGCATTCTCATATGAAGCTGCTCCAAAACCCATTCCAACGAAGTTCAGAATGCCTGACCTTCCAAACTATAACAGAACCTCGGACCCCAATGAGCACATCACTGCTTACACCTGTGCGGTGAAAGGCAACGACTGAGGGACGATGAGATCGAATCCGTCATGCTAAAAAATTCAGGGAAATACTCTCGAAAGGGGTCATGATGTGGTATCAAAACCTAGCTCCTAAGTCTATAGATTCATTTGCCATGCTGGAAGATTCTTTCACAAAGGAACATGTCGGGGCCATCAAGGTGGCCACAAGGAAATCTGACATCTTCAAAATCAAGCAAAGGGAGAACGAGATGCTGCGAGAGTTCGCATCTCGCTTTCAAATGGAACGAATGGAACTACCACCGGTCTCCGACGACTGGGCGGTGCATGCCTTCACTCAAGGATTGAACGAGCAAAGCTCGGTAGCTTCGAAGCAACTGAAGTAGAACCTAGTCAAGTATCCCTCCGTGACCTAGTCGGACATCCACAACTGATACCGGTCAAAGATCAGGGTCGAAGACGACCAACTAGGAGCTCCATCGGGCTCAGTATATCCTAGCAGGCTTCTGGGAAAAGAGGCAAAGCCAAACAAGAAAAGATACCCACCATACACTGAAGATAGAAGAAACGCCCCGAGGGCAACATACCCCGCAATGATCGAAGGATGGACCGAGGCCAGAATCCTCGGGGACTTGTCAGCAGAGCTGGGTTCGATAGGTACACAGGGCTGACGGAGGCACCTCACTTGTCGAAATACAACTTCAACATCGACGTATCAGACATCATGCTCGCCATTAGTAAAATATGAGACACCAGGTGCCCAAGGCCTGTACAATCAGACCCTTCACAAAGGAACCATAATTTAGTATGTGAATTTAACAACATGCACGGGCACATGACCGAAGATTGTTGACAACTCCGGGAAGAAGTGGCCCGATACTCAACAAAGGTCACCTCGGGGAATTCCTCAACGACCGAGCCAAAAATCAGTTTCGCGAAAAAGAGGCGACCAAAAAAGTGAAGCAGATGAGCCACAACATGTCATCCATATGATCTTTTGAGGTGTCGGCGTCTTACAAGAATCCACGACCAGGAGAATAAAAACATCCCTCGATAGGGAAAAGCGAACTTGGGGCTCTATCTCGGCCCCATAATGGCACACTGGTAACTTCTTTTCTTGTGAACACATTTCAAATTAAACATGTATTTGTGGATCCAAGTAGCTCGGCCAATATTATCAGATCGAAGTTAACAGAGCAGCTCAGACTGCTTGACCAAATTATGCTTGCCTTTTGAAGTCCTCAACGAACTCAACACGGTGAAAAAGCAATGAAAGGGGAAACCGCCATACCAGTCAATGTGGCCGGCACGACCCAAAACACCAATATCTCCACCGTCAAAGGGGCTGAAGGATAAACAAACAGTGAAATAGCAACCACAAGGCATATTTTCAGCTGTATCCGAATGAACAAACAAAGGGCCGTATCGCGTCCTTCGAGCAAATACTAAAGGCCTACCGAGCTCAAAGCGCCATCGTCACTAAGGTATAACCATCTCCCTTTTAATTTACACCTCATACTAACCTTTATGCAGGTATCCTACTGAGATAGTCAAAGCACTAATACAGCTCGAAGACCTTAAGGTTTTAAAGCGCACGTTGCACTTTTTTCCTTCGACCTAGTTTTTATCCCGAAAAGGGTTTTATCGGCAAGGTTTTTAACGAGGAAATATCCATATGCTACCCAAGAAAGACTTAACAAGTATTCAAGGATTCTTTTGCAATCAACCTCGAATACTGGGGGGCATCCCCCGGAAGGTCACCTACTCGGAGAAGCCAAGATACGCCAGATGGGGTCTGTCGCACCCCCTTTTTCTCGCGAAATCGGGTTTATGATATTTGGAGAGATAACTCGTTCCTTTTGGGAACTGGGTTTGCATTTGAAGAGTCGACACCTAATGATTAAGGTGCATTAGGACACCAATAGAGATTCAACTCTAAGTTTGTTTGAATAACCAGAGATTTGGTAAGGGCTTGAAATTATCCCAAGGGGAAGATGTTAGGCACCCCTCAAGATCCACTAGTGTGGTTTCCGGCCAGACAGTTATTGTGAATTTAGCGAATAGACAGGTATGGGCTCAAATATTAGGGGATTTAAACACATAAAAGAAAGAACATTTGAAAGAAGCGTTTTAAAAAAGGAACAATTTGCAAATAAAGGAAATAGGTCCTAGGTTCATATTTAATATGGATCACCCCACACAATGTCCGGTAATCACTCCTTAATGAGGGGCTACACATGACATAATTGCGTGGTCATCATATCCATATCTACTCTTCCCACCCCGTTAAGGTATTAAAGAGACGGATTAACCTCAATTACTTATTGCATGCTATTACCCGTACCATTCCTATCAATCCCGAAGGCACTTAAGACTACTAATCCTAAAAGGGAGGGATATTAGGCTGACTTGAGGTTTCAAAGGTAAAAATCTAAAATGGCATACAAAACATATAGAAGACTGCACGTTAAAGGGGAAGCACATAACACATAAGGCTCAAGTATACCTCCTCAAACAAAAGCACATAACTAGCATGACTTGCACATACTTTTTTGGGTCTGATTAAAGAACATAAAGACGAAGGAAGTTAATTATTGAGGCAGATTAGTTTATTACATAACTCAAAAAAGAAGTCTGAATCAGGCCTGTCTGTTGGTTGTAGCGATTAACAGAAGTAGATACAGTTTACAGTTATTATTCGAAGGCTTGCCTAAGTGTTTAGACGGGGTCCTATAGACATGATATCTACCGAGTTCAGAAGGTGATGAGACAGTAATAACGAAGTGTTTGAGATCCTATAGGAATTCTTGCTAAACCTTGTTAAGTAAGGGAATTAGATTATTAAAAGAGATGCAGAATGTATAAAAATTAAATTAGTCTGATTACAGATTCTAAAGGTGATAATATCTACTATTACAGATTTTAATCTTATGAACATGATATCTAACATCGAATGTGAATGAAGCGAATCAGAATTATTTAAGAATAACCATAGGCATGATTTCTATGCGTTACTGATTTTAGATCCTTATAGACATGATACCTAACATTGCATGTGAGTAGAAACGAACAGGATTTTACTTATGAACCCCTATAGTCATGATTTCTATATGTTACTGATTTTAACGCGTTACTGGATTATAACCACTTAGGCCCTAAAACATGGTATCTAAACAGTGACAAATGCGCAGGATTTTAGATGATCCCTATAGGCAGGTTATCAAGATGTGGAGTTGAACAAGAAGTTCTATAGACATGGTTTCTAAATGCAGTTTGAATATGCAGAAATTTAAAATAGTCCTATAGGCATGGTTTCTACCCTTGACATACATAAAATACCCAACCCTTTTCACTAGCTAGCCCCAAATATTTATTACAACTTATTACAAATAAAGAATACTAAATACTAAATACATCAGGAAAATACAAAGAAAAGAATTACAACCAGAGGAAGCCTGATTCTTGACTTCCTATCTGAGTTATGAGATAAACTAACTCAAAGACCCTGATCCAAAGCCTTTCTCGGACTTGAGTGTGTCAGAGTTCCCTAAGGGCCTCAATAGGACCCCGGGCAGTGCTCACACCAAAGTTTCATGACCAGAATAGGGACAAGTGCAGTATGGAAACGCCAGCCCTCATGTGCCCAAGTTCAGAGGGAGCTCATGGGTCCCAAGGCAAGGCTCACATGAGGGGGGAAAAACTTAAGTATAAGAGGAGAGTGCAAGTGCAGAAACAAAGCTTTGAGAACTAAGAAAGTAAAGAAGAGGGAAAGAGGTGCTGGGAAACGGCCATTAACACTTCAAACAAGTTGATAATTTTACATCAAAGGGGGCAGGGGTTTGGGAATCCATTTCAAGGAGCCAATATACTTAGGCATAAGTTAATTCTGGGCATGCACAACAATAGGGAGTGCTATCATGCTTGTAAAATCAACCAGCACACACAACATATAAAGGTAACATGGACGTTATGATCCTAGGAGGACCAAGTTTGAGTCATGTTCAGCAATATTCGATGCTGTCATGCCCCAAACAAACCAAAAGTATCAAACATATTGGTGTAGGGATTTAGGATTCATAATACATTGATTCAGAACAGGAGAAAAGAAATTACAACATGCTAAATAAGGTACTGAATTAGATACAAGCAATAGGCAGACAAGAATGCAAGAATATTAAGTGAGCATGTTGTTGTTGATGCTAAAAACTTAACTAGAACATACCAGTCCAAGAAGCAAAAATGCAGTAAAGAAAGGTAGCAGGACTTCGAGATATAGCTTTAGCTTTCAGCCAGCTAAACAGACCACAGTACAAGTAGTAAAGCAAGAGAGAGTGTTTTTAGTGTAAGTGTGAGTTCAGAACTAAAAGTGTCCCTCTTGTGTTCGTGTGTTAGAAAGAAGAGAAGGTGCAGGGTACTTATAGCTTTTGAAAACATGTGAGAAGTAAGGTAATAAGTGAAGTTTCAATACAAATATAGAAATAATCACAATCAGAGTCAATTAACCAAGTGGATCCCCTTTAATTAAGAGATCACTTGTTTAACGGGCAGTGACAAGCTCAAAATAAGGAAAGAAAAATTAGTTTATAAGCAGAATGATTGTTGCCATAAAAGGAGTAGTAAAACCATCGAGTAAGTAATCCAGTCTAAGTACAGAAATATACTTATTTTGGAAAAGGGTTCAGCAAAGTAAAATAAGGAAAGGAATCAATTAACCTTGACAGGCGAGTGAAATTAGAATTCATAAAAGAAAGGTTTTGAAATCAGTCACAAAATTGAAGATCAATCAAAGAAGGAACCTCAGCATATAAATAGAGTACACAAAACACTAGACATGCGAGGCCAAACCTATTGGCAAAAGAAACATCATGCAATAGTAGCACAAAGTTCAGTAGATAGCAAACATTCGAAGCATGCTAGTCAAATAGGTCAAGTCAAGTTGAATCAATAGGGAAGAAAAAAAAGAGTATCAGAAGCATGCAAAGGTCTCACAGTAACAGATGAGAAACCATTTGAAAAGTTAGGGTTTCAAGCATAGTCGAGTTTTAAAGATAGTAGAAACCCAGAGTCAGAGGAATCACATGAAGGAAAGAGATTCTGAAACAAGGAACTTCAAATCGAGTCAACTATTTAAACGAACAATTTCAGACCCAAAGACATAGGGTTTTTCAACAATAGTAGAGCTTAAAAGATGATAAACAAACAAATCAAACAAAACTTAACTAAACAAACACGTACCTGACAAACAACTTTTAGAACTTGACTGAGAGCCAAAAGAAATTAGGGTTTTCAACAACAACGAGTTCGAAAGAAGGTAAACAGACGAGTCAAGCAAGAATTTAAACAAACAAGCACACATCTTAAACGTATTAAAAGTTAGAGAAGAGATTTTGAAATAATTTAACAGGAAAAACCCTAATCGGAAAAGACAGAGAGTCGTTTTTTTGAAAGCAAAATTGAAGAAACTTCGAGAAGATGCCTAAAAGTTCAAAGCAAGCATAGATATAAAGTAGATTTGAAAGAAATCGAAAGGTCTTAGAAATTAAGGTTTCAGAAGAACCCAAAAGCAACGAGAAAGGCCTTGAAAGTTACCGATCTAACCAGGAGAGTCAAAGGTCTGACGCGAACGGCCATGGTTGGCCGGAGAAAGGGTCAATGATTACCGGAGAAAGGCCATGAACTAAAATCGAACAAAGACTGGACCAGAGTTCTTCATAGTCTGGCCTTGAAACCATAAGAACAAACACGTAGAAGCCATGGAAGGCTGGTACAGGTCTCCGATGACCTCGGAAGGCCATGGATTAGGGTGGCGGCAGCTAGAGTTTGAGGGTGTTGTAGAGAGGATTTGGGAGAGGAAGGATTTCAGAGGCAGCGTATGGTAACAAATGAAATGGGTTAAGGGGGTCTTTTGGGTTTAATTAGGAAAGGGCAACCGGTGGCCGTTGATCTAAATGATCAACGACTGAGATTTAAGGGGTTAGATGGGGATCCGAGTATGGGTCAGCTTTAATTGGGTCAGGGTCAGGTATGAGTGGGAATTGGGCCGGGGTAATTGGGTTTGAATTGGGGTAGAATTTGGGCTACAATTGAAATGAAATCTGGCTTGAATTTAAATAGTCATTTTTTCTTTATTTTATAAAAAATAGTAAATTAAATTCTAGAAATAAATAAAAAGTGCTAATATTATTCATGGCATATAATTATCAATTTAAAAATACTGGACTTAAATTTTATAAATATAAACGCAATTAAATCTTAAAAGGGGCTAATGTTGCAATTATATGCAATTTAGCTTTAAAAACACTATATGAATTTGTAAAAATATACAAAAATTGTCTTAGACATATTTTAGTATAAATATGAGAATCATATAAATGAATCACTAAAAATGATAATTTTGGGAATTATTACTGAGTTTTTTATGAATAAAATAGGGGAATAATTGGTTTCAAAATCTTTACAAATTAAGGAAAAATAATAAAAACATCTGGACATACTTTTATATACATACATATGTTATTTTGAAAGTATTTTGTGTATTGAAAAATATATAGGAAAAAATTGGGTATCAACAGTTGCCCCTCTTTACCCGGGTAGGATGAAAGAGTTGTCGGGTAAAGATATGATGGCCAATTTTGACCGAGCGGAATGGTTCGAAGAGGTTTAGGCCGCACCCTAGCTTCTGAGCTACCTACATATCCCTAGTTTTACAGGAATCAGGCCATATATAGTTCAGGATTCGTTGGTGGAGTAAGTCGATGGAGACTCTTCAAGAACGAACGCAATACCCAAGATGGGGTGGTTAAGGTTTGACATAGCTGCGGGAACTGGAGCGGTATAGCTCCTGCCGAGACGGCCGTTGCTTTCCGGTGTACTTGCAATTAGAAATAATACATGCGTGTACTGTGCATGAATTTAAACATGATGCAAGTTCCCGTCGGACCATGAATGTTATCTTTGGACAGTTAGGATGACGTCTTTTAGATCATGATGTCCTGGGCCATGAAACATGCAATAAAGGATTCACAGTCCATGAAATGATGCTCTCTGGCTGTGAGGATAATGCCTCCGAACCATGATGCCTTTGAATTATGATATGCAAAAGATTAAAAGGGGGGTCCTCAAGCCATGACATGGTGTTCTAGGCTATAAAAATGGTGCCTCGGAACGATGATGCTTTTGGATAATTTGGTGATCTTTCAGCCCATGAGAAGTAGTAGGTGGCGATCTTTCAGCCCATGAAATGCAGTATTTGGCGATCTTTCAGCCATGCAATGTAGTAGTTGGCAATCTTCCAGCCATGCAAATGTAGATAAAATGGCGATCTTTCAGCCATGCAAATGTAGATAAGGTGGTGATCTTCCAACCATGAAAATGTAGGGGTGGCGATCTTTCAGCCATGAAAATGTAGGGGTGACGATCTTTCAGCCATGCAAATGTAGGGGTGGAGATCTTTTAGTCATGCAAATGTAGGGATGGCGATCTTTCAGCCATACAAATGTAGGGGTGGCGATCTTTCAGCCATGCAAATGTAGGGGGAGGTAAAGCTTAACCTTGGAAGGAAGAATGGTAGCCTTATACAATGCAAAAATGCAGATGGAGACAACGTTTAGTCTCGGAAGGCAGAATGGTAGCCTTATACGATGCAGAAAATGCAGATAGAGACAGCGTTTAGTCTCGGAAGGCAGAATGGTAGCCTTATGCAAGAAAAAAGGGTAAATGGTAATAGAGTTTTCTTAGCTGATAGCAAATTGCGGTCTTGTGACTGCTGGGGACATTGTGACACACTAAATGTCACTGGTGTGCGTGGATAGAAAATGTTGGTAAGTGCGACAGTTTTGAGAGTTGTATTCCTGAACAATGTTTGTTTCGTGAATGTATAATATGTCTGATGCTTTCATAATCCAAGTGCCTGCATCCAAAAAAAATCGTGAGTTTTGTAGGGGGGAAGGTTAGTTCGTATCCCCGCTAGCTCGTTGACTTGTTCGGTTTTGTTCTGGTGATACTATATGTATCATCGGGGTAGCATTGCTAAATAAAGCAATTTTAGTAATAAACATGCATGATTTCATAAAATATGACGTATGTAATTACGAATAACTTTTAGATGAAGCGACGACTATGACGTGGTTCAGTACATTGCAACCTCTCTTGCTACGGAATTTTGACAGTCTTCCTCAAAATTCTGCCCAGTTTAACGGGTTGAGGTTTCTGACTATTGTTTGCGACGACCGACTGAAATTACTTCAGAATTTTGAGGGTCCTCCTGAAAATTCTGCCCCAATTTCCAATTGCGAGGGGAATGAATTTTTTTTTGAATTGTGACCGAACCCATAGGGCTGCCTACGTATCCCCTCTTCAAAGGGAATCAGGTCAGGCGTAGTTCAAATACATCATATACGGAAAGCATGAAAATTACACGTAGTAACGCTTGACTGCATCTGAATTAATTGGTTTTGGCCAGACTTCTCCATCCATTTCTGCAAGTATGAGGGCTCCTCCTGTCAGAACCCGGTGAACCATGTATGGACCCTTCCAGTTGGGAGAGAACTTCCCTTTGGCTTCATGTTGATGCAGGAAAATTTTCTTTAATACCAATTGTCCCAGTGTGAACTGTCTCGGCTTGACTCTTTTGTTGAAGGCTCTAGACATTCTATTCTGATAAAGCTGACCATGCAAACTGCATTCATTCTCTTTCCATCTATAAGGGCTAGTTGCTCATAACGACTTTTCACCCATTCTACGTCGTCGAGCTCAGCTTCCTGTATGATCCTTAGGGAAGGAATTTGTACCTCAGCGGGAATGACAGCCTCTATACCATAAACCAGCATATAGGGGGTTGCTCCAGTTGATCTATGGACTGTGGTGCGATACCCCAATAAAGCAAATGATAACTTCTCGTTCCACTGTTTATGCCTCTCTATCATTTTCCTCAATATCTTCTTGATATTCTTGTTGGTGGCCTCTATAACTTCATTCATTTGAGGCCTATAGGTTGTGGAATTCTTGTGTCTGATCTTGAAAGTTTCGCACATGGCTTTCATCAAGTCACTATTGAGGTTGGAGCCATTATCAGTAGTAATTGATTCTGGAATCCCGAATCGACAAACGATGCTTTCGCGGACAAAGTTTACCACGACTTTCTTGTCACTTCTTCGACCCATTTGGTGAAATAGTCGATTGCTACTAGGATAAACATGTGCCCATTGGAGGCGGCAGGCTTGATTGGGGCAATAACATCCATTCCCCAGGCGGCGAACGGCCATGGTGAGCATGTTGCATTAAGCTCATTTGGAGGCACCTTCATCATGTCTGCATGTATCTGGCAGTGTTGGCATTTTCGGACATACTGGATGCAGTCTGTTTTCACAGTCATCCAAAAGTAACCAGCCCAGAGTATCTTCTTTGCTAAGACAAAACCGTTCATATATGGACCGCAAGTCCCAACGTGAATTTCCTCTAGTAGTTTGGATGCTTCCTTTGCGTTGACACACCTTAGTAATCCCAAATCAGGAGTCCTCCTATACAAGATTCCTCCACTGTGAAAGAAGTTGTTGGACAATCTCCAAAGCGTGCGTTTCTGAGTAGGATTTGCAAGCTCTGGGTACTCTCCTTTTGCCAAATATTCCCTGATATCATGAAACCAAGGCTTTCCGTCTGTTTCTTCTTCAACATGGGCACAATAAGCTAGCTGATCATAGATCTTTACTGGAATGGGATCAATGAAATTTTTGTCTGGATGTTGTATCATGGATGACAGGGTGGCCAATGCATCAACGAACTCATTTTGGACTCTAGGAACATGTTGGAATTCCGTTTTCGTGAACCTCTTTCTTAATTCTTGCACGTGATGCAGATACGAGAGTAGCTTGGAGTTCTGGGTTGCCCATTCTCCACGCACCTAATGTATGAGTAGGTCTGAATCTCTAATCACTAGCAATTCTTGAATGTTCATGTCAATGGCCATTTTGAGCCCTAGGATGCAAGCTTCATACTCGGCCATGTTGTTGGTGCATGGGAACCTAAGTTTGGAAGACACCGGATAATGCTGATCAATTTTTGATACCAGGACTGCTCCTATGCCAACTCCTTTGAAATTTGCTGCTCCATCGAAAAACAATCTCCAACCACCATAGGATTCTGCAATGTCCTCACCTATTAACGATACCTCTTCATTAGGAAAATATGTTTTCAGGGGTTCGTATTCTCCATCCACGGGATTCTCGGCAAGGTGGTCTGCTAGTTCTTGTCCCTTGATTACCTTCTGAGTCACGTAGACAATGTCAAATTCACTCAATAGGATTTGCCACTTGGCTAGCTTGCCAGTGGGCATGGACTTCTGAATGATCTACTTCAAAGGATCCATCCTTGATATGAGATATGTTGTATAGGCACAGAAGTAATGCCTCAGCTTCTAATCTACCCAGGTCAAAGCATAACAGGTGCGCTCCAACAGAGAATACCGGTCCTCGTACGGGGTGAACTTCTTACTGAGGTAATAAATGGCCTGCTCCTTCCTCCCTTTTTCATCATGCTACCCTAGAACGCAACCGAATGCTCCATCCAATACTGCGAGGTAGAGTAATAGAGGTCTACCTAGCTCGGGCGGGACCAAGACTGGTGGTGTCGACATGTATTCCTTAATTCTGTCGAAAGCTTTTTGGAAGTCATCAGTCCATTTGGTAGCGGCGTCCTTCTTCAACATCTTAAAGATTGGCTCACAGATGACTGTGGATTGTGCTATGAACCGGCTGATGTAATTAAGTCTCCCTAAGAAACTCATTACGTCCTTCTTGTTCTTTGGCGGTGGAAATTCTTGAATAGCTTTGACTTTTGATGGATCTAGCTCTATTCCTCGGTGACTCACAATAAACCCAAGTAGTTTTCCGGCAGGAACCCCAAATGCACATTTCGCGGGATTTAGTTTTAGGTTGTACTTTCGCAATCTATTGAAAAACTTCCTCAAATCTTCCATGTGATCGGTGGCTTTCTTGGACTTGATGATGACATCATCTACATATACCTCAATTTCCTTGTGTATCATATCGTGGAAAATGGTGGTCATGGCCCTCATGTAGGTGGCCCCTACATTCTTCAGGTCGAATAGCATCATCTTGTAATAGTACATTCCCCATGGCGTAATGAAAGCCGTTTTCTCAGCATCTTCTTCATCCATCTAGATTTGATGATAACCAGTGAAGCAATCTATGAATGACTGTAATTCGTGCTTGGCATAGTTGTCGATCAGGATGTGTATATTCGGTAAAGGGAAGTCGTCTTTCGGGCTGGCCCGGTTGAGATCTCGGTAGTCGACACAGACTTTGACCTTTCCGGCCTTCTTTGGTACTGGCACGATGTTGGCTAACCATGTCAGGTATTCTACTACCCTGAGAACCTTAGCTTTGACCTGCTTGGTGACTTCTTCCTTAATTTTCAACTCATATCAAGCTTGAACTTTCTGAGCTTTTGCTTTACCAGCGGACATGTTGGATCGGTTGGCAGTTTGTGAGCCACAATAGATGTACTTAGACCAGTCATATCATTATACGACCAGGCGAATATGTCCTCATATTCCCTTAGAAATTATGTGTATTCCTTCTTTTCTAGTGGCGATAAGTGAACGCTGATTCGTGTTTCTTTGACATTTTCTACATCTCCCAGTTTAACAACTTTTGTCTCGTCCAGGTTGGACTTAGGTCTATTCTCAAAATTCTCAACTTCTTTAACAATCTCTTCTGGTATGTCGTCTTCCTCTGAATCAATGTCCGTTTGTTGCGTTGTCTCGTTGCATGTCACAGTCATCGGTTCATCAAGATAAGTAATAGTAATGTTGTATAAGTAAAGTAATGAGAGAAAAAAATAATAATGAGTGTTGATTCGTAAGAAAAATCAAAATACTTCGATAAATTGCATAATCGTTTTGAACATTGGAAATCTTATTGCAGGAATCGAAAACATGCAAGAAATAAAAATCTTTTAGTAGATAAGACGGTGCTTGTTTTAGCCTTGCTACCCTGATGCTCGTCGGGCTCTAGTCGTCCTGATGGTCCAGTTATTGAGGTGTGCCCCTCTGCTTATAGCCTGTATGGAAGGGCTTTCCTCCCCATCCTCCTCGAGAACAATACCACAATCTATATCATTGTCTTCTAGGAACAAATTCTTCTCCGCTGCCAGTGCTTCCTCTTCTTCTGACCAATAGATAACATCGGCCGGTTGAAAAGTTTGCTCCAAATGTGGTATTGGCTGCTCCAACGGATAGTAAGGACCATGCCATGGTGGCGACCAGTTGTTGAATTCTTCCCAGGTGTACTCATATCCCAGACCGAAAGTGGTGCCATATTTCTTGAGTTGTATGAGATTAGAGATTCCTTGGAGGTTCTTGCCGAGCCCTTTGCCAGATACGTACCCTCTCCAATTCAGTATACTCTTGATCTTGTTATCCCACTATTTGTCTTTGTCAACAGCATTTACCCATTCGATGTGATTGTAAGTCTCTCCACCTAGCTTTCTTCTTCCCTCGATTGATGGAATGGTCTGGAGACTGTATATAGGGTTGTTACCGTCGCCGTGAATGATCACTTCCTGGTGGTTCCACTCGAACTTTACTGCCTGATGTAGTGTTGATGCTACGGCTCCGGCAGCATGAATCCATGGCCGCCCCAACAGCAGATTGTAGGATGCTGGCATGTCTATCACTTGGAAATCAACATCGAACCAAGTTGGCCCCATTTGCAAACACAGACTAATCTCCCCAATGGTGGACCTTTGGGAACCGTCGAAGGCTTTCACGTTGATAGCTCCGTCCTTCATGCAATCCCTTGCCAAATTTCTTAAGTGTTACCAATGGACAAATATTGAGACTGGACCCTCCATCGATCAAGATTCTGGTGATAAAATAGTCTTCGCATTGTATGGTGATGTGCAGTGCCTTGTTGTGACCCAACCCTTCAAGTGGTAGCTCATCCTCATGAAAAGTAATTTTATGACTTTCCAATACCTGCCCCGCCATGTTAGCCATTTCCCCGCCAGTGATGTTGCTTGGCACGTATACTTCACTCAGTATCCTCAACAGGGCATTCTTGTATGCCTCAGAATTTTGTAGCAAAGCAAGGATGGAAATTTGCGTCGGTGTTTTGTTCAACTAGTCGATGACCGAGTATTCCTTGGCCCGTATCTTTCTCCAAAGATCATCCGGCCCTGTCTCAATGATGGGTGACTGATTGGAGGCCTGCTTGCTTGACTCAGCTAAATGTTCAGGGGTATAAACTCTACCAGTTCTCGTCATACCCTGTGCTGCAATAGTCTCTTCGAACCTAACTTTGCCTTTCCTCATTGCCTCGACTGTATAGTCCCAGGGTATTGCCTTTGTATGGAATGGCATCATGGTCGACATCGCCACTAGGATCGACGTGGCTATCTTCACTCCGAACGGAGCATGTACCTTGGGTGGTAAAACCGCAACTTCGAGCGGTGTAGGTGCATTTGCTGGAGACACGAATTCGACCTCAATTGGCGATGATGTCTTTGCATATGACGTTGCTTCAAACTCAAGTGGCACAGACATATTTACCTCAGCATCCCAGATGGATGAATCTGGACTATGATTGGATTAAGGGTAACTACTGGCTTCTTTGGGTCATCACCTTCTGCAATCAATCCAATTGATCCCTCGGGATCCCAATCATCCTCAATTTTAATCATGTGAACGCATCCACCCTTATGGTCTGGCAGGGGATTATTGCGGACATTCGAAGCGGGTTCCTTTGCCACAATGGCCTTGTTGTCAATCAAAGCCTGGATCTTGTCCTTCAGAAAACCACATTCGTCGATGGTGTGTCCCTTCATGCTGGAGTGGTATGCACAGGATTTGTTTGGGTTAACCCACTGAGAAGGGTTCTCAAGAGTTGCAGCAGGGATAGGGGTGACATAACCAGCAGCTTTGAGTCTTTCGTACAACTGGTCAATAGGTTCATCAATGGCTGTGTATTGTTTAGGAGGTCTACGATTGAAATTTGGTCGAGGTCTAAGGAAGTTTTGGCGTGTGGGAGGGGACTGATAGTGCGATGGTTGAGCATTATAGGTTTGGTAGACATGAGCGGGTTGGGAATATTTGGGTGAAGTAGGCTAATATGTGGTGGGTGGAGGTGATTGATAAGTGGGTGGTGAAGTTTGGTAGGAGGGTGAGGGTGCTTGGTAGTTCGGAGTAGGCTGATATGTGAGTGGAGGTATTGGGTATGTTTGGTATTTGATGGGATATTTGGTTCTCTGTGCAACCATTACAGCTCCCATGTCCCTTTTCTTGGACACACCACCAGACTGCAAAGCGTTATTTGTAGCTTGCAAGGCCTCGAAGTTCGTGACCATACCACTTTTGATGCCCTCTTCGATCCTTTCACCCAGCTTGATAATGTCAGAAAATTTATGACTCTCAATCAACATTAGTCATTCATAATACTGCGGGTCTTGAGCCCGAACAAAGAATTTGTTCATATGTTCCTCCTCCAAGGCAGGTATGACCTTTAGCAGCTTCGGACCTCCAACGAGTAGCATACTCGCGAAATGTTTCGGTGGGCTTCCTCTTTAGGTTCTGAATGTAAAACACATCCGGCGCATTCTCTGTGTTGAACCTGAACCTGTCCATGAAGTCGGACGCCATGCCTACCTAGTTCGACCACTTCTTCGGATCTTGGCTAATGTACCAAGACAAAGTATCTCCCTTCAAACTCCTCATGAATAGCTTCATGCGGATTCTCTCGTCTTTCCCTACTCCAACCAGCTTGTCACAGTAAGTTCTCAAATGGACCATTGGATCCCCTAGACCATCAAACATTTCAAACTTTGGAGGTTTGTACCCCTCGGGCAGTTCAACATCGGGTTGTATGCAAAGATCTTCATAGTTCAGCCCTTCAATTCCTTTACTTCCTTCAACGCCTTGAATTCGGCTAGTCAATTTCTTAAGTTCTTCCGCCAGGTTCCTAATGAGCGAGTCTTTATCATCAGACTCGGGTGTGTTTGAGATGAGTTGGGTAGAGTGTGGCATAGTCTCCACGTAGATAAGGGTGCTATGGTGGGTGTGGAAATGGTCATTTGTGGAGTTCAAGGGTTCTGGGATGAGCAGCGGGGTGTTGTTTGAGGTATGGCCGGTATTGCAGTGGTGGTGAAGAACGGGATGGTTTTGTTGCTTTGGGATATTCTGTGGAGGTGTGGGGTTCTGAGCATTTGGGAAATTGATATCTGGAGTGGTGAAAGAAAATGACAGATTTGCCAGATTCCGAAACTGATCAAGTTCTTCTTGAAATTTTAGCAGCTTTTGCTCGGGTTGGGATGCATTTTCTTTGGAAACCTGAGTACCATGACCATGAGTGACCTCTACCCGTTTAGTTGAGTTCTCTTTTCTGGCGTTGTTTAAATCTTCCATCTTCACTTTGCTCTTGTTTTTGACAGGACTGAGAGGGGGAGTGGGTGGAGGGCCCCTGGATCTCGTGGAATAAGATGATCTTGCCAGAGTGAACGAACTAACCTTTGGGGAGGGGGAATAATAAACAAAAGTAAAAGCAAAAGGTAACCAAGTTAGTAAGGATTATAAAAAGAGTTGCGCTATTTAAACACACAGTGCAAGAATGTAAATCGTGTCCTAATTTGGGGACCTCTTTGTTACCGAGGTAGGCCTAGCGACAAATCGATTTGGAGAACTTAGAATGCTAAATGCCTCATTTTATTGATAAAAAGTATATGAATCCCAAATCGACACTAAATAACAGGAAATAAAAGTCACTAGTGGTCATTGGCCTTATTATATTTCATAAAGCAAAAAAGAAAAACTCCTATCTATTTGGTCCCAGAAGGCCCTTCCCCTGATTCGGCATCCTTGGCTCCATCGAACAACTTTCCCAGCTCGCGAAGTCCCAGCAGTAGGTAGACTCTAGCTAGATGTCCACCTTCATTTCCTTCAGCATTTTGGTAGTCTTCGACCCTCTTGAGAAACTTTCTTTCCAACTGTACTATGCCTCGCTCTAAGTATCCTAATCACTTGTTGGCACTGACAGCCATGTCCTTCTATTCCTCAATTAACTTCTGATTGGCTTCTTGTATTTCACGGTGCTCGCTTTCTCACTCACGGATCCTCTTGCGCAATTGGTTGTATTTGACCTGTGCCTTGGCCCTTTCATCTATGATCCTGTGTCCCCCTAGCAAACCCTAGCTGGCCTAGTCCATCGTGATTATCTTCCAACCATCCTGAATAGTAGGGAGCGCAACCAGCGTGGTATCTGTCTGGCTCGATGGTATCTCTCCCCATGACGATCTTGTCGTGCCTCATATGCTGAGCTTGACACTTATAAGGACTATCATCAACCCGGAAGTCACTCATCTTGTCGACCCTAGGTATAACATGCTTCCTACCAGCCTGTCTCATAACTCGGAGAGGGACGTAGGGATAGATTCCTCTCAGACCGATTAATATCAGAAATGGTGCATCCCTGGATCGGGAGATGAATTCCTCGGTAGGGAACCACTCGAACATCCATTGTACCTGGCCCTCAGTTAGATTATCAAATAACACTACCCACACTTTGGCATCTTCCGGTTGAGCGAACATATTGGGCATGTAATTCATTCGCCTCGGATGATGGAAGTCGATATGATCATCCCAGTCCCTTCGCTGGATCTCTTGTTGGTACTCACCCCTTTGGAAATGCTCTATGAGCCAGAGCTGAAGTAGCAAATTGCAGCCTTCGAAGTGTTTGGCTCCTCGTTGACACTTCTCCAAGGCTCGGTATATTTCCGCAATGATCATGGGCACAATGCTAAATGGTTGACCGCCAATTCCTTCCATTAAGGTCTTAGTTACCATAGCCAGTCTGGTGTGGATTCTAGCTTTCTTCATTGGAAACACGATCAACCCTAGGAAATAAAACATGAATACAAAGACCCTTCGATGAATATGCCCTAATGATGTGATAGCAAATTCGTCAGGATAGGTACGGTAGGATTTGTTGTGACTGTACCTCTCATACAAATAGTCAAAGGGGATATATGATTCTTTTAGACATGTCAGTTCTAGATTCTTCTTCAAACCCATCATTTTGAGGAAGCCCCTACCTTTGCGTTTCTCAGGCATCAACAAACCCAGAGTTTCCCATGCTATACCAGCCAATCCTCCTATTTCTTCTAGTAAAGGTGTCATTTCAATGTCCCCGAAGCGGAATACAGACCTCTCACAATCCCAGAACAGAGTAGCAGCTTCTATGATCTTGTTGTTGGGTTGGATTTCCAGGAGAGAAGGTAGGTCTCCCAAATATTTTCGGACAAGAGTTTGATCACTAAAGTGAAGATCCTCCCACCAGCTTAGCAATTTTGGGCGGATGTTGGTGACCATGCCGAATCTGGGGACTTCGTGCCTCATATTTCTGCAAGACAAAAAGGTTAAGACCATACCCCTACCGGACTCAACTATTTAACATCAACAATTAGCATGAAGCTTTTAGTTCTCCAAATAAATGCACAGAACGTGGTAAAATCCATTTGGGTTTAGGGAAACCCAGTTGACTTTGGACAAGACTATCTTAAAGAGTCATTATGCGGACAACATAACTGACTCGTCTAGGTTTGACCATGATGCATGCATAATTTAAACAGAGTAAGGTTTCTATGGGGTTTTAGACTGGTACCCTTAAGCGAACAACTCAAGGGGGAAAGGCACGGAACCGTCGACTACACTGTTGATCAACTGATTTTACCGCAAATATGCCTTTTTCGGATTTAGGGGGTGATAATATCGGAAGAGCGCAACCACTCATTATAAGAGTTGCTATGGGATTTGTTTGGCACAAGTGGAATATGATGTTGAATATGATTATGAAATTATTAAAAACATGTTGTCACGTATTTGCACGTTTAAAAAAGCAGTAAATACAACAGTTTCATAATTTAAAGCAGTAGTAATGGAAAGTAGTAAAGGAAAACAAAAAGACAAGTCAATATTTGAAAAGGGAATATGAATGCTTAAAGAAATTAAACAAGTAATTGCACATAAAGGAGCATAAATTCACAGTAATAGTCTGAAATGGTAAAAGCCTAAAAATCCCCAGCGGAGTCGTCATGCTGTCGTGGCCCCTTTTTCTCGCGAAATCAGGTTTATGACATTTGGAGGGACAACTCGTTCCTTTTGGGAACTGGGTTTGCATTTAAAAAGTCGCCACCTAATGATTAAGGTGCATTAGGGCACCAATAAAGATTCAACTCTGAGTTTGTTTGAATAACCAGAGATTGGGTAAGGGTTTGAAATTATTCCAAGGGGAAGGTGTTAGTCACCCCTCAAGATCCACTAGTGTGGTTCCCAGCCAGACAATTATTGTGAATTTAGCGAATAGACAGGTATGGGCTTAAATATTAGGGGATTTAAACACATAAAAGAAAGAATATTTGAAAGAAGCGTTTTAAAAAAAGGAAAAATTTGCAAATAAAGGAAAGGAGTCCTAGGTTTATATTTAATATGGATCACCCCACACAATGTACGGTAATCACTCCTCAATGAGGTGCTACACATGACATTATCGCGTGGTCATAATATCCATATCTACCCTTCCCACCCTGTTAAGGTATTAAAGCGCGGATTGGTCTCGATTACTTATTGCATGCTATTACCCATCCCATTCCTATCAATCCCGGAGGCACTTAAGACTACTAATCCTAAAAAGGGTGGGATATTAGGCTGACTTGAGGTTTCAAAGGTAAAAATCTAAGGCGACATACAAAACATATAGAAGACTGCACGTTAAAGGGGAAGCACATAACACATAAGGCTCAAGTATACCTCCTCAAACAAAAGCACATAACTAGCGGACTTGCACATACTTTTTTGGGTCTGATTAAAGCACATAAAGACGAGGGAAGTTAATTATTGAGGCAGATTAGTTTATTACATAACTCAGATAAGAAGTCCAAATCAGGCCTGCCTTCTGGTTGTAGCGATTAACAGAAGCAGATGCAGTATATAGTTATTACTCCAAGGCTTGCCTAAGTGTTTAGACGGGGTCCTATAGACATGATATCTACTGAGTTCAGAAGGTGATGAGACACTAATAACGAAGTGTTTGAGATCCTATAGGTATGCTTGCTAAACCTTGTTAAGTAAGGGAATTAGATTATTAAAAGAGATGCAGAATGTATCAAAATTAAATTAGACTGATTACAGATTCTGCAGGTGATAGTATCTACTGTTACAGATTTTAATCCTATGAACATGATATCTAACATCAAATGTGAATGAAGCGAATCAGAATTATTTAAGAATCCCTATAGGCATGATTTCTATGCGTTACTAATTTTCGATCCTTATTAGACATGATACCTAACATTGCATGGGAGTAGAAACGAACATGATTTTACTTATGAACCCCTATAGGCATGATTTCTATATGTTACTAATTTTAACGCGTTACTGGATTATAACCAATTGGGCCCTAATACATGGTATCTAAACGGTGACAAATGCACAGGATTTTAGATGATCCCTATAGGCAGTTTATCCAGATGTGAGGTTGAACAAGAAGTCCTATAGACATGGTTTCTAAATGCAGTTTGAATATGCAGAAATTTAATATAGTCCTTGTCACACCTCCTTTTTTACCTACACCCCGTAAGGGTATATAAGGGAGTTTTTTCCAACTTAAAATGACATCCGAAACGGGATTTATTTATTATTTAAAATTCAGAGTTGCCACTTGGGAGATTTATGGTGTCCCAAGTCACCGGTTCCAATCCCGAATCGAGGAAATGATTGACTCTGTATTACAGTCTGCGAACCAGAAATCCGGGTAAGGAATTCTGTTAACCTGGGAAAAGGTGTTAGGCATTCCCGAGTTCCGTGGTTCTTGCACGGTCGCTCAACTGTTATAATTGGATTATTATCTGATTTTAATACATGGTTTAACCTATGGTTCAATTTTAAACTTTATAACCGCTTTAATTATTTTTAAGGAAGATTGCAACGTCATTTAAAATACATCTTGAACCACGTCACATAAATGCACCCGCGATCCACGATACATTTTATCTAACGTGGTTGAGATTTAGATTTGGGTCACATAAATGCACACCCGAATTTGGAAATTAGGCATTGTAACTATGTCACGGGAACTGTACCCACAATCAAGATGGTTTATTTTATTAACAAAATTAAATTATAGCCGGGTCACATAAATGTACCCCGGATTTTTTAGAAATTAGGTGTCATGACCACGTCACGGGAACCGTACCCGTAGCTATGACAATTTATTATTAATCGCACCTAAAGTAAGTTAGGACGTTAACGAATTGCTTCGCACACAGCTCGATCTCAAATGGGGTAGACACGAATCAAATGCTTCATTTCTCAATCACAGCAAGGTAAGTTACGATAAAAAGGGAACTCAAACTTTAATCTTGCTAACTTGGTACACAAATGAACATTCTATCAATTAAAGTCCACCACGTCTTGTTATTTAGATGAAATATCACTAGCGATGGTCGAGGGCTATCAATATAGAAAATTAGTCAATATTGTTTCGGTACACTATTAATCCTGAAAGGTAGAGTTACAACTGAGGGAGGCAACTAAAGTTCTACATTGCGAAATTCCAGAGAAGGCAACAAAATGCCACAAAAGTAGGAAATGCATTTAGAAGGTCAATTCTGTCTTAACTGCCCACAACAAACCACATTGTTTACAAATTGTTTTAACCTATTTAATTAACTCTTAAAATATTGAAGATAACATGCAGTATTAAATGAGACAGAGGTATTAAAATGACGTACAAACTCTCTGTTAAATTTTCCAACATTTAAAGACTCTCGTCATTGGATTTCACATGCCAAGATATAAGTCAAATCAGAAGAAGAGTGGAAAGTCCAGTAAAGGCCTTATTTAGGTGACAAAATTCCAATAACATCAATGATATAAGACAAAATTGGAATACGATGAAGTAGAAATGGACCTTGGTAGATCTTTCTGATTAGGAATCGAACAGCAAATGTACACTAAGAAACATCGACGACAAAATGGCACCTCGACCGGAAAATCGAACAGAGAGATCGAACAAGAGCTTCGATCGAAGCTTCGACGATGAGCCTCAAACAGACCTCACACGTTGCCGGAGAAACCCGATCTTGAGCCGACGAACTCGAACTCGTTGATAACTGGTGCTATATTCTCGGTGTTTGGAGTAGGAAGGCTGAAGCTTTTTCTTTGGATTTTATTTAGGGGTAAAGGGTGTGGCTTGTGGTTTTCTTAGAATGAAGAGAGGAGTTTGCTGTTTTTTTCTGGTGAAAATGGAAGAAGAAAAATCAATTGCTGCCTCTTTTTTAGCTTTCTATAGGGATTGCGTGATCCTCTCTTTAGCTCCCTGCTGCGCCGTTTTTTTGTTTCTTTTTAGTCTTAGGTCTTGGTATTGGAAAAACTTAAGAGTTAAAAGTGTTATTTTATAGGGGTAGGGATTAGGTTAGGTCAAATGGGAATGGGGTATGGGCTCAATGTTTTGGGCTATTCCAAATTAGGTCTTTTCAATTAAGACCAAACAAAAAATTAGCCCCAAATTTCATACTCTTTCTTCTAAAACAAGGCCAAAAATACTACACCATTTATTAATTAACCTTACTTAAGTAAAATAATTATTAAAATAAGATTGACCATTAAAATAAAACTATTTTGTTTTGGTATTTTCAAAATATCGTACTAAAAGATAAAAAAAATAAAAATCATTATAAAATTAAGATAACATTCCTAGAATTATTTTGTATTTTTGAATTTAGTAGACAAATTAAAAGTAACTAGATAAAAATATTAACTAGCTAAATAAGAGAAAATATTTTTTTGTGATAAAATAAAGCAAATAGAGTCAAAACTAGTTAAAATAACTATATTAGGCCTAAACTAAATATTTACACGCTAAAATATATAAAATCTTGGGGAGGGTCAAAAATCACATGTCTACAGTCCTATAGGCATGGTTTCTACCCTTGACATGCATAAAATACCCAACCCTTTTCACTAGCCTGCCCCAAATGTTTATCACAACTTATTACAAATCAAGAATACTAAATACTAAATACATCAGGAAAATACAAAGAAAAGAAATACAACCAGAGGAAGCCTGATTCTTGACTTCCTATCTGAGTTATGAGATAAACCAACTCAAATACCCTGATCCAAAGCCTTTCTCGGACTTGAGTGTGTCAGAGTTCCCTAAGGGCCTCAATAGGACCCCGGGCAGTGCTCACACCCAAGTTTCATAACCAAAATAGGGACAAGTGCAGTATGGAAACGCCAGCCCTCATGTGTCCAAGTTCAGAGGGAGCTCATTGGTCCCAAGGCAAGGCACACATGAGGGGGGCAGAACTTAAGTGTAAGAGAAGAGTGCAAGTACAGAAACAGAGCTTTGAGAACTAAGGAAGTAAATAAGAGGGAAAAAGGTGCTGGGAAACGACCATTAACACTTCAAACAAGTTGATAATTTTACATCAAAGGGGGCAGGGGTTTGGGAATCCATTGCAAGGAGCCTATATACTTAGGCATAAGTTAATTATGGGCATGCACTACAATAGGGAGTGCTGTCATGCTTGTAAAATCAACCAGAACATGCAACATATAAGGGTAACATGGAGGTTATGATCCTAGGAGGACCAAGTTTGAGTCATGTTCAGCAATATTCAATGTTGTCATGCCACAAACAAACCATAAGTATCAAACATATTGGGGTAAGGATTTAGGATTCATAATACATTGATTGAGAACAGGAGAAAAGAAATTACAGCATGTTAAATAAGGTACTGAATTAGATACAAGCAATAGGCAGACAAGAAGGCAAGAATATTAAGTGACCATGTTGTTGTTGATGCTGAAAACTTAACTAGAACATACCAGTCAAAGAAGCAAAAATACAGTAAAGAAAGATAGCAGGACTTCGAGATATAGCTTTGGCTTTCAGCCAGTTAAACAGGCCACAGTACAAGTAGTAAAGCAAGAGAGAGTGTTTTTAGTGTAAGTGTGAGTTCAGAACTAAAAGTGTTCCTCTTGCGTTCGTGTGTCTGAAAGAAGAGAAGGTGCAGGGTACTTATAGCTTTTGAAAACATGTGAGAAGTAAGGTAATAAATAAAGTTTCAATACAAATATGGAAATAATCACAATGGGAATCAATTAACCAAGTGGATCCCCTTTAATTAAGAGATCACTTGTTTAACGGGCAGTGACATGCTCAAAATAAGGAAAGAAAAATTAGTTTATAAGCAGAATGATTGTTGCCATAAAAGGAGTAGTAAAACCATCGAGTAAGTTATCCAGTCTAAGTACAGAAATATACTTATTTTGGGAAAGGGTTCAGCAAAGCAAAATAAGGAAAGGAATCAATTAACCTTGATAGGCGAGTGAAATTAGAATTCATAAAAGAAATGTTTTGAAATCAGTCACAAGATTGAAGATCAATCAAAGAAGGAACCTCAACATATAAATAGAGTACACAAAATACTAGACATGCGAGGCCAAACCTATTGGCAAAAGAAACATCATGCAATAGTAGCACAAAGTTCAGTAGATAGCAAACATTCGAAGCATGATAGTCAAATAGGTCAAGTCAAGTTGAATCAATAGTGAAGAAAGAATAGAGTATCAGAAGCATGCAAAAGTCTCACAGTGACATATGAGAAACCTTTTGAAAAGTTAGGCTTTCAAGCATAGTCGAGTTTTAAAGATAGTAGAAACCCAGAGTCAGAGGAATCACATGAAGGAAAAGAGATTTTGAAACAAGGAACTTCAAATCGAGTCAACTATTTAAACGAACAGTTTCAGACCCAAAGACATAGGGTTTTTCAACAATAGTAGAGCATAAAAGATGATAAACAAACAAATCAAACAAAACTTAACTAACAAACACTCATCTGACAAACAACTTTTAGAACTCGACTGAGACCCAAAAGAAATTAGGGTTTTCAACAACAATGAGTTCGAAAGATGGTAAACAGACGAATCAAGCAAGAATTTAAACAAACAAGCACACATCTTAAACGTATTAAAAGTTAGAGAAGATATTTTGAAATAATTTAACAGGAAAAACCCTAATCGAAAAAGACAGAGAGTCATTTATTTGAAAGCAAAATTGAAGAAACTTCGAGAAGATGCTTAAAAGTTCAAAGCAAGCATAAATATAAAGTAGATCTGAAAGAAATCAAAAGGTCTTAGAAATTAGGGTTTCAGAAGAACCCAAAAGCAACGAGAAAGGCCTTGAAAGTTACCGATCTAACTAGGAGAGTCAAAGGTCTGACTCGAGCGGCTATGGCTGGCCGGAGAAAGGGTCAAAGATTACCGGATAAAGGCCATGAACTAAAATTGAACGAAGACTGGACCAGAGTTCTTCATAGTCTGGCCTTGAAACCATAAGACCAAACACGTAGAAGCCATGAAAGGATGGTACAAGTCTCCGATGACCTCGGAAGGCCATGGATTAGGATGGTGGCGGCTAGGGTTTGAGGGTGTTGTAGAGAGGATTTGGGAAATGAGGGATTTCAGAGGCGATGTATGGTAACAAATGAAATGGGTTAAGGGGGTCTTTTTGGGTTTAATTAGGAAAGGGCAGCCGATGGCCGTTGATCTAAATGATCAACGACTGAGATTTAAGGGATTAGGTGGGGATCCGGGTATGGGTCAACTTTAATTAGGTCGGGGTCGGGTATGAGTAGGAATTGGGTCGGGGTAATTGGGTTTGAATTGGGGTAGAATTTGGGCTACAATTGAAATGAAATCTGGCTAGATTTTAAATAGCCATTTTCCCCTTTATTTTATAAAAAAAAAGTAAATTAAATTCTGGAAATAAATTAAAAGTGCTAAAATAATTTATGGCATATAATTATCAATTTAAAAATACTAGACTTAATTTTTATAAATATAAATGCAATTAAATCTTGAAAGGGGCTAATGTTGCAATTATATGCAATTTAGCTTTAAAAATACTAAATGAATTTGTAAAAATATGAAAAACTTTTCATAACTATATTTTAGTATAAATGTGAGAATCCAATAAATGAATCACCAAAAATGATAATTTTGGGAATTATTAGTGGGTTTTTATGAATAAAATAGGGGAATAAATTGGTTTAAAAATCTTTAAAAATTAAGGAAAAATAATAAAAACATCTGGACATACTTATAGATACATAAATATGTTATTTTGAAAGTATTTTGCATATTGAAAAATATATAGGGAAAAATGGGATATCAATAGGGTCTCGATAGGAAAATAATGTACGGGCCAAACGGTCGAACGAATCGTGTCCATATAGAACAACTGAGCCCTTAACAACAAAGACATGTATACTTGTACCAAGTAATCAAAGAATACTTCCCAAAAGCATTTTGCGTTTCAAGGAAGCTCGATATTTTTGCAAAAAACGGCCCCAAAGCCAAAAAACGTCCTGAATACTCGGGGGCTGGCGTCAACAACTCGAAACAATACGACCCTCGAGTCAGAGCTTCAAACTCATAAGCCCTAAATGAGGCAACAAAAAGATCACAAAATAGCTCCAGAGCCAAAAACGTCCTGAAAACTCGGGGATTGGCGTCGAAAACTCAAGGTCACATGACCTCCGGGTCGGAAACTTCGAAATTGTAAGCCCTCAATGAGGCAATACCAAGTTTACAAGTAATGGCTCCCAAGATGAGAAATCCTCGACGACTCGGGGACTGCCGTGAATCGCCATGTCCATCGACTTTTCAAAACCCGAGGCCATAAGACCACATGCGATCAGCCTCGGTCTCGTAAGACCTCAAGCAAGGGATGAACCACATTTGTACCAAGTGACAATATCTGTAAGACCTCAAGCAAGGCATGAACCATACTTGTACCAAGTAGCCAAAACTGTAAGACCTCAAAGGCATGTAAAACTTGTAATACCTTGCTAAAGGCATAAACCAAATCTCAAAGTTAAGGCAATATATCGAACTAGTAAGACCTCTAAAAAGGCATACCCTTGATATAGACGCCGAAACTACTTCACTCGAGACTGAAATGCTCCGACCAAACACAAATGACTACGGTCATAAGGTTGTACCAACCAAACTAATGCGACTTAGGGACGCCCGACCATCGTTATAAAATAACAGGCCTTCAATTACTTCGAATATACTTCGAAAAGAACCGATTAAACAGGCCACTCTCGACATAGGCAAAAGAGCTTTGACCATGTCAGCTCCTAAATACAGGCTTCGAGATACTCAACCACCAAGCCAAACCTCCTGAGGTGCTCGATCATCGCCATATAACAACTTATAATCGAGGTTTTTATCAAACCATCGAAGAGTTAGGCAAACATTATTTCAAAAAATCCTTATCGAGGGAAAAATAAAGCCCATATAAAAGGTCGCATCAACCCAAAGCATAAGATCCACTGTCGCCAGCCTACATAGAAGGTCGCATCGACCCAAAGTGTAAGAGCCACTATCGCCAGCCCACACAAAAAGTCATACCGACCCAATGCTTAAGAGCCTAAGGGCCATCTTGAAATTCAAAAACTTGAGGGTCGAATGAGCTCGAGTCGATACCCGACTCGGAGACTGAACCCAAAAAAGTTGACCAAACACGCCTAAGATCACAAGCGTAAGAGCTCGAACGCCGGCTTATACTAAAAGGTCGTATCGACCAAGCGCGTAAGAGCCTACGGGCCAGCCTAATGAGCCCATGGCCATACCACGAATCTAAGGATTCCTTTTAACTCAAAGACAAGTTCATCTAACTAAAATCAAGGCAAAAAGAAATGCATGAGAAATAAAATCGCGAGGTTTTCCTTTTATACATATATGCGAGAAAATACAAGCTCCATTTATAACGTACTTTGAAAGTACTATGTATAGAAATAGAAAAGGAACTCTATGTCCCCCTTGGGAACTATGGCCCGTCGGCCTCATCCTCGCTATCCTAGGCATCAAACAGAAGGAATTTAGCATCATATTCTTCCTCCTTCGCCTGCTTTATCTCTTCCGAGAGGTCAAAGCCTCTGGCATGAATTTCCTCGAGGGTTTACCTCTGAGATTTACACCTCACATACTCTTTATTTTTGCTCTCACGGTCAAGAGACCTTCTCAACTCAGCTCTAGCATCAGCAACGACCTTCAAATTGACCGCCACTTTCTGGTCAGCCTTAGTACGGCTCATCACAGCCTCGACCAGGGCATCCACAACCTCGGCATTCGTCTTCAAAAGCTCAGACTCGAGCCTTGTAATCATATTCACTCGAATAGAATTATTTGTATGAGCGTTCCGAAGTTGCACCTCGAGGGTGGAAGCCTTAGAAAAAGCATCCTCCTTGGTCGCAACTTGGACATCTACCTGAGCCTTAAACTCGTTAAACTTGCGTTTGCCCTGGCCAACTTCGCCCCAAAGTCATTCCAACTCCTCCGTTTTGATCTCCAACCAAAATATCAAAATATTAATCTCCGAAAGTGGAAGGGGGAGCATACACCAACACAAAATATAGGTTACTTGTTTTTCGAGATGGCTTTCGTAGTTCCGACTTTGATCCGCCTCGCACCGCAGGTATACCAGCTCATCTTCCTTTTTTCGTACAAAGGAGCCTAAGGGATTTCTCCCCATCCAAAGCTTTCCGCAGCCTGGCCTCACGGCGAAGCAACTCAAACTTAAGCTTATCAAAGGCCTACAAAAGAAAACTCAATAAGAAAGGGATGGCGCAAAACCAAAAGAAGCCTATACGAGCTACCAAAGCTTATATAAAGCTAAGCCGCTGAGCCTCGCCAAAGGTCGAGCCTACGTCCTATGGATTAGTTTCTCCTGAAGTTCCTTCGGTAGAAGATGAGGAAGGTTCCGCATGACCCTTGTCCCTCAAAGTACCTTCGACGGGAACATGAAATGTTTTTAAAAAAATAGAAGCCTCTGAAGCCGGAAGCTCGTCCGACTCGTCTTTTTTGAACCTTAGAGGAGGACTCGCCCCGCTGTGAGCATCCTCACACCTCTAAGACTCTTTCCGTTTATTATCGATCCTCGACCCTGAGGTCGGCAATCTCTCCTCCTCCCCCAAGGGGCACGACCTCATCTCGGAAGAACCTCCAACACCTGTGGCGGCAGAGTTAGTGCGCTAAAAAGAAAGTACCTTTTTGAGGAAACAAGCCACTAGGCACCTACCATGATGCTTTGCCTCCTATCTCCCCTTGTACAGGTCTCACCACTTGCGCTTATCATAGGTCGAGCAAGCTGCCAGCTTACGAGACCATTCAGCCAGATTAGGGACCTTGTTCAACAACCAAGGAATCGCTAAAAAGAATAAAATGAAATGATGCCTTTACGGAGCCCGCCTCCACTATGGACAAAGCGATAAAAATACAAGTATACCACTTACATGTGAAATACCATTTCTCAGGAAATGGCAAAAACTCTCTAGGGATAATATCGACTGTCCGTGCTCGAACAAACCGTTTCATCCACCCTCAATCCTCGTGCTCTTCGTTGTTAATGGCTGGGGACTGAGTGGATCGACGTTGCAGAGTAATCAATCCCCGGTAATACAAAGGCCGATATAACCTAACTAGATGGCTAAGGGTGAATTCGAGCCCGGCCTTATCCGCAAAGTACCTTATCATCAGCACTATCTTCCAAAGGGATGGGTGAGCTTGCGCCAGGGTAAACCGATACCTCCTACAGAATTCAAGCACAACCTTGTCGGGGGGACCCAACGTAAAAGGATACGTATACACACTCAAAAACCCCTCGACATGGGTCATGATGCTCTCCTTCGAGGAAGGTACCTGCAGTACCACTCCTTCTCCCCATCCGCAGTCTTTCCTAATCATCTCGAGGTGTCCCTCCCCTATTGAGGAGATGAACCTCTGATGCATGCTCCCAATGTCCTTGAATGTTGGGAGGTCTCTCCAATGTGAAGTCTCTCCTCGAGATGAAGCACCTCGAGTTCAGCTCACCGGATACCGATAGTGTACTATCGACCACACGCGGAATGAAGGAAGAGCTCTCCTCCCCTTGATGAATAGGTTTCGATATAGCAGCCATGACAACGATAAAATAGGAAGAGGAGGATAAAGATTTGGGCAAAGGCTGTGAGTTGAAATGATAAAAGAGCTAGCACAAAGAACAAAAACTCTATGCGAGGGATGATTACCCAGAATAGCAGAATCTCCAGTTAAGAAATGAGCGAATGCATATATAGAGGCAAGCAACGACTGTTCGCCTATCCAGAAGACCAATTAGGTCTGACCATGACAACACAGCTTTTTGGAAATGTACTAGTGGGACCACCCCGGGGGCCCCACTATCGTATCACATGAATAATGCTAACACGCGGTGCTCGAGAAATATTGAGACCCTGCGGATTTCTGCTATTACAAGCATCGACTCTAAAGAAATTATCAACCTAATCTTGAGATGATGCCCGATCTCGAGGGCCCTGATTACTCCAAGTATGGACTCCAAAAAGCCAACATCAAAATTCAAAGGCTAACTCCAAATGAATGCTGGAATATAAAGAATTCAAAGATTTGAAGTAGAAAAATTCTCTTGCATTGCCAAAAAATATATTTACAAGGGGCGTCTTTACAAGACCTGTTTCCCCGGGAATACATACACAAAAAGAAAAAAGAGAAGGAAAGGTGATACGTGCCTACTCTTCATCATCACTACCCTCTGAACCATCTCCAGGACCTTCATCTAAAGCAACTAAAAGCGTCAATTCTTCCTCCAACTCTTGAGCCTCCTCGATTTCAGCTGAGAGATCAGCACCTTTAGCACTGGCTTTCTCTAAGTCTTGCCTCCTTGCCTTTGCACTAGCATGAACGACAGTACGAATCAGCTTTTGCTCGGCCTCCACCGATATATCTCGGGCTATTTAATTTGCAGTGGTGGCATCTCTCACATAAGTAGAGACTTTTTCTTCGACCTCAGACTTGGCCTTAGATAGCGCATCAATCTCTTCTCAAGCATTTTGGAGAAGACCCTGGGTCAATGCCAATTCCGAGGTCACTACCTCATTTTGCCTTTTTAAGCTCGAGGATCTCCACATTCTTCTGCCCGATCTACAAAGGAAAAGATAAGTCAGTAAACATCGAATTATGAGAACGACAAACGGATTTACGAATAACAAGATACCTACTTATCAAAGTCAACCTTTTCTGGGAGCACTCCCTCCAAATTCGCCCGAAGCTCGCTTAACTCCTTCGCCTTTCGGGTAGAGGAGTCCTTCAACTCCTGTAGTCCCGAGGTGAGATTCTCGAGCTCCTTTCCACGGCATGAAAGCTCATCTTGGAGCATAGAGAAGGTGTTGAGACTAGAAAAGTATATATGAACAGGTATCACCTGCCGCTGGAACTTCTCCACTACCTCGACAATGTTGGAAGCATCAAGATCGATGTCCTCGCTGACATCGTCAACGTCATCAAGGAAGTTACCAAGCTCATCCCCCTTAAAAGGACCCCCCACGTTGGCAGCATTTGGGTCCTGAGCATCCCTTAAATCCCCGGACAAGAACTGAGGGCCCAAATTAAGGCCATCCAGGGCATCGATGTCGCCAAGGGGCAAATCCTGCCCCTGAAAAGCTCTGGGCCCGGACCCTTCGGAACCAGCAGCAACGGTCTTCTCAGCAGGAACTACACCGCACCCAATCAGGGGCTTAAGGACCGCGTTCGCACCCTCCACGAGGGTCTCCACCACACGGGATTGATCTAAATTGACCGTTCCTGATTCAACGGCCTCTGGTCGGCACGCCTGTGGGGCATCCGCACCTGACCTCATCCTTTGTACCAAACGGTACTCATCCTCATCATCGTCTTCATCCGTAGTACTGGGACTTGCTCCGAAAGCTGAAGCCGAGGTCCTGGCAGCAGCTCGAGGCCTGCGTGATTTTGGTTTCTTTGCCGCATAAGAATCAGTAGCCACCTTTTTCTTCCTCTTCTTGCCCTTATTAGGCTCCGAAGTCTTCACCTCGCTGTCGGGAGGCGGTCTCATCTGCACTCCATCGCCAAGGCCTGCACAAACATAGTGGCCAAAATTTATCAGCACGGAGCATACGGGGGAGAAGCATAAAATTATGATATAGGTGGCAAGAAGGATTTTACCATGATTCTTGGCCACCCACCGCGTTTTAGCCAGGTCGGGCCAATATCACTTGAGATATGGGTACAAAGCATCCAATAATCCATCCCGACAGATCCTGAACCGCTTCAGGATACCAAACGGTAGCTGTAAAAACCAAGAGGAGATCATTTTTCTGAAGAAAAGTAAGAAGACCATAAAGCATGTTCGTAGGAGAGGTACTTACACTGCGTGTTCCACTCTTCCGGGAAGGGCATCCTTTCGGCAAGGATGATGTCCGAGGTCCTCACTCGAACAAACCTGCTCATCTACCCTCGATCCTTGTCCTTATCGATGCTCGAGAAAAATGGCTTCTTGGACCAAGGGTGAAGCTTAATCAAACCTCGATAAAATCGAGGGCTATACAATCTAATCAAATGGTCGAGGGTAAAGGTCGTACCCTCGACCTTGTTGGTAAAGTAGCGGAGCATGTAGATTATCCTCCAGAAAGATGGATAGATCTGGCCAAGCGTTACTCGATACTTGTCATAGAAGTCAAGAATAACCGGATCTATCACCGGGGAAGAAGGGTTCGAAGAACTGATCGGACCCAAAGTGAATGGGTATGTATATATATAAAGGAAGCTAGCCCTGTGGTCCGTTATGCTCTCGTTAGAACAAGGGATCTCAACCAGCACTGCCTCCCTTCATTGACAGTCTTCTTTCACTTTCCCTATATCGGTCACGATGCTAATATACCAGGACACATGTTTGCATCGGCCCGGTGTAGACGAGGGTCTGTCGATGGAAAAATCCTTCGCCATGTTGAATTCGGTAGGGGTGCACTGTTCAACGGTGGGTATCACTTTGGGCTTTCCTTTGGATGTTCGGGATGAAGAGGTAGCCTCGTCTTTCCGAGGAACTGTCTTGGAAGTTCTGGCCATGGTGGTGGAAAGGCTTTTCTGAGAAAGTAGGCAGAGAATCAAGAACGGAAGAAGAATGAATGTGAAAGGGGATGGATTTAGCTTGAAATCTTGAAGATGTTGTAAAAGTGTGAATTTCAAACGACTGATGCATTTATAGAAGCAATGTGGGCAGCGGAAATGACGAACTAATAGCGGTTCGTGGGCTTCTCAATAGTCGTATTTGACGGCGACCCTTGTGCGTCTTTTGAGTTATGGCATTGAATGCTTGATGGGCTGACGTCATGATGATGATGCTTAAGGAGTAGGAGTTCAAAATCATTTCCTAGCACTTTGTTCTAGAAAATGTGGGGACTATCTATATATGGTAGAAATCGACGGTTCGATTATACGATCATCAATGCATCTCGAGAATTTTCAGTGATCGACTCCGAGGGTTCTCGGTGATCGACTTCCAGGTAGTGTAAGTAATGATCGGCCTCAAGGCAATGTAAATTAGTGGTCTCGGTGGATCAAGGTGAAGTTCCCAAGGCGCGTACGTATAGCTGGCCAAGTCTAGTGGGCTAGTCAAAAAGCGAATCAATGCATTAAATGGCTGTACCAGTCCCATATCTTTGTAATTAAAACATTTTGTACTATGTTGGGATTCCCCCTCATATATAAAGGAGATCCTTGTCATTTTGGAAATATCTGTTGCTCAATACTAAATACACAAGAATATTCTCTCTGCTCTCTAACATATTCTCTTGATCTCATTACTTCATTTATTGCTTATATTTATTGTGTTCTATTTATTGTTCATCATTTATTGCCTATCATTGATCATAAAGAGTCATCGCCGTAGCTCTCATAAAGTGTTAGTCCTCCCTCGATTGCCCTAAGCCGGCCTCCAGACTCGACCTCGAGGCCTTGTATACGGCAGCTCGAGGCCCCGACCTCTAGCCGTTCGGTTTGACTATTACCTCGTTTTAAGCTATAATTTTGCCTTCTAATCTTTTACTTAGTATTCATTGCTTAAACAACTAGCATAAAAATAGATCACGTATTTTTAGAACCTCATAATCAAATTTAGTTGTTATTACCATTTTCACGGTAAACACTTTCTCTGTCCGTTCAACATAGTTCTCACCGGAAAGCATTAGAACGCAAGCATTTCATTGAAAATAGCATTAGAAAAAGTTGTGAAAGCTGCAAAACATGATGCACATATATAAGCTATAAAATACAAACCATCAAAGTGAACCGCGTAATTACCAATATCAAGTAAATTCTAGACCTTGTTGTGGGTAGAGGCAAACCATGCACAACATTTCTTTAAATTTTTAAGTAAACAAAAATAAAGCTAGAAAATAATTTGTACCTACTGGCATAAGATACTCTTCAAACTGAAAGTTTTATTTTCTTATTAATTAATCTGATCAAAATAGTTACCTCCTTATGGGGTCGGGTTACTACTTTAATAAGATAATCAGACTTTATAGATGCCATAACAATTTAATCACTTAACCTTATGTGATTAAATAATTTATTTTTCTTTATGTCAACTTGTCAAGCATTCAAGATGTCGTTGTTACTCCCAGGCGCATGACACATAGAAATTCGAATATGACATCTCATAAAAATTAGTCTTAAGTAATCAACTTAAACAAAATGTTAATTATTTTCAAAATGAGAACACAAAGTAATAGCGTATGCCGTATATGATTATGACCCCCACAAAAGATAAGTCTTATAACTTATCCAAAATTGCCTGAACAAACGGACTTATAAGTTCTTTATCCTGCAACTATAAGTTTGAAGAATCACCCTTGAGGTTTTGGTAGGATTTCCTTTCTTATGCTCATTCCTTGAGTAGAATTTATATCACCTATCCCAACTTTATTTGAGATTGAGGCGTAATTATTGTTGTTGTTTGCTCATTCCTGAGCTACTATGGGAAAATGTAGTCCAATTGTTAGTCTAATCCCTGTCTTGCAACATTTTGTTCGAAATATCCAATTGAGAAATCAAGAAATGGAATGGTTCATCTATCAAACTCTTGAATGAATTTGTCAAAATCTCGCTTCTCTTGGTCGTAGACCACCAAATAATAGTCAAAAAGTTCAAAATTTGTACGAGATACTGTGTTAGAGCCCCATTCACAATACTTCATTGCCTTTTATGTTAACCCTCTGGTAAAACACATCCTGACTCCATCCCTATGTTGAAGTCTAAAAAAGTTGCTACGCATCGATTGATGTCGTTTAATTCATCTCAACTTTGAAGGAAAATATACTAAAATATGATGTATATTTTTTAAGGGTAGTTTTTAGAGAGCAATGTTTCCTGTTCTCTTCTCTCAATGTTTTCGTTTCCTTTTTTTTCCTTTTTCGAAGGGAGGGATGGGCCAACTAGAACAAGAAGAGGAAAAGTATTGCACCACTTGGATGCAGAGAAGAGTTGGATTGGACCCACTAGGATTCCAATCCAATCTATTATTTTTTCTTTCTCAAATTCAGTGTGAAATACTCTTGGTGGTTCATAATTAAACGAGTGCTCGTATATTTGAAGTCAAAATTGATTGATTTCATATATTTGAAGTTTGGCATATTGCATCATTGAGCTTAATTGGGAATCCAGGAAAGAAATTAATGACAAATGCTTTAACAAGGATAACCAGCTTGTGAGGTTGAAAATGAAAATATGGAGAGTAGCTCATCTCCATAGGATTGCACTATCAGGTCAAACTGTTAATAAATCAGATTGTTGGAAAGCTAATTTATCAAGCTTGATCTTTTGCTAGCTAGCAACAATGGTAAATTGCCATCACATCACATGGATTAATAAAAGTACACCTTAGACTGCAGAAAAACTCGTGAAGCACCTCAAAAGATGCCCGATTACAGAGGACATCAAAGGGTAAAACAAACTTACACACACTATGGATACGTAGAACTCCGCGAAAGACTATTCTCAGTTAAACAGTTGGAAAGATTAAGACGACCTATGGAGTCGACCTACAGAGGACATCAAAGGGTAAAACAAACTTACACACACTATGGATACGTAGAACTCCGCGAAAGACTATTCTCAGTTAAACAGTTGGAAAGATTAAGACGACCTATGGAGTCGACCTACAGAGGACATCAAAGGGTAAAACAAACTTACACACACTATGGATACGTAGAACTCCGCGAAAGACTATTTTCAGTTAAACAGTTGGAAAGATTAAGACGACCTATGGAGTCTTTCTTTTCGCTTTTCTTCTTGAAATGTTTAGAAGCTGCTTTCAGCACCTTAGCCCATCCCTGCACGAATTAATGTATTGTAAATTAACTAGACATGAGATTTTACAAATCGGAAAAGAGGATACTGCAGGAATCGCACTGCTTCATTGATTGACTATGCAATTTAGTTTATTTTCTCTGGAATAGATTTATTAGAACAAAGGAAAATAATAAAGGGCAGCCAGTGCACTAAGCTCCTGCTAATGCGCAGGATCCGGAGAAGGGCCGGCCGGACTACAAGGGTCTATTGTACGCAGTCTTACCCTACATTTCTGTAAGAGGCTGTTGAATCTGTGACCTACTGTGTCACAAAGAAACTTCTCAACGAGATGCCAATGAATGTAATATAGCATTGCACGCATTATTTCTTTGTAACAATGAGATCACACTTGTTATTAATACACATAATTTCAAAGACATGTATTGTCAAAGAATATGAACATCCATTCTAAAACCTTAAAGCAATAAGGGCAGCGTGATAAATATAAACAGCTTAAACCATTTCTTCTGACTCTATTTTAAATTATAAAAATTGGTCGTATATTTCCTTAAAGTTATATGATTCATACTATCCTTTTCCGTTTAATACCTTTGATTCCATACGTGTAGTTGCAATCAAATCTATTCATTAAGAAGAATCAGTTAACTACATTTCTTATGTATTGGATTTGAGTCAAATTTCGAATCAATCTATGTTGAGTAACTGCTTCCATTGTGTTGTTTGCTATTTTTGCTTTTGGAATCAAAAGACCTTTATGAGCACATGTCCTTTTTATACCCAATTTAAAACACTATATAACTCAACAAATATATACTAATATGTTACCTTTCTTGGCGTTGTAGTAGTGGTGGTAAGCTTAGAAGAAGATGGGACAGGAGAAAAATCAAAGCCCTTCCTCTTTCTCTTCTTCAACTTGTGGTGTATTTTCAGATTATCAAACAAAACATTAGAGAACTTCCTCTTGATACAGCCGATGACTCCGCCGCTGGCGGCTGCTTCTTCCTCGTACGACAACTTTCTGGAAAGACCCAAACTGAGACTACGGTCGTTGGAAGATGACAGAGGAGGAGGGACCAAAGGGGACCAAATGGAGCTCTGAGAATAGTCGAAATCGTAAGCGGAGTTGTCGGGGAATTTGCAGAGAAGATCTCTGGACAATGACGACTCTAAGTATTCAATTACCATCACCATTGGACCGCCCATTACTTTCATATGAGAAAGTAGTTTTCAGTTTTGACCGACCACTATACCCTTTGGCCTTTTGGTTGTAAGATGAAAAAGTAGCCGTTACAATATAGGTTGGCCCCAACCAACACAAAAAGACTCCTTATGATTTCACGTGTTACGACCATTTTGATAGTTCCAATTTTTATTACGACAATGTGTGCTTGTCTTGTTTTTAGTCACTCCTTGGTCTCATTTTATATGACACGATTATGAATCGGAAAGTTAAAGCAAATTTTTTGTTTCTATAGCAACAACATAAACAACAACAGCAGCAACAACATCCCAGTAGAATTTTACTAGTAGAATTTGGGAAGGATAAAATGTATGTAAATCTTACCCCTATCCGAAGAAGTAGAGAGACTGTTTCCAGGAGACCCTCGGCTCACAGACTTTGTTTCTATAAATACTTTTAAATTAAAAAATTATTGTAATTTTTTATACAGTTTTTAAAAATATTGTAAAATTTTTATATCCAAATTCATATCGAAAATTAGTGAATTTAACCTCTCCAAACTATGTCACATCAAGTGGAACCAAAGAAGTATTTTAGGTTCAGAGATTTCAAAGTCAAAATTTAATAGACAGAGTTAAATCCAAAAGTAAAAAGTTCATTTCTCTAAAAATTTTACATCTCGATTACTACATCCTACATCCAAGTATCCAATCATTCCTAAAAGGTTAATCTATACTTACTACAAAAACTCAAATGTCTACATTTCAACTACAAGAAGAGCTTTTTATTATCTCACGAAGTACAATGTCTTGATTCCATTATTAGTCCAAAGGTGCACCTTCCCTATCTTTTTTCTTCTTCTAGCATTCACCGCATTTATAGAGGTAATAAATTAGCGTTTTAATAAATTTTCACCAAAAAGATAAAAAATTCAGTAGAGCATTTCATTTGATTGCCTTTTACCTAGTTGTCTCCGCAATACCAAGAGATTCGCCGGAAAAACATGAACAGAACAACTTCAATTTTTTGGCCACCGAACTTCAAGCCTCCCTTCGTTGGTCGTTTTCTGTGGAAATTCATAAGACAGTTAAAGGGTAGGAGGAAAAAGAGAAGTTAATTACTCGGGTTTATATGCCGGATGAAAGACAAATTAAGTCCTTACCATAAATTAAAGGAATTTTTGAAGACTAAAAATTGATACAATACTAAGCAACAAATTGAGTTCATACAAACTATGACTTGTAGTCAACCATGGTGCCGATTCAGGAATCGGTGGGATATGTTGTTTTCCTGTAAAATGGTACAGTTGATTTTATAGTGCGTTATTTTAAACAAGCAAATCAATTTGACCCAAAAATAATAAAAAAATAATTTCTCAATTTTGTAGATTTCTATGTCAATTTAGGGATGGATTGTGTGTTGGGTAAAAACCGGTGAACCGATCCCCCCCTGAAGTGATATCCCGGAGAATGGTCCCAGAAACATGGGATCTTGGGTCGGTCGCCTCCCCCCCAAACCCGCCGGTGCCTTGCCAAGAATGAACATCTACTAAAAGACCGACAAATGCGAGGATCCCTCGAAGAGTGCGCCCGGAGTCGATCAGATCTACTCGAGCAGTTCGATGCCAGCCCTCACCCGACGTGAAGCTAACGGACTGTCACATCCCATCTCTTTTGTCATGTCAAAAGATTCTATACTAAGTTTGGGAGTCCCCCTTTTCTATAAAAAGGGGTCACTAGCACCTTGCAAGGGAGAGCTCCACTTGACCACGAAAAACAATAATATCCTCTCTCTCTTTCTAATTTTTTCATTCTCCTTAGTTCGAAGTTGTTTATATTCAATCGTCCTTTCTATCATTCGGAATTGGCTCGAAGCCACCCTTATATCCATTGTCTCTTAACTGGCTCCTCGTTATATAACTCAATAATGACCGTGAAAAGCCTTACTTAATCGAAGTTCTGCTTGTTATCCCTTCTCGACTGTCCCCGATAGCTCGATCCCGGCTCGAGCCTCGGCCCCGAGGCCTCCATCGACCTGCTCCACGCTCGGGCAACAAGTCCCCATGGTTTGCTTACTGCCTCGATTTAACTTGTATTTTATCGTTATACTGCGTAGTCTTAATACAAACTGCCCTCAAAACTAGCTCGAGAATAGATCACGTATTTTTAGAATCCCATTTACAAATTTAATTGTTGTTACCATTTTCAAGGTAAACAGTTTGGCGCCCACCGTGGTGCTAAAAATAATAGTGATTATTTTCTTGCTGGTTTCGTCAGATAAACGCACGTTACCCTTCACACTTTTCTTGTCCTTCTAATTTCAGGCTAAAATGTCCGGCTCGATAAACAGAGCCGAAAACAACAACCTCGAAAATCACGGGAAAAATGGCGTGGCTGTCCCGACCGCTGGAGAACCTCCACTGAATCCTGATACCACCCCCAGACCGATCCTAGCAGATGCAGATTCACAGGACGCGCAACAAGTCGACGAAACCTCCCACACTAACATAAACGTAAGACACGACGACCAACAGGAAGCACAAAAAACCCCGTCCCAAGAAGAACGAGATGTTAGTCTTCACGTTATCTTCGAGATGTTGCAGGCACAACAACTGGCCATCGCTCAGCTGCAAAGCCACCCGAGGACCCCAAGCACAACGGCACCAAAGACAGCTCCCCCGTCGAGCGAATACTCGAAAGGTCAAGCAACAACGGATCGGTGGCCGATCCCGCCCTCGTAAAAATGCTCGAGGACCTCACCAAAAGGATTGAATTAGGAGAGAAAATGATTGCGGCCAATGATAAAAAGTTCGAGACCTACAACTCCAGGGTGGATCAGATCCCAGGTGCGCCCTCAGTCCTCAAAGGCTTAGATTCAAAGAAGTTCATTCAAAGGTCGTTCCTCGAGGAAGTGGCCCCAAAGCCCATCCCAAAAAAGTTCAGAATGCCGGAACTCCCTAAGTACAACGGCACTTCCGACCCTAACGAACACGTCACTGCTTACACCTGTGCGTTAAAAGGCAACGACATAAAAAACGACGAGATTGAGTCCGTGTTGTTGAAAAAATTCGGAGAAATACTTTCAAAGGGGCCATGATGTGGTACCAAAACTTGGCTCCCAACTCCATAGATTCATTCGCCATGCTAGCAGACTCCTTCGTAAAAGCACATGCCGGAGCCATCAAGGTAGCAACAAGGAAATCCGACATTTTCAAAATCAAGCAAAGGGAGAATGAGATGTTGCGGAAGTTCGTATCCCGCTTCCAGATGGAACGAATGGAGCTACCGCCAGTCTCCGACGATTGGGCGGTGCAGGCCTTCACCCAAGGCCTGAACGAACGAAGCTCGATGGCCTCAAAACAACTAAAGCAGAATTTAATACCCAGTCGTAACCTGGTCGGACGCTCACAACCGATACCTGTCAAAGATCAGGGCCGAGGATGACCAGCTGGGGTCCCCTTCAGGCTCAGTATACCCCAACAGACTCCTGGCAAATGAGACAAAACCAAACAAAGACAGGTACCAACCATACCTCGAAGATAGAAGAACCGCCCCCAGGCGTAACTTACCCCGCAACGATCGGAGGATAGATCGAGGACAGGACCCCCGAGGGCTCGTAAACAGAACCAGGATCGATCGAAACATGGCACCGATGAACGCGCCCCACTTGTCGGAATACAACTTCAGCGTCGACGTATCAGACATCGTGTTCGCTATCAGCAAAATCAGGGACGCCAAGTAGCCTAGACCAATACAGTCAAACCCGTCGCAGAGGAATTACAACTTAGTATATGAGTTCCACAATACACATGGTCACAGAACCGAGGATTGCCACCAATTACGAGAAGAAGTGGCCCAACTACTCAACAAAGGGCACCTTCGGGAATTTCTCAATGATCGAGCCGAAAATCATTTTTGGGACAAGGGGCGACCAAGAAAAACGAGGCAAACGAACCACAACACGTCATCCACATGATCATGGGAGGCGCCGATACCCCGCAGGAGCCCATGATGAGGAAAACAAAAATATCCATCACAAGGGAAAAACAGACTCGGGGATATATCCCCGAAGACGCCCTTACATTCAGTGAAAAAGACACCGAGGATCTATCCCAATCCCACAACGATGCCCTGGTAATCTCTTTCCTTGTAAATTCTTTTCAGATAAAACATGTACTAGTGGATCCAGGTAGCTCGGCCAATATTATTAGGTCGAGAGTGGTAGAACAGCTCGGGCTAACTGAACGGATCGTACCCGCCACTTGTGTCCTTAATGGATTCAACATGGCAAGCGAGGCAACGAAAGGGGAAATCATCCTTCCAATTACCATGGCCGACACAACCCAAGACACCAAATTCCATGTCATCGAAGGAGATATGAGATATAACGCCTTGTTTGGGCGACCATGGATACACTACATGAGAGCGGTACCATCCACTCTCCATCAGATAATAAAATTCTCAACAAAGGACGGGATCAAAACCATCTATGGGGAGCAACATGCGGCAAGAGAAATATTCGCCATACACGATATGCTGCCAACGCTTGCGCCTCTGCTCCCAAAAAAGCCAATGGGTGAATCAGACCTCGGCCCCGGTCGGGTTTGATAAAAATGAAATTCGCATCACATATTCACCCTTGGGTGGTCATAATAAACCGACCCCGAGGCGCCGCCGGCCTGCCTCACTTTAAGGTACGTCCCTTTCTTTTTTTTATTTTAGAATAAAGAACTAACCCCCATGCAGGAACCCAGCCCGAGAAATTGGGACACTGACGCTATTAGAGGAAATCGAGACCCCCGAAGCATACCCGTTGCACTCTTTTCCTTTGACCAAGTTTTTTATCCCAAAAACAAGGAAAGGGTTTTTACCGGCAAGGTTTTGTAACGAGGCAACGACAGCAAAACTACTTAAAAGGGAAAACTTCAAAGGGTTGATCAAAGCCACCCTAACGGCCAACTTACAAGTGGCGAGGGGCATTCCCCTTGGGAGCCGCCCAATCCAAAGGAGATAGAGAAACGCCAAAGCGAAGGTTCCTACGGGAAGACAGCGTATAGGGCCACACGGTGAAAGTAGTCAAAATCCACCCGGGCGGAAGCATGTACTATTATCGGGTAATCAATCAAAAAGTATCCATTTTTCTCCCGTGAAAGAAAAGGAAGGCTCCCTCTCGAAGTAGGATCAATCATCAAAGCAACCATACTCGACGAAAAATAAGCCGGCCCGACACAAATAACACGCATACTATGCTGATGAATCGGAGAATATCTTCCAGCATCTCGTTTCCCAAAAAGCGGTATTCAAGCTTAAACAGATCCGATATACTCGGAGACTTAAACGGTTCAGCACCCTCACGACCCCAAGGTCAGGACTCCGGGCTCACGAAACCCTCACGATACAACTCCAAGTTTACAAAAGGAGGTATTCAAGACTAAACTGATCCGACATAATCGGAGACTCAATGTAAGCAAATTCGACAACTTGCACGACCCCAAGGTCGGTACACCGAGCTCAGCAAGCCCTTGGAAGGCAACTCCGAGCTCACGAGAAGCTGTCTTCAAGCTTAAACATACTCAATAACTCGGAGGTTGCTATCAATCGCCACTCAACTGGAAAAATCCGAAATTGTAAGACCTTAACGGGCAGCCTCGGCACAACTAGATATATTCTACAAACTGTAAGACCTCAACAGGCATGACAAACTGTAAGACCTCAACAGGGATGACAAACTGTAAGACCTCAACAGGCATGATAAAAATTGTAAACCTCAACAAGCATGAAAATCCCGATATTTAGGCTATACGTCGCATTTGTAAGAATCCCTAAAGGGCATGCCCTTGACGTAGACGCCTAAACTATCACTAAGGGATCAAAAATGGCTACGGCCAAATGCATATGACTACGGTTGAAACGACTGATACAACCTAAATAACGCGACTCGGGGACGCCCGACTGTTGCTAAAAAATCGCAGGCCATTACTTCGATATACTTCGGAAAGAACCGGTTAAAACAGGCTTCCCTCCATAGGCATAAATGAGCCCCGACAATGTGTGCTCCAAAAAATGCAAAGTGTCGATCTACTCGACCTACGAGATATGAACCTTACGAGGTGGTCGAATCATCGCCTACAATGACTTGAAATTGAGGTTCCTCTAGAACCGACAACGGGTCAGGCAAAATATTACAAAAAGACCTTAATGAGCGGATACAAAGCCTACACAAAGCCCATAGGCAAAAAACAGCGTAAGAGCCATTGTTGCCAGCTAAGCAAGCCTACAGGCCACATACTGAAAGGTCTCTATGACCAGACAACGTAAAAGCCATTGTCGCCAGCTAAAAATCTTGACAACTTGAGGATTAAAATGAGCTCGAATCGTAACCCGATTCGGAGACTGGATCCAAAATAGTTAAGTACACAAGCCTATGGGCCACGTATTAAAAGGTCCCAACGACCAAGAGGCATAAGTGCCATCGTCTCCAGAAATTCAATAAAATTTAAGGGTCAATCACAGCTCAAATCGCAACGCGATTTGGAGACTGGACCCGAAGATTGCAATACGCATACGGGTGCGGCATAAGTGCCATTGTCACTAGAAATTCAATAAAATTTAAGGGTCAATCATAGCTCGAATCGCAACGCAATTCGGAGACTGGACCCGAAGAACGCAATACGCCTACAGGCGCGGCATAAGTGCCATCGTCGCCAGAAATTCAGTAAAATTTAAGGGTCAATCACAGCTCGAATCGCAACGCGATTCGGAGACTGAACCCAGAAATTACAAGACGCCTAAGGGAGAGGAATAAAAGCCACCATCGCCAGCCAGAGAATCGAAGGAACTGAAGGGTCGATTACAGCCCAAGTCGCAACATGACTCGGAGATTGGGCCCAAGATAGTTAAAATGCAACATGCCTAAGGTCATGGCCCGGATGATACCATCATCAGATCTCTAGACCACGTGCCCGCAAGGTCAAATTCAACCAAGAACACAAATGGCCGTCATTGTCCGCCCATACAGGCAGGGAAGAGTTCGAAAATCAATTGAAGCTCGAAGTCACAGTACGACTCAAAGACCGGACCCAACATAATTGGATTGCAGGATGCCTAAGGGCACGACTCGAAAGAGACCGCCATCTGTGGATTAAATTTCCAGGCCACGTATCCGTAGGGTCACTTCGACCCAAGGCACGAAAAGCCACCAGCATTCGCCCATGCGACCGGGGTAAATACCGAAAAACAATTGCAGCTCGGGTCACAAATGTGACTAGACCCAAAAGACAGCTGAAAGGCAAAATGCCCAAAGGTAGAAGATGAAAACAACTACTACCTGCCCATACAGGCACAAAAAAATCAAAGAACAGGAAAGATCGAAGTCAGAGCACAACTCAGAGGCCAAGCCAAAGCAGCCAGGCCAAACGCGAAAGCCCTAAAACCCATTCACATAAAAAAATGTGCCTAAAGACCTTCGGTCAGTTCTGAGCCTACTAGGATCCCTCCGTGCATCCAAAAATTGGCCTGCCCAGTCGAGAGCAACTAACAAAGAAAAAGGTACCAAAGTTACAAAATTACAAATTCCTTCTTATATATTGTGTACGTAAAAAAGGGCACACTCTCCATCTACAGGCATACTCCGCGTGCATCAGAAGCAAAATGACAAAACGATAGAATCAACACTCCGCACCAAAGGAAGCCATAACATGCCAAAATTTCACCCTCCACAAGAAATAATCAAGCGCCTTGATTATTCTCTTTGATTGAGCCAATTCCTCCGGGACGACGGAACCCCTTGCGCCAACACGAGTACCCCTATCCATATCTACGACAGACACATTCCTCGACTCTCTGCCTTCAGTCGAAGGCTCACTCCAATATAGCCTGGACGTCAGCGGTGTCCCTCGGTTTCCCAGTCATATCCGACCGGTCTTTTACGCTGACACAAAGGGAGTCGGGCCTTGAAGAGACAAAGACCTTATCCGAGGCATCCGCCCCCTTCGGAGCATGATCCCACACTTGAGCTCTTAGCTCCCCACGAGCCGCTCTGGCGAAATCAACATCTCTCTTAAGGTACTCCAAAAAACCCACTCTTTTTCTACAGTTGATATAAATTGAAAAGGGGGAGGGTAAGCCCTAAAGATAGAAGGGGCGAAGCACGCATTGCAAAACGCCACCTGCTCCATCAAATAGCTCCCATATTTTGGGCCCATCCCCGGATATAAAGGGCCCCATAGGCACCTGTCTTAGTCGAGGCATTCTCCTCAGAAGCATAAAGCGGCCTCGCCTTGATAAAAGGCTCCGGAACACCACATATCTCATTATCAACGCCGCCCGCCTAAAGATCTACAGCCTCAGAAGGAGGCGCATCCACACCCCCGAGGGACCATCCAAAGCCAACAACACCTGCAATGGAGGAAGGAAAAAACAACTGTTGAATTCACCTTCATCACAGATAGAACCGGTGGAACACAGGGCATGCAGCACGAAGGACATCCCTTCGTCCTTACAAATAACTGCCGAGGATATCGAAGGCGTGGTGCCAACATCGGGGTATATTGACTCGCCTGGGCCCGGTCTCCGCCTTCCCCAAATAAAACAGCCGTTAAAAGCAGATCCCGACGACCCCCAAGGGTGCGAAAGCAACCAAGGACACTAGCCATCAGCAGCATATCCTGCGCTAGTATAATAACCGGCCTGGAAAGTCCCTGTCACCGTAAATAAAAACTCGTAAAGGCCAGCAACGCCTTTGCTAACACAAGTCGGCACACAAAGGCCTCCGCCAAAGAAAGATGGCCAGTAGATGCAATTGCTTCCTAACAAACGCTCATACAAAACGACCCCCAAACATCGGTCGGGATGACCCTGTCACAGGCAAATCTCTGCCCTAGGGCTGTATTCGAAAAGCCACCAGTATCCCTAAAACCTCCAGCCCTTGGTCGGGCCTCCTCTCGAGGGCCATCACAAAGTCCGAAGACATCGCCCTCGCCTTTACGATAATGATCCGGCAGCCTGATGTTACTGTTCTCATTTTTTTGTCGGGACACAAGAAACCCTATGCAGAACCATCTTATCAGTCAAAAAGCTCCACAAAGGTTTGAGGGAGAAACCAAGCACAAACAAATGCCAATTATACATTCTGGATAGGGGATATCTACATTGAAGGCCAACAAAGAGTCGGATACTCGAAAGCAATTTTCGTCCGAGATAACATTCCCATAGGTCCCGGAATTCAACGCTTGATCTCCGAGTAACTCGGGGAGGGGGGGGATATAACCCAGGCCTATCGGACCAAATACTAGCACCTGAGTCAGATGTCGATAATCCGCGAGTAGAAGGAAGCATTCAAAGAGCCTCAAAGGGCATGAGGACATTCAAAAACAAAAGCAAAAGCAAGGAAAGCAGAAGTCTGAAGGAGTTTATTCATATTCATAGGAAATACATAAACAACGGCCCTCAAGGGATCCTTACACATGATTACAAAGGCCCGCGAGGGGGTCATTACATGGGAAGAAAATTTCTAAGATATGCATACAACGAAAACCTAAGGGTCTAGCCTACTTTTCTACGGCATCTCTATCATCATCCCCTCGGGCGCATGACCTCAAAGACAATATCTTCCAAGTCCGAGGCCCTTGGGGACCCTACCTCGATTCCTTATAATGGCATCTTCACAAGGGAGAGAGGTGGGGAAAGGAAAACAAAAAGTGGCTGGGTGAAAAATCGGGCTACAGAGAAGCCCGCCTATATTAATCCTGCTAGACCACTTCTTGGGATGTTGCCCCGGCTCGGGAGGCAACCACCAGTAGGAGCCACCGCCGTACCCCCCAAGAATCTAAAAGGGGTGCAACGCGCCGAGCCGAGGGAAGAGGGTGAGTAGCAGTGTCTAATCCGAGCCCCCTCTTGAGCAGCGGTGCATAATCCAAAAGGAGAACCACCTAAATCGGAAGGAGTCGGCCCTTTGCCTCATCGCCCTGAGCTGATAGCAATAGAAACAGAAGTAGCACCACGGCGGTATGGGTTTGTCTAATAAAAAAGGGATCAAAAAAGGAGTCAGGGCACATATATAGCTTAAAAACTTGAAGCCTAGGGCCTCGAACATGGCAAGATGGTGGAACTTCAAAGTAGCAGAGCATGAAAGGAGATAGGTATCAAAAGAAGTGGGAGTAAGAAAGGTAACCAAAAATAGCCCCATTTATAGGGAGAGCAAAGCAACCTATAGCGCCATTACCGCCCTCGAAAAGTGTAACGGCAGGCACAATCAATGTGTTCATAGAAACTGAATCGATAGCAATAACTCCAAAGGTCACAACCTTTCGGGTGTCCTCGAAGAAGCGAAAAGGAAAGTACTTCGATACCTATCATAGGAGGGCTGCGCCATCAGGATGATATCGCTACCGAGGATCAACAAATAATGTGCTCATATCGTTTCTTATCGCTCGCCTCTAAGAAACACGTAGACTATCTGTGTGCGGTAAAAACCTGGGAACCGATTTTCACCCCCGGAAGTGATATCCCGAAGAATGGCCCCGGAAGTATGGGATCTTGATTCAGTCACCCCCCCTCAAAACTTGCCGGTGCCTTGCCAAGAATGAACATCTACTTAAAGCCCGACGAACGCGAGGATCTCTCGAAAAGTGCGCCCGGAGTCGATCAGATCTACTCGAGCAGTTCAATGGCAGCCCTCACTCGACGTGAAGCTAACGGACTGTCACATCCCATCTCTTTTGTCATGTCAAAAGTTTCTATACTAAGTTTGGGCGTCCCCCTTTCTATAAAAAGGGGTCACTAGCACCTTGTAAGGGAGAGCTCCACTTGACCACGAAAAACAGTAATATCCTCTCTCTCTCTTTCTAATTTGTTCATTCTCCTTAGTTCGAATTTGTTTATATTCAATCATCCTTTTTATCATTCAGAATTGGCTCGAAGCCACCCTCATATCCATTGTCTCTTAACTAGCTCCTCGTGATATAGCTCAATAACGACCGTGAAAAGCCTTACTTAATCAAACTTCTGCTTGTTATCCCTTCCCAACTATCCCCGATAGCTCGATCCCTGCTCGAGCCTCGGCCCCGAGGCCTCCATCGACTTGCTCCACGCTCGGGCAACAGGCCCCCAATATTTGCTTACTGCCTCGATTTAACTCGTATTTTATCATTATACTGCATAGTCTTAATATAAACTGCCCTTAAAACTAGCTCGAGAATAGATCACGTATTTTTAGAATCCAATTTACAAATTTAATTTTTATTACCATTTTCAAGGTAAACAACGACAAAAGATGAGGTCTTCACAGCATGACGTCCTGTGGAGGACGACGACGACCAATAACGGATGAAGGACGTATGACTTTTGTAGTAGCGTAGGCCTAACATGGTGCATTAGAAATATACTCTCGAATATTTCATATGATATGTCTCTTAGGGTTCAGAAGGGAGTTGCCCTTATATATATAAGAGGGAAGTAACCTTGTGAGAGAGAGACTTTTTGCAACTAAGAACTTTCTTTGTAATACTTATTCGACATTGGTGGTGATCAATTTTTACACACTTAATCCTTCTGTTCCACGAGATCAATAGATTCTACTTACCTTGTTCACTCTCATGTCTCTCATTCCAGAGTTTATTATACTTGGCTGAGATTAACCATTTTATCTTCTTTAATTGATTTAACCAAAAAGGATTCAATATCTTTTGGGTCAAACAATTTGGCGCCGTCTGTGGGGATTTCTCTAGCTAAGGTTATAGTTTCATCTAGACTCCTAAAAGAGATAATCACTTCTTCCGAGCTTGGTACAAACCAACAATGGCAGGGAAAGGAGATACGAGGCTAAAAGCCATAGTAGGCATCACAACCAATCTCCTAGACACCATCAATGAAGATAGCACAGAAGATCACAAAAATGAAACACCAAACATCACACCCGGGGGAGACACTTTACCTCCCCCACACGGGAGCGGGACCACTTCGAGCGAAAGGGAAGCCTCCACATCTGCAACAGGAGAGGCACCACCAGTAGTAAGAAGACTACTGGAAGAATGGCTAACAAATGCTCTGAACATCATCCTTGATAAAACCACCCAAAGGGATGATAGGGATATGACACTTGCAGATGTCACAATAAACGAGGTGAGCAAGACGCCCCCCGCACAAGTAACACTTATGTTGCTAATAACGCATGCAATGATACGCTTGAAGCTGTTTTCAAGAAAATGGAGGAGATGGAAAATGAGAATAAGGCACCCCGCGACCAAATGAAAGAACACCAAGAAAGAGTTGACAAAATACCAGGCGCTCCAAAGTTGCTGCCAAAATGCGATGTTGGGCGATTCATCGAGCAACCATACAGTGAAGAAGCGGCCCCGTACACCATTCCAAAAACCTTCAAAATGCCGCCCTACTTAAAGATATATGATGGTACTACCGATCCAGAAGATCACATCATCCACTACGTTATAGCCGTAAAAGGCAACGATCTCTCAAAAGAACAGGTACCATCGGTGCTGTTGAAAAAGTTCGGCGAAACCTTAACACAGGGAGACTTGACATGGTACTCTCAACTACAAGCACGCTCGATAACGACATTCAAGGAAATGGCAGACAAATGCGTCACCACCTATGATGGAGCGAAAAAGGCAGAGGCGAGGTTAAATGATATATTCGCCATAAGACAGATCACGGAGAGGGACTCAGGGACTTCTTAGCTAGGTTCAACATGGTGAGAATGAGCTTGCCAAATGTGTCAGAAGGAATGGTAGTAGCAGCCTTCCAGAATAGATTAAACGGAAACGGGTCAAGGGCGACCAAAAACTGTTAAGCAGGCTCATGTAATACCCTCTAACTACTTGGGAAGAAATCTATAACGCCTACTGCGCCGAGGTACGAGTTGATGAGGACGATCTAAACGATCCGACCTAATAGTTGACGTCACTCCAAACTGAAGCAAGGAAAGATCAACGTAACGACGGTTGAAGAGATCAGTTGGGGACCTGTTCCGGTCGGGAAAGGCATCAACCTTACGTCAGGATGTCGGTATCGCCTCCACCACGCCGCGTGAATGCTCCTCCTCGACACATTGCACCATATCGACATGAGAAAGGTATGCCTCCATTTCTATCCTCTCACAATTTTTGTGTTTCTCCTTCAGAAATAATGTACACCCTAGAGAAACTCGACCCAAAGGTGCAATGGCCGCCTAAGATGATGTTAGACCCCAGCACTCGGAAGTCAAGTGCTTTCTGCGAATTTCACCAAGAAAAGGGTCACAAAACTGAAGATTGCATAGGACTACGACAGGAAGTAGTACGAATGCTAAACTAGGGTCACCTGAAGGAGCTGCTGAGTGATCGAGGACGGACTAACTTTGCCCGAGGATGCGAACAACCCCAAGGACCTCCAAAATCACCTTCTCCCGCTCATACCATACAGATGATCCTCGGTGGGGGTGACGCCATAGTGATCAATCATGTCAAGTTCACCACCACACATAAACTCAAATGATCAATCACTTACGAACGGTATGATGACCTCGAATACAGAATCATCTTCTATAATTCAGATACCGACGGTTTGTCTTTCCCTCACTATGATGCTCTTGTTATCACTTTGCGTATCACAGATACTGATGTAAAAAGAATAATAGTAGATGATGGTAGTGGTGCATGTATTATCCATCCTCGAGTTCTCGTACAGATGAGACTCGAAGATAATAAAATACCGCGCTGTATAACGCTAACAGGTTTAAATAATGCAGTTGAGTGGACTTCGGGGGAAATTGTGCTAACTGTCCTAGCCGGAGGAGTCACCCCGGAAACAACATTTCACGTCATGAAGCAGGAAACGTCTTAGAACGCCATCATAGGACGCCCGTAGATACACGCCATGCGAGCGATCCCTTCCAGTCTCTATCAAGTGATCAAGTTTCCTACCCCATTGGGAATATTCAGCATTCGAGGGGAGCACCGCACCTCACAAGAATGCTATCGCATCGCCCAAGATTGCGCACACACCCAACAACTCAAAGGAGCAAATACGGAAGCATAGCAATCAGCCATGTCGGGAGCCAAACCTAACGTGCAGACAGACGTTATCAAAGACCCCGACTTTATTGAGCCATCCAAATAAATGATAGAAAATCTTGATACCGTCCTACTAGACGACAACGACAACACAAAAAAGGCATACATCGGGAACAACCTCTCGGAACCAGGTAAATTTCATAAGTTCTTGACTGACCATGCCGATTTGTTTGTCTTCTCCCATGCAGATATGCCAAGAATTCCAAAAGATATTGCAACCCACAGGTTAAACGTTGATCCCCTATATCCACCAGTGCGGAAAATGAGAAGGAAGTTCAACGACGCAATTAACGATGCCATCAGTAAAGAGGCCGATGAGCTACTCGCAAATGGCTCAGTTCGGGAATTTAAATATTCTTAATGTGTCGCCAATGTGGTCATGGTAAAAAAGAAAAATAGAAATGGCGAATGTGTGTAGATTTCACGGACCTGAACAAGGCATGTCCAAAAGATTCTTTTCCATTGCCACACATCGACCAGGTCATCGTCGCAATAGCAGGACACGAGTTTCTAAGCTTCTTGGATGCCTATTCGGGTTATAACCAGATCCTCATGGAAGAAGAAGACCAGAAGAAAACCACTTTCATCACTCACCAAGGAACATACTGCTACAAAGTGATGCCGTTCGGACTAAAAAATACGAGGGTGACATATCAGAGATTGGTCGCCAAAATGTTCAAAAACCAGCTTGGTATAACAATGGAAGTCTACATCGACGATATGTTGGTTAAGTAGAAGAGGAAAGAAGATAATATCGGACATCTGAAGGAAGCCTTAGACATATTGAGACGGTACGGCATGAAACTAAACCCCGAAAAATGCGCTTTCGGCATAACCTCGGGAAAGTTCCTTGGTTTCCTAGTGTCACAAAGAGGCATAGAGGTCAACCCAGAGTAGATTAAGGCCATCGAAGGAATACCCAAAACACTGACCAGTAAAAAGCAGGTACAAAAATTGACGGGACGAATAACAGCCCTGTCGAGGTTCATCTCACGGTCATCAGATAGGTGCCATAAATTCTTTAATGTATAAGAAAGGACAATGGGCTCCAGTGGAATGCAGAGTGCATCAATGCCCTGAGAAAACTAAAAGTGTACTTGTCTTCGCCACCCTTACTCGCCAAAGCAGACCCAAGCGAGTGCCTCCTAGTCTACCTAGGCGTATCTGAAATCGCGGTAAGTGCGGTTCTAGTCTGAGAAAGCCAAGATACGCAATCTCCAATTTACTATATCAGCAAAACCTTAATTGACACTGAAACAAGGTACCCCCACATTGAAAAACTGGCTCTGGCACTAGTCGTAGCTTCACGAAAGCTTAGACCATATTTTCAGTGCCACCCCATAAAGGTGGTAACAACCTTTCCTCTCAGGAGTATCCTACATAAACCCGAATTATCGGGTCGGCTAGCCAAATGGGCCATATAACTAAGCGAGCACAATATAACATACCAACTGCGAACCGCAATAAAGTCGCAAGTGCTCGCCGACTTCGTTGTCGATTTCAGCATAGAGATACTGCCTGAAGTTGAGCAAGAAGCGCTTCGTACTTAACCTGAGCAATCCGACCTCTGGTCCTCTACTCCGACGGTGCGTCCAACGCGACGGGATCGAGACTGGGACTCGTGCTCAAGGTCCTAACGGGAGAAATGATTCATCAATCTGTACGATGTCCTGAAATGACTAACAATGAGGCCGAGTATGAGGCCATAATTGCATGATTAATATTGGCCCTCAAGTATGGTGCTCGACGGGTCATCCTTTGTTGCGACTCTCAACTTGTTGTGAACCAGGTTACTGGGACTTTCCAAATTAAGGAACAGAGGTTGCAAAAATACCAAACTAAAATCCACAAATTGTTGCTAGAATTCGACGAATGCCGATTCGACCAAATACCCCGAGCAAAGAACATCGAAGCAGATGGTCTTGCCAAGCTGGCAGCGGCAACCAGAAACATCACCAAGGAAAATGTGGTCACCCTTCTCGACTCATCAATAGACCAAGTCGAGGTACATTCTATAAATTTAACTTAGGACTGGCGTAATCGTATTATATCATATCTACAGGAAGGAACACTCCCACAAAATAATAAAGAAGCCAAAAGCTCTGAATACAGGTGTCCAGATACAGTCTCATAAGCCACGACCTTTACAAAAGGACATTCGGTGGCCAGCTGGCCAAATGCCTCGGACCCAATCAGACAAGGCGAGTGCTCAAAGAGGTGCATGAAGGCCACTGTAGCGCCCATACCGATAAATGAGCCCTCATCAAGTGTTTTATTCGTGCAGGATACTATTGGCCCACTATGAAAAAAGAGGCAGCAGAGTACGTTAAGAAGTGCGAGAAATGCCAAAAAAAATGCCCCTATGATACACCAGGAGGGGGAACTCCTGCACTCCGTCACCTCCCCATGGCCATTTATAAAATAGGAGATGGATATCGTCGGGCCCCTCCCAACAGGGCGAGGTAAGGTACGCTTCCTTTTGATTTTAACTGACTATTTTTCCAAATGGGTGGAAGCAGGTACATTCGCTCAAATACGCAAACAAGAAGTCATCACGTTCATTTGGAAAAACATCATATGCCGCTTCGGCATCCCCAAAGAAATCAGTTGCGACAACGGACCCCAGTTTGTCGGAAAAAAGATGACTGAGTTCTTCAAAAAATGGCACATAAAGCGGATACTCTCCACACCCCTGCCGGCAACGGTCAAGCGAAATCCTCCAATAAAACAATATTAAATATATTATAGAAAAATTTTGATGACGCCAAAGGGCTATGGCCGGAACTACTACCAGAGGTGCTATGAGCCTACCGCACAACACCAAAGACTAGCACAGGAGATACGCCATATTCATTAGTCTACGGCACCGATACAGTCATACCCGTTGAGGTCAGGGAACAACCTGTGGTACTCCAATGAGAGTGGATCAAGCAATAATGAAAGTAGGTTAAAAGACCTGGATGAGGTCGAAGAGCGAAGGGATATGGCACACATAATAATGGTGGCCCAAAAACAACAAGCAGAAAGGTACTATAACAAGAAGGCAACAGTACAACCACTCAGAGTCGGGGACTACGTGTTAAAGGATAAAATGCAAGCGACAAAGGACCCAAATGAAGGGAAACTGGGAATAAATTGGGTCGGGCCATACAAAATCACAACATCAGCAAGTAAATGAGCATTCCAGCTAGAAACAATGGAAGGAAAACTATTGCAAAATAACTTGAATGTCGTCCACCTCAAATACTTCCACTTCTGCGAAAAGACACCGCCCGAACCGTACCCTTTTTCCCTCACCCGGGTTTTGTCCCAATCGAGTTTTCTCGGGGAGGTTTTAATGAGGCAACGAGGGGGATGTCTCGAGGTTCGAAGTATTGTTCATTGCCTCACCTACCGACTACATCTCCAAGCCGAGCAATGAAGGGAATAGGTAAAATCTCCCTTATATGTACAAAGTCGACATGTATATCCGTTATATGAATAAAATCACTCCATAATGTGTACGAAAGCAACACGCATATCCAATATATGAATGAAATTGGCTTCCATGACACTCCAACAAATAGAATAGAACGCCACCCTCACGACGGGATCCTACTTTGGCGCCAGATCGAAAGTAACATCCCAATAACTAACACCATCGACGAAAAACGAGTTCGACATCATTAGAATGACGACGAGATCTAACTTCGGCGCCAGCTTGAAAGTAACATCCTAATGGCTAAGGCCATCGATGAAAAAGGAGTTCAACATCATTTGAACCACGACAGGATCTTACTTTGGCGCCAGCTTGAAAGTAACATCCCAATGGCTAAGACCATCGATGAAAAATGAGTTCGAAATCATTTGAACCATGATAGGATCTTGCTTCGGCGCCAGCTCGAAAGTAACATCCTGATGGCTAAGGCCATCAACGAAAAATGAGTTCGACATCATCGAACCACGACAAGATCTTACTTCGGCGCCAGCTTGAAAGTAACATCCCAATGGCTAAGGCCAACGATGAAAAATGAGTTCAACATTATTCGAACCACGATGGGATCTTACTTCGGCGCCAGCTTGAAAGTAACATCCCAATGGCTAAGGCTATCGATGAAAAACGAGTTCGACATCATTCGAACCACGATAGGATCTTACTTCAGCGCCAGCTTGAAAGTAACATCCCAATGGCTAAGGCCATCGACGAAAAATGAGTTCGATATCATTCGAACCAGGACGTGATCTTACTTCGGTGCCAACTTAAAAGTAACATCCCAAAGGCTAAGGCCATCGACGAAAAATGAGTTCATCCTCATTCGAACCATGACGGGATCTTACTTCGGCTCCAGCTTTCTAGTAACATCCCAATGGCTAAGGCCATCGATGAAAAATTAGTTTGACATCATTCGAACCACGACAGGATCTTACTTTGGCGCCAGCTTGAAAGTAACATCCCAATGGCTAAGACCATCGATGAAAAATGAGTTCGAAATCATTTGAACCACGATAGGATCTTGCTTTGGCGCCAGCTCGAAAGTAACATCCTAATGGCTAAGGCCATCAACGAAAAATGAGTTCGACATCATTGAACCAGGACGAGATCTTACTTCGGCGCCAACTTGAAAGTAACATCCCAAAGGATAAGGCCATCGATGAAAAACGAGTTCGTCATCATTCGAACCATGACGGGATCTTACTTCGGCGCCAGCTTGAAAGTAACATCCCAATGGCTAAGGCCATCGACGAAAAATGAGTTCGACATCATTCGAACCACAACGGGATCTTACTTCGGCGCTAGCTTGAAAGTAACATCCCAATGGCTAAGACCATCAACGAAAAATTTGTTCAACATCACTCGAACCACGATGGGATGTTACTTCGGTGCCAACTTAAAAATAAAATCCCAATGGCTAAGGCCATCAAATAAAAACGAGTTCAACATCACTCGAACCATGACAAGATCTTACTTCGGCTACAGCTCGAAAGTAACATCCCAATAGCTAAGACCATCGACAAAATAAGTTTGACATCACTCGAATCACGACAGGATCTTAATTCGGCTCTAGCTCGAAAGTAACATCCCAATGGCTAAGGCCATCGACATAAAAGATGAGTTCGACATCACTCAAACTGCAATGGGATACTACTTCGACGCCAACTCAAGAAAGCAATATCCCTATGGCTAAGGCCTTTGCCATTGAAAAGAGTTCGACTAAACTCAATACAATAAGTTTAGCATTTCAACAAAGCATCGAAGCTACATAACCACGACAGAAGTTGTCAAAAAAAATCAATCAAAGAAAATGACTCGGAGATGTACGACCAAAAACGACCTCCATCTACAACAAATTTGGTACAAATAGTTGTCTTTACAAAGGGCTCAAAGACACCCTTACAATAATCACAAAGAAAAAAGTAAGTACAAAAGAAATACTACACATAATTCCCGGTGGCATACACGTCTTCACACCAAGAGTCGGAGGCGAGTTTGTCTGCATCATCAGAGTTGATATCACCGCCGTCAGGCGTAAGAGGGTCATACCCGCATACCTCACAAGCCGCACGAGCCTTGGCATGTACATCCCTAAGCTCCGCTTTAGACGCCCTCCCATCAACATGAAAAGCCTTGTACACATTGAGTTGAGCCTCAACGTGAAACCACAACTCATATAGACGTCGAGGCACGACTGGGTCAGCTGGTGCATAAGATGAAGAAGGCTGCGACTGTCGTCATACGACCTCTGCTTTCAAGGAATCCATTTGCTTGTTCAATATGGATAGTTCCGCCTCCAACCCTTGAACACGCCCCTCAAGCCCCGCAATCTTAAGTGCGGACGCCTCTTCTCCTTGATCCGCTCCGACCTACAAACATGGAGGGCATCTTCCAAGACCGCCACCTCAGAGATAACAGTCGCCAATTTATCGGCACTCACGTTTAGCTCACCTTTAAGCTCATTGATCTCCGCCGTCTTCGTATCCAGATCGACAGTCAAATTAGCCACCTTGGCTTGGAGGTCGGCATTCTAGGACATTATCCCCTACTTAGCTCGAGCTCATCTTCCTTCATTTTGAGGGACGCCTCAAGTTCACTATTACGAACGATGGCCTTCATGAGGTCCTCTTCTAGCTCCCTTAACTCCTCGACCTTACACGTCAATTGATCATCAATCTGTTTAAGCCCTTCGCGGAACAGTTGGAAGTCAGGATCCTGAGTGTAGATGTCGGCCATCACACAATGCTTGGTGCGATATTTTTGATATTTAGAAGACATTTTCCATAAATGGCCATCCTCTTCCTTTCCCGGCGATCGCACTCGATCTCCATGATAAAGGTCTAGCACAAAAAAAAAGTGAAGTTAAAATAAAAGGATAGGCCAAAAACAATAACACAGAACCAACGACAAAATTAAAAGTAAGATATCTACTCGCAAGGCCATGCCCAAGACGCTCCGAGACAACTCCATATCGCTCATCGCTCTAAGTGCCTCGTTCTTAAAGGCAACACATAAAGAAGCTAAAACAGACGCCACCTGATCACAGTCCGACAACAAGTTGTAGTCCCCAAGGACAACTATATGTCGATCAGAACCCTCCATTCTGACCTCTACGTGAGTGTGACGCTTTAAAAACTAACGAACATCCCCCGAGTCGACATCCGAGCCCGAGCCCGAGCCCGAGCCTTAGATATGTAGGCCCCCTTCGACATTGGACGATGCACCATCCTCAGCGGAGTGCATAGAACCACCTCCTTAGTAAACCCCTTCTATTTGGGGGGACCTCCCCGCCAAGATGGAATCGGCCATAAACGCGGGCACCAGTGCCATCTACGATGCACCCGTCCTTTTCTCACCAATATCAGCGGTCACGCCCTTCCCAAGCGCTGCCCTCCTCCTTTTCCTCGATAAGGATTCATCCCCATTAGAGGACTTGTCCACAAGGTGATGGACCGGTAAGGAAGAGGCTCCTTCACTCACGAGCATATCGTGAGAAGAATCTCCTACCTGTATTGATTGAGTACGACCCTCTCGAACGGACTCAATCACAGCAAATTGCATTCTTGCAGCAGTGACGACCTGTCGAAATGCAGGGACTAGGTCCCTACGCCTAGAAGCACCACGACCTGTCATCGCAGAAAGCCATATCAGAAGTGTTACGCCCCGCAGTATTATGTCGATGTTATGCTCTACAGTGATATATATTGCGGTGATGTTACGCTTCGCGTTATTAAGTTACGACGATGTTGCACCATATAGTATTGTACATTGAATTTGTCGTAAGGTAGTCGACATCAATCCAAGGAAAAGATTATTTGAAGATTATAAGGATTATGATATTTCAAACAAGTGATGAGTAAACTCGTGAAGGTAAGAGGGTAAAGTAAAATCGAAGAAATCAAATTTTTGTCAAAGTTTAGCAATTTGGGTTAAAATACTGATCAAGTAATATTACCCGATAATTATAAATTAGTACCATGCAAGGTACCATATGACCACGATAGTATAATATATAAAGTATAGAATTTTAAGTATATGTGATAATTTTTAAATTATATGGGTAATAGATTAATTATTGGATAACGAAACATTACCCGGTTAATTAATAAGTGGATAAAAATTTATAAAGTCACATTCCAAGAATCGTGGCAGCCCCTCCCTTTATGTTTAAGGTGACTTACTAGTCACCTTTACATGTGTCATAAAAGGATTAAAGGCCTAATTTACAAGTCTTATCTAAATAAAGACTCATGTAAGACATTTTAAAATGGGTAAGCACTTATGTCAAGATCAAAAAGCCAATGCATTCTGCCATGAACAAGCAAAAACGTGAAAAGGCAAACTTTTACATTTTATAATAAACCAAAAACGTGAAAGAGCTACAAAGTGTTAGCCAATTCTGATTTTAACCAAAAAGCACAATCATTTTTTCATTCACCAATTCAATGCTAGCCAACGTTTCAATTTCAAGAGCTACCAAGTTCGTTTTTGAAATTCGAGAGTTTCAAAGCAGAGTTTCGTCCATATTTCGCAGAAGTAGATTCGTTCAAATGATTTATGGGAACAAGTATGTTAAGGCTAAGCTCTTCCTTTATTTTGGCATGATCTCGTCATTACACAAGTTTGATAACGAGTCATAAAGAAAAATTCATATCCCGAAATTTACGTATATTTTGCTAGCCTCGCAAGTTACGTATAATTTTCTAACCTTGTAAGTTAAAATATTCTCATTATTAGGATTTCATATTCAATTGAGTATTTCTTTCTTCCAGTCAAGAAAGCATAGAGTCTATATATATAGTATTACAGTATTTTCATTCCCATCGAGCTATAATCGATGGGCAGGCTCCTATTGGGCAACCTCAGGTCAGATGGTAAGTTATATACCGATCCTACTATGGCCGAGCATTTATGAGCGAGCCCAGTTGGTGGAGATACAGAGCCTAGTATGGTCGAGTGCATATAAGCAAGCCTAGTACGGCAGGGCAGTTATATATATATATATATATACACCGAGCCTACTGTGGCCAATCGCTTATGAACGAGCCCAGTTGGTCGAGATACAGAGCCTAGTATGGCCGAGCGCTTATGAGAGAGCCTACTACGGCAGAGCAGATATATATGTATACCGAGCCTTATAGGGTCGGACAGCTATTTTACTTACTATATTGAGAGGGCTGAGTCAGTATCAGCAGGTAAACACATCTTCAGATTATAGTTGACTTCCAGCTACTTGTAGTTATTATATTATCAGTTTAGTTTCAGCTTTCAATATATTGCCTTACATACTCGGTACATTATTTTGTACTGACATCCCTTTTTTCTGGGGATGCTACGTTTATGCCCGCAGGTCTAGATAGACAAGTCGAGAGCCCTTCAAGTAGACTATCAACTCAGCGGAAGATGTTGGTGCGCTCCATTTACTTTGGAATTGCGTGTTTCGTTAGTATGATTTAGACGTGTATTGTTTCGTATGACAGGACTCTATCCCGACCTCTATGACATTTATGTACTCTTAGAGGCTTTTAGACATATGTCGTGTACGTGAAAGATTGTACGGCCTTGTTGGCCTATGTTTTGAATTTATAAATGATCATGTTGGCCTATTAGGCCCGTATGTCACGTGTATATGATGATGTAATAAGAAAGATACGTTAAGTTGGTACTCGGTTTAGTAAGGTACCAGGTGCTCATCGCGGTCCATCGATTTGGGTCGTGACAAAAGTGGTATCAGACCAGTTCTTTCCTAGGGAGTCTACAAGCCGTGTCTAGTAGAGTCTTGTTTAAGGGTGTGTCGTGCACCACGCTTATAAGCAGGAGGCTACATGGCATTTAAGACTGTCACTCTTTCTTCTTACTCTAGATCGTGTGGTAGAGCTCACTTATAAGAATTCAAGTCCCGAACCTCTATTTTTTTTGTAATAAGACAATGCCTACGTTCAGAAGGATGATCGATAAGAGATATAGTCGTGGAAGTGTTGAATTAGAGGAACTCGACTTTGTATCATACTTATGATAAGGAAATGTGAGATCTTCAGCAGATCATGTGCGTACTGAAAGGTGTAAGCCTCTTGATAAGAAGCCTTAAGGCAAGAATGCATATCCACCTTTATGGTGAAATAAAATGAGAGATTAAGAAGATAAATACAAGTTTCAACAAGCAAAAGAAGCAAGATAAAGAATGGTACAAGGTGCCCAGTTAACAAAGGTTAATAGTGTTTATAATTCAGGCAGAGGCACATAAGTTTTTTGAGAGAGGTATATACAATTGGTCGCACCCATTCCCGATATTCCCTATGGGGGTTAATAGAAGTAGTATAAGAAGATATGATGGATGAATTGTTTGCGAAAGTTGACATTTCCGAAAGATATTGCAAATGTGCTAATAGATCTCCTTGTGAGACACCCAAATGGTACACTTTAAAATAGTGTAGTCAGATATGAGTACTACAAAGACATGCACCATAAGCCTTGAAGGGATACATATTACGTTAGTGTGGATCGCGTCCCTAGTAAAGGGAGAACGTTAAGCAACTTGAAGAGCCACGGAAGGGAGCAAAGGGAAGCTAAAAGCAAAAGAATGTCTTGTTCGAGTTTTCAGAATAAAGTGATAGGCATAAATATTAGCGGGAAATAAGAAAAGAGTTAATGAAACATTATGAATAAGGTGTGATGCATGGATAAAAACGGTAGGGTGTTACAAAACCTATAGTCAAATGAAGAAAGAGACGAAAGGTTATGGGCCTTAAGACAACAAAAGAGTATAGGCTATAAGGTTATATCCTCACTTCGAGAAATAAGTTCGTGACTCCAACGCGACTAACAGAAGAGAGAGAGTTAATCCCCAGAGTAATAGAAATCAGTATGGGTTGGTAAAAAAGATAAACTAAATTTGAATTAGGGACTGAATGATTGGAAAATACTCGACATCATGAGAATTTCAGATTGCGTTCTAGCGATGATGAAATGGACAACAGAAGAAGATCCATGATGAATTCATAGAATGTTCACTCAGGAAGACACTTCCCTAAAGCAAGCAATATGAGCAAAGTTAAGCTTAAGGGACCGTATGTACCAACTACATTAAGTGTCACCCTCGCGAGTAAGGGGATTTGTCATCCTTGGTACAAAAGGATTGCCGTAAGGGGAGTAAGGGTCATTGATGTTGAGAAACGGCACCAAATATGAAGAGGTAAGACATCTATAAGTATATCCTCGTGGCTTCAACTCTTAGTACACCCCTAAAGGGGGGAATATGGAGTGATGTGGCATTAAGTCAGAATTAAGTGGTTCTAGTAATAATGGAATGGTAAAGGAAGAATGCAAAAAAATGAAAGAGGAATGAGATGGCACTTATCCAAATCTTACATATACGCTACGATTCAAGAATATTGTGCAAGCACGACATCATGGAGAGAAAGTAAAGGCTCCTGCCCGAGCTGTTATTAATAAATAAGGAGCCAGTGCGAGACATAAGTTAAGACAAAGGAAATAACCTAGGAAAGATTACGAGGAATATTGATATGAGAATAGGCCAATGAGTAGTTAGTAATTGGTCAGGAAGATTCCAGTTATGGCTAAACATGAGGTTACAGATGAGTTATCAGATAGTGTGAGATAAACATAGTAGAACCCAGCATTGAGAGTTCAACCTCGAAGAATATCATTATAATACTTGAGATATATTCAAATTGGAGTCAGGGTAGTTAAAGGTATCGTATGAGTATTACAGAAATAAAGAAGAGTGCCACTGGGAAGGTAGTAAAAATATCAGTTCAGAAGCAACGGTACAAGCACAAGGGCATGGAAGTAAGCGATTACGGATGATTATAGGCAAGTAAGGACATCAAAAAAATCTGTAATAAGCTCACAGCTTTACGAGAGTCAAGGGTTGTCCCTAAGTACTACAATGAAAGATTAGCTGAGAAGATAAATAGAAGACTTCAACCTAAGCACAACGACCTAAAGAGGAAATGGCCGTGTAACAACAATCTCGCAACAACATTGTAAGCATTCCAAAGGAAAGTAGCACCTACCGTGGCTAATGAACGGGAAGTAAAAGTTAAAAGTAATATTCGAGATTATATGAGTTGTATGAAAACTCTACTAAGATAAGCTAAATATGGACGCAACAAGGGGGCAGGAAGACCAGAAAAAGTAATAGCTTACATTGAAAGAAAGCTAAGATAGAACGAAAGATTTATTCGATTAATGATCCAGAGTTAGTACGCTATAGATACACTCAAGATTTTGGAGCATTATCCAGGCAACATATTTATTGGCAATTATACAGCCATAGAAGACTCCAGTATAAGTTAAAAGAAAGAATTGAGCCCAAGGCATAGACAAAGGACTGAATTGTTAGAAGATTGTATCATGGATATCCCATAACACCCATAAAAGGCTAAGGTAATAACTGATACCATGAGCCATAGATCGGAAAATAGCTTAAGCCTACATAAAGGCTAATCAGAAGGAATAGGAAACTAAAGAATTACATCACCCAAGTAAATCAAGAGTCTGATTATTGGACCTAGAAATTTTTTATAGAAGTTGTGCTTGAGAACATGACAGAATCACTCTTAATATCAGATGTTCAAAAGAAATAATACAACAACCATAATCTATAATGGCTCTACAAGGAATCCAATTAGAAGAAGTACCAACCTCATAAGAAGTCAGTACGAAGCTCTCACCAGATTGTGTATGTACCAAAGGTGCAAGTATTATAATAGAGCTTCAAGTTATGGACGTGAATTACACCTAGGTAGAAGGGAGGTCATAAAAGAGATAGAAGATACGATGCAAGATTTTAAGGTAAGTAAGGTAAATGTGAAAAACATACAAGATACTCAAATGCAGAAGATTGTGAATGATCCATACTTCGGATAGAAAACTATAATAACGGGGGTCCAATAACCGAGAATGATAGCAGCATCGTCGGCAGCATGTCTTCCAACCTATGGTTTCTAAGTAATGAGAGATCTAGTTAAGAGAATAGAGAAAAGTTGGAGATGGTGTGATGTCTCACTTGACATTCCAGAATAATATAAGAAAATCTATAGTGCAAGCAAGTTGAAGGAAAGTTTATAAATGGATATGTATAGGTCGCAAGCTAAAGTATGGTAGAGCGATAAAGGTTTAAGGAAGAATGAGTAAGGATGAGGAAAGGCAAGTGAAAAGGTGACGAGAATAGATAAGTCTTTAGGATTAAGCCCATGAAAACATGAAGAGCAGACAATTTCTCTATGTTATACAAAGCTCACTATAGCTTTAATAAACTCAAAGGAGCCTAAAATTAATAGCATTTAGAAGGAATGAAATGATGACCTGGTATTAAAATGAGGGTATAATTGGGATAGATACATGATGACATTTGGCCTTTCGTTTGAATAATCATTTGGAAATAAAAAAAGAAGAGAAGGAGAAAAGATTTTGCTAGCGACACAAAATTAGAATACCCCCACAAGGTGAATCACATTGAGATACTTTGAAATATGATTATTGGAATCACTTCGAATATTCCTTGAGGTAACGTAAGCCCTAGGGGAAAAGTATTACGTAAAGTTTCAAGTTATCAGTGGTATATTGTAGATCAATATTGAGGTGAATCAATAATAGATGGACAAAAGTCGCAAAGTGTGAGATGGGATTGAGCCGTCATTCTAAAGATAAGCAGTAATGAGAAAGCATTAAATGACTTAAATTTATACATATGGAATAAACAACGAGAGTAAGCTGGGATTAGGTAGCAGACCTCAGCAACGATAAACTAGAGTAAGAGTTATGGCAGTAAATTCATACGGACGGCTAAACGGACCTATGCGATGAGATATAGCAATATTCGTGAATTCAACAAAGTACCGAGCGAAGAACTTTAGTATTCTCATATATGACCAAAGAGATATCTTATCAAGCTCTACATATGAATCCTAGAGATGGGGCACACTTACAAGGTCAAATTATACATGCTTCATACTACAAGTTGTGGTGTGAGAAGGAGGCCTAAGGGGGGAATGCCCTGGACTTTGGACTCATTCACAGGACAATCACCTAGATGGCATGAGAAGTTCTAGAGTATTCGAAAGATATAAGTTATGAAAATGATAAGTGTATCAGTCAACATTCGAAGACGAATGTTTCAAAAGAGGGGGATAATGTTATGCCCCATAGTATTACGTCGATATTATGCTTTGCAATAATATATATTGCGGTAATGTTACGCTTCGCGGTATTAAGTTATGACGATGTTGCACCATATAGTATTGTATGTTGAATTTGTCGTAAGGTAGTTGACATCAATCCAAGGAAAAGATTATTTAGAGGTTATAAGGATTATGCTATTTCAAACAAGTTATGAGTAAACTCGTGAAGGTAAGAGGGTAAGTAAAATCGAAGAAAATAAGTTTTTGTCGAAGTTTGGCAATTTGGGATAAAATACAGATCAAGTAATAATACCCGATAATTATTACCATGCAAGGTACCATATGACCACGGTAATATAATATATAAAGTATAGAATTTAAGTAATTTGTGATAATTTTTAAATTATGCGGGTAACGAAACATTACCCGGTTAACTAATAAGTGGATAAAAATTTATAAAGTCACACCCCAAGAATCGTGGAAGCCCCTCCCTTTATGTTTAAGGTGACTCATTAGTCCTTTACATGTGTCATACAAGGATTAAAGGCCTAATTCACAAGTCTTATCTAAATAAAGACTCTTGTAAGGCATTTTAAAATGGGTAAGCATTTATTTCAAGATCAAAAAGCCAATGCATTCTGCCATGAGCCAGCAAAAACGTGAAAAGGCAAACTTTTACATTCTATAATAAATCAAAAACGTGAATGATCTACCAAGTGTTAGCCAATTCTGATTTCAACCAAAAAGCAGAATCATTTTTCGTTCACCAATTCAATGCTAGCCAACGTTTCAATTTCAAGAGCTACCAAGTTCGTTTCTGAAATTCGAGAGTTTCAAAGCAGAGTTTCGTCCATATTTCGCAGAAGTAGATTTGTTCAAATGATTCCGGGAATAGGTATGTTAAGGCTAAACTCTTCCTTTATTTTGGCATGATCTCCGCATTACACAAGTTTGATAACGAATCATAAAGAAAAAATCATATCCCAGAATTTACGTATATTTTGCTAGTCTTGCAAGTTATGTTTATTTTTCTATCCTTGTAAGTTACAATATTCTCATTATCAGGATTTCATATTCAATTGTGTATTTATTTCTTCCAGTCAAGAGAGCAGAGAGTCTATATATATAGTATTAGAGTATTTTCATTACCATCAAGCTATAATCGATGGGCAGGCCCCTATTGGGCAACCTCTGATCAGATGGTAAGTTATATACCAATCCTACTGTGGCCGAGTGCTTATGAGCGAGCATAGTTAGTCGAGATACAAAGCCTAGTATGGTCGAGCTCCTATGAGCAAGCCTACTACGACAGAGCAGTTATATATATACCGAGCCTACTGTGGCCGAGCGAGCCCAGTTGGTCGAGATACAGAGCCTAGTATGGCCGAGCGCTTATGAGTGAGCCTACTACGACAGAGCAGATATATATGTATATCGAGCCTTATAGGGACGGATATTTATTTTACTTACTATATTGAGAGAGCTGAGTCAGTATCAGCAGGTAAACACATCTTCAGATTATCATTGACTTCCAGCTACTTGCAGTTATTATATTATCAGTTCAGTTTCAGCTTTCAGTACATTGCCTTACATACTTGGTACATTATTTTGTAATGACGTCCCTCTTGCCTAGGGACGCTGCGTTTATGCCCGCTGGTCCAGATAGATAGGTCGAGAGCCCTCCAAGTAGGCTATTAGCTAAACGGAAGATGTTAGTGCGCTCCATTTGCTTCGGAGTTGAGTGTTTGGTTAGTATGATTTAGACGTGTATTGTTTGGTATAGCGGGACTCTGTCCCAACCTTTATGACATTTATGGGTTCTTTGAGGCTTGTAAACATATATCGTGTACATGAAAGATTGTACGGCCTTGTCGGCCTATGTTTTGAATTTATAAATGATAATGTTGGCCTATTAGGCCTGTATGTCACGTGTATATGATGATATAATAAGAAAGATACATTATGTTGGTACTCGGTTGAGTAAGGTACCGGGTGCCCATCGCGGTCCATTGGTTTGGGTTGTGACAAGAAGATATGACGACCAATGACCAGATAGCGGCATAGAGGAATACACTCACCAGAAGAAACTTTCGGCCCAAAATGCTTCACGAAAGTGAGCCAGTCTCGAGTCTACGCTGCATAGGGTAGCAGACGGGCTACCTAGTCCCTTATACCCACAATAGGGCAGGGTGGGTGCCCCATAGCTACAAAAGAGAAACAAGTAAGCACTAAGGTGAATAAAGAAGAAAAGGAAGAATAAACAAGTGGCGACACCTACGATTCTCGTTCCACCGCTCTGGGCGGGGTTAGACACGATGTGTTCAGTTATGACGAATAAGTACTTATGCCAAAATTTACGACTCACCCGATCATCGATTCCAATCACAACCCTTTTGTCCCACGGTGCCTCAGATGTACCATAGTACCCCTATGAAAGTTGGGTGAAAACAAGTGTAGAAGGTGGTGAACGATAACCTCACACCCCGCCAACTCCGCATATTTTGTCAACAAAAAGAGTGTTTTGAGCGTGTACGGGGAAAGTTGTACCGGTAAAACTTGATAGAATTGACAGAAGTCTTCTGCTAATGAGAGAAGGGAGAAGGAATGACCAATCACAAAAGGGTACTCATAGAAGGCACAATACCCAGGCCTATGGACTTCCATGAAGTCCCCTCCCGCTGGAACCATCTCAATATGAGCGGGAATGCTATATTTTGCACGGAGAGCATCGATATGGACTTGCTCAGTTTCATAAAGTACGGGGGTAGGAGTAGGAGTAGGGTCCTTAAGGAAATCGCTTCGAGATGTAGGGTGTCTCGACAACAACTCCTCCACGGTGGGAAAGTTGTCCCCTTCCTCCACCTAACTATGGATTCGGTAATACCGTCATCTTTTTTATCTACCGTTGTCGTCCATGTATCACATTGCACTCATAATTCTTCCTTATCTCTCTTCCTGAATGGTAAATAAGGATAATCTTCATTAGCTGGGTACCTCGTACCCTCTTTCACCTTGCTTCCTTTACTTTTTGAAACTTTTATTTACCTTCTGAATTTCTCATTGTCTTTCACCATAAAGGTTTATAGATATTCTTGCCTTAAGGCTCCATTTCCAGAAGCTCACCGAGTTCTTCTAACTCAACTCTTTCACAACCGCATTCAATCCCTTATCAGCCATCTCTGTATTATGAATAAAGTCGAGTTTAGGAAATTGTGTTCTTACAACTAAGCTCTACCACACGATCTAGAGTAAGAAGAAAGAGTGATAGTCCTAAATGCCCTGTAGCCTCCTGCTTATAAGTGTGGTGCATGACACATCAATAAACAAGACTCTACTAGACATGGCTGTAGGCTCCCTAGGACAGAGCTGCTTTGATACCACTTCTGTCACGCCCCGAACCTGGGGGGGCGAGATCGGCGCCCGGTGCCTCACCTATCCTTACATACCAACTTGCGACTAAGGGACTCTGAACATATGATGTCATTCTTTAGCCATGGGCAACAGTGCAAGACAACTGCGAATACTGACTAAATATCAATATAAAACTGGGCCGACAAGGCCGTCATAACTACTACAGCTGGCAAACCAACAAAATATACATAAAAGGCCTACAAGCGCAACATACTGCATTTACTGACATGATATATCTACAAGCCTCTACTGGTGGATATACTATGATCGGAACAGCTCCTCGACCTACTCATAACATATATACATAGATACACAAGATGTAAATAAAGATATAGACCCGGCAACTCCGAAAGGCTTGGATCTTACCGATCAAGCTGAACTTGGGCAAACTAAATGAGGAGTCTACCTGTTTGTCTGTATAAACCTACACACATGAAATGCAGCGCCCCCAGAAAAGGGACGTCAGTACAAAATAATGTACCGAGTATGTAAGGCAATATACTGAAAGCTGAAACTGAACTGATAATATAATAACTAAAAGTAACTGGAATTCAACAATAATCTGAAGATATGCTTACCTACTGCTACTAACTCGGCTCTCTCAATGTAGTAAGTAAAATAAATGTCCGTCCTTATAAGGCTTGGTATATATATATATATATATATTATAACTGCTCTGCCGTAGTAGGCTCGCTCATAGGCGCTCGGCCATATTAGGCTCTGTATCTCAGCCATGCTGGGCTCGCTCATAGGCGCTCGGCCACAGTAGGCTCGGTATATAGCTTACCATCTGATTAGAGATTGTCTAATAGGGGCCTGCCCATCGATTATAGCTCAACAGTAATGAAAATACTTTAATACTATATATTTATAAACTGTCTGCTCTCTTGAATGGAAAAAGGAACTAATCAATTAAATATGAAGTCCCGATAAGGAGAATATTGTAACTTACAAAACTAGGAAAATATACGTAATTTGTGAGACTAGCAAAATATACGTAAATTCCGGGATATGAATTTTTCTTTATGTCTCTTTATCAAACTTGTGTAATGACGAAATCATGCAAAATGAAATAAGTGCTTAGCCTTAACATACCTAGAGTAGGGAAAAATCCATATGATGTTCTTGAAAAACGGTTGCATAGTACTCCTTTAGAACCGCAAAATTTTACGTTGCTAAATCTTGTTGGAATCGTTGGTTGCAAGAAGGATTGCTACCGTTTTTATCCGATTATTGCAATGCCTTGGTATTGAAAATATTAGGAAAGAGTTTGCATTTGGTGGAAGTGTCTTTGAGAATGAATTATCAGAATGCTAACATTATTGTCTTGGTATTGAAACATTGGAAATGAAATTTGCAAGAATTGTAGTATGGTTTGTTTTGAAAGTTTTAAAGTTTGAGGTGTCTTGTAACTAAGGCATTAAGATGCCACCTATTATAAAATGACTAAGAGTCATTTTCTTAATAAGGGGCTTGCTTCCACGTTCTTACTTTGATATTTATCCAAAGTTTTCAATTAATTTAATTAGGTAATATCCCGCTACCCAGTAATTAACCAATTACCCGCATAATTAAGAATTATCTCAAATTACTTAAAATTATACTTATTCTTAATATACTTTATACATTCCACTATCATTGTCATATGGTACCTTGTATGGTACTAATCCGTAAATATAGGGTATTATCGCACGATTCGTATTTTATCCCAATATGTCAACTTGGACAAAAAATTATTTTCTTTGACTTGCTTCCCCTCTCACTTTCGCGAATTTACTCATCACTTATTTGAAATATCATAATGCTTATAATCTCAAAATAATCACATTCCCGATCTTACGTCGATTAACTTACGATGAAACTTAAACATACGAAAATGCGGGAAATCACATTCCCAATATGTCACTTATTTGAAATATCACTTATTTATAAATTGGGGATTCAGGCCTCGATTTGGGGTCAGATTCCGGAACTAATTACATATTCAGGCTCAGGGGTGAATGGATTTTGGTCCGAACCTTGAGTTTTGACCAAGCGGGCCGTCAGTTTTTAACTTTCTGGGGGACATGTTTGGAAATCTAAATTTATGTATTGGAATTGATTTCTGTAGCGATATTTGATGTTATTAAGTTAATTATGGTTAGATGCAAGCGGTTTGGAGTGGAAACTAAAGGAAAAGTGGTAATTGAGCTTTGAGTTTGCCATTGGATTTAGGTAATTGTTATGTCTAACTTCGAAACTCGAGGGATTAGGGATCCTTGGCTTGATTGCTATGTGAAAATCCATATGTGTGGCGTATAGGTGAGGTGATGAGTACCTATGCACCACCAATTTATCTTTTTTGACCGTTCCCTTCCCGTTCTTAATATATTATTCCCTGCCTTAACTGCTACATGCTTTATTGATATTTCCATGCTTTGTTGCTACTTGTCGGATATTGTTTTTTGTTGTTAAAAGTATTGAATGTCACGTAGTTTCATTGTTTCATACTATTGGGTTAAGCTGGTTATTTGTTTTATTAGTATACTTGGATTAGTTCCGCTGAGTAGTATAATTTGAGTGAAGTTTCATAATTGTACCACTTTCCGTTTGTTTTAGTTGAGGTTTAAACACTGTGGGGAGTTTGAGCTAAATTGTGAAATTTCTGTCCTTATTGTGTGGTTGGTACTGATATGGTGGGATCAGTTTGCACGCCGCAACATGAGGAATAAGGTTGATATATTGAGGAGGAATAAAGGTAAAATGTTATTATATGGTGGGATCGGGTTGCGCACCACAACATGTGGAATAAGGGTGAAATATATTGAGTAGTTATAAGGGTGAAATGCTATTGTATGGTGGGATCAGGTTGCACGACACAACAAGAGGAATAAAGGTGGATTGATATGGAGTAATAAGGGTGAATGTTCATATTGTTATTGATTATACGGTGGGATTGGGATGCGCGCCGCATCAGTTTATTATTTATGTATTCTTCTTCTGCTGTGAAGTTATTCTATAGTTTTGTATCTCACTTAAGGATTGGTTATAGCTGGGTACTGGTAAGATATTTGAGTTACGTATTCCTTTTTGTTGCAAGTTACTGTTTCAATTTATCCCGTACTTCTTTTTCGCTTTATTACATACTGTATGCAGGTTATATTGTAATTGCCCCACTATAGCCTCGTCACTACCTCGTCGAGGTTAGGCTTAGCACTTACCAATACATGGGGTCGGTTGTACTGATACTGCAGTCTGCACTTTCTGTGCAGATTTTAGAGCAGGTAGTGGCTGATTCAGAGATTGGCTGCAGGTTCACAGTTTGGAGACCCAAGGTAGTCCTGCTGGCGTCCACATGCCCTGGTGTCCTTCTACATTTCTACATTACTACACTTCTGTTTGTCTTTCTCCAAAACAGATGTAATTTCTTTCAGACCGATATTTGTAGTAAATCATAGTATGTTTGTGGATTGTGACACCGGATTCTGGGTAGTAATAGCAATGTCATTGGTAATAGTATATGGATAAAAGGTTATTTACTTACATCCGTATTTAATTCTACTAGTTCTAGCCTGTTAAATTTTAATAAATGAAAGTAAAGGAAAATGGGCAATAAAACTCTAACATTGGCTTGCCTAGCGAGTGTGATGCTAGGCGCAATCACGGTCCCGTTGATGGGAATTTCGGGTCATGACAAGTTAGTATTAGAGCACTAGGTTGCCTAGGTCTCACAGTTCAAGAACAAGCTAGGTAGAGTTTGAGGGATCAGTATGGAGAAGTCTATGCTTATCCCCCAGAGGCTACAAAGTTTAGGAACAATTTTACTTCTATTCTTCTATATCGTGCAATTTGATCTCACAATGCTAATCGAACTCTCTACTCTTGTTACTTCACAGATGGCGAGAACACGTACCGCTTCATCAGCTGAGCAGTAGCCAGAGCCCCAATGACAGCTCCTACGAGGGGCAGAGGATGAGGCCGAGGCAGGGGCAGGGCTTAGCCCAGAGCTGGAGCAGCAACAGCAGCACCAGCGGCGGAGCCTCAGATAGAGTTTGATAAGGAGGCTCCAGCCTAGACCGTTCCAGCAGGTCCAACTTAGGTTCTAGAGGGGTTCATCACAACTCCAGTACTTCAGAAATGTTGCAGCACATACCGTCGATGGATCAGCTATGTCTTTTGATGCTTTGTGGAGATTGGATAGGTTTACCAAGCATTTCACCACTCACTATGGCGGTACATCTTCAGAGGATCCCCAGGACTATCTAGACTATTGTCACAAGGTGTTATGGAACATGGGGGATAATGGAGACCAATGGGGTCGACTTTGCTACCTTTCGTCTGTTAGGTTCCGCCAAGAAATGGTGGAGGGATTTTTATTTGGCCAGATGAACAGCAAAACTCATGCAGATTGACCTGGATGATCCCCGGGGGGGGGGGGTATAAAACTCGTGATAGAAGGACAACTTCCCTTTCGCTGAACGGAATCAATAGAATTTCTTGGTGACCGGACACCACTGCTTAAGAGGGATTGTGGCAAACTCTTACTTTGGACAAGTTCTCTCAGCTATTTCTGGAGTAGTATCTTCCTATCACTCAAAGAGAGGACTTTCGGAGGCAGTCTGAGCACCTTCAGTAGGGTTCTATGACTGTCACTCAGTACGAGGCTATATTTGTTGACTTGTGTCACAACCCAAACTAGAGGGTCATGACTAGCACCCAGGCTATACTTGCCGAGCACTAACATACATTTTATCTAACCTTCCTTATTATCTTTAAGGGCCGATGAGATCAATATAAATGGTAGATATGGATCATGACCAACCAACAATGAAAGATAATGGAATGAACATACTTAACATAGAATAACCAGACAGTCAGAAAACTATATATAAGGTACGAGCTACCACGCTGCCATGAAAGACCATACAACAAAAATTAGCCGATAAGGCATACCAAACTATACATGACTCGACACCTATCTATGAGCCTCTAAAGGAACATAAGTCTTGTAACATAGCCAGAATAGGGCCCTAACATACCCATAATGTCTATAACAAAAATGCATACCAAGACCACGACAAGTCTGGAGAAGGGATCTCGCCAATAGCCGCTGAACTGGGCAGCCTACTGTTGTGGGGAGCTACGTCTACCCATCTATCGGGACCTGCAACACGTTATACAATGTCCATAAATAAAAAGGACATCAGTACGAATAAAGTACTTAGTATGCAAGGTAGGAAAGCATAAGTATGAACAGTAATGTGAATAAGGATAGAGAATATACAACCTGTAACATCTGGGTACCTCTGTGGGCTACTGACATGAAATGCATGATATAGACATATATATATATACATAAACTTTTAAAACACATGCCTCTGTGGGCATCATCATCATATTGTACCCGACCTCAAAGAGGACTCCGTAAAAATGTACCCGACCATCATAAGGCTCGGTAGAATCGTACCCAGCCAAGTGTGTCACACCCCATTTTCCTCCCCTTTTTGATGGGGAGAGGTCCGAGTATCGACATTCACGGGGTGTAACGACTCATTTCCTTTAGGGAATTGGGTATTTGAAGAGTTACCACCTAACGGATTATGGTGCGTTAGGGCACCTAGAGCGATTAACTCTTGGGTTGGTTTGCATTACCAGAGATTAGGGTAAGGGCTCGAAGTAACCTCGAGGGGAAGGTGTTAAGCACCCCTCTTGCAAGTAAAGTACGTTAGAATAACTCAAGTAGTAAGATAAAAGTTTGAACAAGTTGTAAAACAAAGGTTTAAATAAAGAAAGTATTTGGTAAAGAGGGGTCCTAGGTTGGTTATCCTATAGGATCTCCCTACGCAATGTCCGGTAAACACTCCTCAATGAGGGGCTACACATGACATTGACGAGTAGTCATCATATCCCATGTCTACCATTCCTATCCCCTTATTGGTCATGCAAAACGAGTGTTTGGTCACTGATTCCTATTACGTGCTGCTACTCGTCCCTTCTTAATAGTCATGGAGGGAGTTAGGACCTCTACCTATAGGTGGTTCTAGACGTACCCCTAAGGTTTTAAAATAAAAAATCTAAGGTGGCAGGCAAAGAATTTAGGACTTTCACACATAATGGGAGCAATTAAGAGGCTCGGGGTTTCCTCCTCAAACAAGCACATAAGCAGCATGACTCAAGCATAGTTAAGGTCTTTTATTAGTCAATGTCCTAAAGTAGGATATCTTAGAGAATATGCAGAAACAGACAAACCCCTTTTTAGACTCAGAAGTTACACCCTAGTAGTTGCCTAGGGACTCTTTTTTAGAAAAAAAACCTATTAAGATCATAAAACATTAAGCGATAGAGACAGTTTCAGAGAATGAAGTTTTGAACTTGCCTACACGCGAAGTACTGATGTCTATATTAATGCAGAAACAAACAAATTTTGAAATAGACTCCGTTAATACCTATAGGCATGATATCTAATGAGATTGAGGCAGTTTGAAAGAACTTGTTTCATAAAATGCTTAATACTTAATAAGACCAATTTAGAAATGAACTAGGCGTAATCAAGTTGATTTATTAGACTAAATTAGATTAACAGGCAGAATTGCGAGTAGAGCTCCCTATAGGCATGAAATCTAGGCGTAATACTAATTTTAACGATTTGCAGGTATGGCAACATACATAAACTTGTTATAACTGAATCTGGATTAGGTCCTATAGGCATGACATCTATTATTGAACTAATTTTAAGACATGATTGTTTGGAACCTATAAGCATGGTTTCTAGACATGACATAATGTAAAACGTTATAGACATGTTTTCTACTTGATGAGCAAACAAACCTAAAAGTGAAACCCTATGGACATGATTTCTATTAGGCAAAGCAATCAGATGAAAGAGTAAAGTCCTATGAGCATGTTTTCTATTTAGTAGAGCAAACAGACTTTAAAAGTAGGGTCCTAGGAGCAGGATTTCTACCCGTATTACCCCATAAAGTATGCATCTATCCACCCTTTTTACTAAATACCCCAATATCTATTTGCAAATTATTACAGGCCAATGAATGAATTACATAAGTAAAAAAAATAGAAAATCAAGAAGCTATTCTATAGGGAGCCTTCAATTAGGCCCAGATTTCCCAAAGCCTCCAATGGCCTCATATGCCTCAGTTCCATAGACAAATCAGAGCCTAGGTGCATCAAAATTCCCTAAGGATCTCTAGGATCCTGGGCAGTTCTTACACCTGGACTTAGCAACCAAGAATTGAACCAGTGCAGTGTGGAAAGGCCAGCCTCAGTATGCTAGAGTTCAGAGGGTACTCAAAAGGATCCCAAGGCAGTACACATACTAGAGGGGCCGAACTTATTGACTAAGAGTAGAGTAAAAAGTGATGGACATAAGTTGAAAAGGTTTTAGTAAGAAACTGTATTTAACAAAAGCCTTTTTTGAAAGTAATTCAGTAAAGCAACAGAGATTGTTTGAAAAGAGATTAAAGTAGTTAATAAAGTCCAAACACCTTATGATAGGTTCATACACAACTAGTTCATAGAACCAAGTAAATTCAGTAGTCACACACAGGGGTCAAGGGGTTTGGGACACATAAAATATTTGACTGCAAACACATAACCCAGCAATGTTCTAGGACCGGTTTAGACATGCTCAGAAACAACTGACACTGGCATAGTCTCAAAACCAGACATGAAGAACACAACCATATAGAGGGGTGATAGGGATTTTGGGATCTATGGGATATAGGATGGTAAGTACGCAACAAGAGATAATTGGTAAGACATTCTAAGAAACACACATAAAGAGGAATATACTGATCTAAAGGAAGGGGAAGGAATAATAACATGCTGATAATGTAACTCTTATCTACAAGTTTCACAACAGAACCACAAATAGAAGCAAACCAGAAATAAGAGGAACTGAAACAATATGAGAATCATGTTGTTGTTGGAACTTTGAATTGAAACTAGGACATACCCGTGAAGAGGAGAGTAAGTAGAATGAAAGAACAAGAGAATACAAATGGTTAGCCTTTGCTTGCAACCAGCTAACTTAGAACAGTAGCAAGTAGCACAAGAGAGAGAGACAGAGATTTTTTTAGTATGCGAGATAGTTTTGAACCCAAGAGTTCATGTTGTGCTAATGAAAGACTAGAGTATTTATAGTTTGGAAACAGGTAGTAAATAAGGTAAGAATAATAGTAGCATGGTAATTAAGGAACTCAGAATCAGTCAGTCAATAAATCAAGGCAAGTACTCCCTTGAGTTAAGGGAATTAATTCAAATGGTAAGAACCAGCAACATATAAGGCAAGAAAAATCAGTACATGACTAATAAGGAAAGAATCAAAATTCAGTAAGCATAGGGTAGTCAATTAGGACTAAATTCAGAAAACTCAAATTAAGGAAATGATTCAGTAAGAATAAAGTACCACAACAAATAAGGTAGGGGGATCAGTCAATTAAAACAGACGAGGTAGAATTTTAGGGTTTTAAAATTAAAATCTTTCAATCAAACCATCAAATAAGGAAATCAGAATCAATCAAGAGGGAGTTATGATTCTATACTTCAACATGTAAATAGAGAAGAACAAACAGACGTAGCAAACATGCAAGGTCAGCAATATCGATAGAAAGAGGCAAGTCTTGAACAATCAAGATGAATACAATCACATAGAGGTGATATAAGTAGGCTAAGGACACAGTAAAACCTATTCGAAGCACGGTAACCACATAAACTTAACAAGAATCTAGTAGTCATACTAACACACAGAACCAAAACAAAGAAGATCTAAAACATTAGGGCTTTTAACATAGGCGAGTTGAAAAAGCAGTAAGAACATAGAATCAGTCAAGATATGCAAGGATAGAAGTTTTAAATATAAAAAATCAATTTAAACAAAGTGTAGAAGAAGTTCCGAAAAAACCCTAATTTTTAAAAGAAAGTAAAACAGCTTAAAGTTGATGATTTTTTAAAAGAGGTTTGAGAACTGTGTAGAACATAGAAGGAACATGCTTGAATCATTTAAAAATGGCTCAGATCTAAGAGATACAAACGAAAATCAGGGTTTCAAAGGAAACCCAAGTAGAGATAGAAGAACCTGATTAGAACTTCATAGATCGTAACAAATATAGTTTGATTTTGCCCAAAATCACACCGGAGAAACCATGAATAGACAAAACAACAACCCTAGATACATGTCGACATGGCCCAGGGCCCTTGAAGGCCTCAGAGATGATAAGCAAGGCGATGGAGGAACTATTGGAGGCTTAGGGTTGAAAGGTGGTCACCGGAGAAGACCGGAGAAGGAGGCGGCGATTGAAGATGGATTAGGGTTAGGTTGACAGAAGAGAGGAGAACATAGGATTCAAAGGTGGCGGGGGTTTGGAAATGATTAGGGTTAGGGGGTCGTTTGGAATTAAAAAGGAAAGAACAAATGAGGGTTGTTGATCTTTTAGATCAACGACCAGGATCTGATGGGTTTTGGGTCGGGTAGGAAGTGTTTAGGTCCTGGGTCGGGTTATTTAATAGGAAATTGGCTGGGGTTGGGTTCAATTTACGCTGCAATTGAAATGCCAAATCCGGCTATAATTTAAATAGCCACTTTTCCCCATTTAATTTTTAATAAATAATAAGTCATTTCTGGAAAATAATTTAATGTGCAAAGATTATTTAAAATATATAATTATAATTTTAAAAATATAGGGATCAATTTTAAACACATAAAATGTAATTATACATTAAAAGGGCTAATATTGCAATTATATGTAATTTAGCTTGAAAAATACCAAATGCAATTATAAAAAATGCATAAAAATATATCAACCATATTTTGGCATAAGTATAGAGATTAAATGAATAAATCATCATAACAATAATTTTGGAAATAATTATTGGGGATTTTATGAATAAAATGGGAGAAAATAAATCAATTTAAACCCTTAAAATTATGGGAAAAATTATAAAAAAACCTTGTGCATGCTTATATATGCATATATATGCTATTTGAAGGTATTTATGCATATTTAAAAATATATAGGGAAAAATTAGGTATCAACATCGAGGCCATCAATGAGTATCAACAGCTGCCCCTCTTTACCCGGGAAAGATGAAAGAGTTTTCGGGTAAAGAAATGATGGCCAGTTTTGACCGGATGGGATGTTTTGAAAGACAGAGGCCGAGCTCCAATTTTCGAGTTGCCTACATATCCCTAGTTTTACAAGAGCCATGCCATGTGTAGTTCTGGATTCCCCCGCGGAGTATGCTGATGAAATTATTGCAAGAACGGACACGAGATGTGGAAGCAGGTACGATGAGCAGTTAAGGCTCAAGACGGTTGGAGGGTGCTGGAGCGAGATTGCTCATGCTAGGTGTTACGCCCCGTAGTATTACGTCGATGTTATGCTCTGTAGTAATATATTATGATGATGTTACCTTCTGCAGTAATATATTACGATTAATATTACGTCCTACAGTATTAAGTTACGACAATGTTGTACCCGACAGTATGACATTACGGTGATGTTACGCTTCGCAATAATAAGTTACGACGATGTTGCACCCTGCATTATTTTACGTTGAATTTGTCGTAAGGTAATTGACATCAATCCAAGGAAAAGATTATTTGGGGATTATAAGGATTATGCTATTTCACAAGTAATTAGTAAATTCATGAGGGTGAAAGGAGGAGCAAGTCTAAGAAAACGAATTTTGTCAAAGTTTGGCATTTTGGGATAAAATACGGCCCGAACTAAAATACCTGATATTTATGGACTAGTACCATACAAGTTACCCCATGGCCATGATAGTAAGGTGTATAAGGCGTGTTAAAAGTGAGTAGTATTTTAAGTAATTTGAGAAAATTCTTACTTATGTAGGTATTGAGTGATTATTGATTAATCGAGGATTAATTAATTAAATAAGATAATATAAATCAATGAAGTCTTCAAGATAAAGCAAGAACGTGGCAGCCCCTACCCTTTTTATTTAAGATGACTCTTAAGTCATTAATAGTAGGTGGCAAGATTTTGATATGTGGGAATGTCTTGAGCATGAATCACCTTACTCATTTAAAGATAGAGATTCATTTTAAGCTCTTTACAATTCATTTACCAATGCTACACTGAAACTTTACAATCCAAGATTTACATAGAAACCTTACAATCAAAGCTTTACATAAAAACCTTGCAATTCAAGCCCCAACATTCACTCCTTACATAAGCAACGTTACTACTATGTTCTTAAGGAAAAGCTTCGGCTAGGAATTTCTTTGCATAACAACGTAATTGTTTCAAGCTCTTTATACGATTTGTTCCATGTTTTGTCGCAATTAACGTGTGTTATATGATTGTCAAGAGAATCGGTTCAGGTATGTTAAGGCCCTCCCTTCTTTCTTTTGACTTGGTCCAAATTATACTGAAGAAACGAGCAAATACACAATTTTCTATAAATTACTCTATTCATAGAAATAGTAGGGGTATCTATATTCTTGATTCCCCATGAGAATTTTTATTATCTTTTGTTCATGGGTCTCAGAATAATATGCAGTTGGAAAAGTTTATTCGGACGGAATATCGAGATTATTATGTATTTTTCATGCATTTCACTCATTTATACATGTGCATTAACCCATGACCAGATGACGTTATATATGCGTATATATGTAAATATATGTATATGGGATATGAGAAAAGGTTACAATGTTATATATGCACCACCACCTGATCAGCTGGTATATGATGATGATATTGCCCACGTTGATTGAAATATGATTCAAACGGTGTTCTATACGCGTATATATGTAAATATACATATATATGGGATATGGGAAAAGGCTATGGCGTGATATATGCACCACCACTTGATCAGCTGGTATACGTTGATGCTTTTACCGACAATGGCCAATATGATATGATGGGATGCCCTCAAAGGCTGATGATGTTATGAAACATGTACCTATGCACAACATGACATTCATACACATATGCATGACACTAAAAATAATTTATGATTTACAAAGTTATTCAGACTTACAAGTTGAGTCATGTACTCTATATTTCTTCCATGTCTCTTATGTATTTATTTATGTGCCTTACATACTCGGTACATAATTCGTGCTGACATCCCTTTTGCCTGGGGACGCTGCGTTTCATGCACACAGGTCCCGATAGAAAGGTCGAGAGCCCTCCAAGTAGGCTATCAGATCAGCGGCAGATGTTGGTGTGCTCCATTTGCTTCGGAATTGCTTGTTTGGTTAGTATGATTTAGACGTGTATTGTTTGGTATGGTGGGACTCTGTCCCAACCTTTATTACATTTATGTACTCTTAGAGGCTTGTAGACATATATCGTGTACGTGAAATATTGTACGGCCTTGTTGATCATAGCCAACTCGAAGCTACACTAAGGTAGGAAGAGCGGGTCACAATAGCTTTTACTCGACTAGAGGTCCAGGATCGAATTTCCACAGGGAGCTAGTAGTGGAGTTGTATATTCTGTCTAGCCTAAAGTTGCGGTTGTGCTTCTAATGTCACTTCAAACAGTTATTGAGTTTTTATATTTATAACTACTATTATAAAGCTAAGGATTAAAGCTAAATTATGCTAAGAGAATATTGCTAAGTTGTAATTAATGGGAAGAAGGGCACTAGGGTCGTAGCATCACCTATGTGGCTAATTGATGGGTAGATGTGACTAAGGATAGATTGACATATTTGGGGATTATGCTATAACAGTTGCACAATTGCAACCACTCTCACACCTCTCGATTGAGAGAGTGATTTTGCCCAATTGACTCTCTCGAGACCAATTGGGTAGGCCAGTGAGACCAAACAACTAGGGTTCAAGTAGGGTGATTACTCTCTCGAGATTTAACCCGTTAATTGGGACTACCATTTCTCATGGATCCATACCAATTCCTTGTTGGGTCAATTTTGGGGTCATAGACTCTCTTTCTCAAGAAGAGTTAAACCCACGAAGCTTGAATCAGTGTTTGCAACCACCAATTCTTGAATAAAAATATAAAATCAACCCAAATAGCAAACACCCAATATCAATCTAAGTCCATATGACAACACCCATCAATTACCCACACTAGGGTTGAGACACAACCCTAGCTAATGGGTTTAGCTACACATAATTAAAGAAGAAACTGAAGAAATAGATGAAGAACTAAACATATTAATTAATTACTAAGAAGAAACTACAATAATCTATTGTTAATAGGAAGCAAAAGTGCCAAAAATGGCTAAAATATCGGTCTCACGAACTCAGCTACGTTTCTGAATACAAAACTTGACTTAAAAATGGTAAAATGTCCTATTTACACTAGGCTAGAAAAACTGGACAAAAATACCCCTGCGGGGTCAGTGCGGGCCGCACAAAAGCAACCGCGGCCGCACTGGCTCTTTTGACTTCAACTTTAAGCTCTTTGAACTGGAGGACGCGAACCACACAAATAAGTAGTGCGGCCGCGGAAGGGCTCTGGCGCGGACCGCGCGGTGACAATCGCGGCCCGCATGGCAGGGTCTTGGCAAAAATGATGGTTCTCTGAATCTCTGGACGCGGACCGCACAAATAAGTAGTGCGGCCGCGTAGCCTTATAACGGACCGCGAAAATCCTATCGCGGTCGCGTGAACTTCAGCCTGAATAACCATGTCTCTGAGCCTCCTAGTGCGGCCGCAATCAATTTTGTGCGGTCCGCACTAGGCCTTCTCCTCTTGAATTTCTTGATCTTTGATACTTGAGCAGGTTTCACTCCTTTTTGAGCCGATCTTGGACATTTCGTCACTTTATCACTCAAACCTGCAATCAAGCACAACCTGTGAGCCTTTTTGGGACTATTTTGTAGCAATTTATACTAAAAGCATAAGTAATTAGGGGCATAAAACATGTTAAAATCCTAACTTATCAACTCCCCCAAACTTAAACTTTTGCTTGTCCTCAAGCAAACAAAATAAGACCCACCCCTTAAAGGAAAATCCAAGTAATTCCAGCTATCCTAAAGTTACCTCAACAAGCATCAATTGGGACTAACAATTGCCCTCAATACGAATGCATCATTAACACATTTAAACTTTGAAAACTATGGATCAAGTGTGACACAAGAGCATCAAGAGTTGACACATTTCATCAAAGAACTTCTCTCAATTACTTTGCTCATTGTGGAACCCAAACTCCCACATTCTCAACTCTCCCTAAGCGAACCTCATCTTTTAAGTATTGACACACAAACCGAAGTTAATGGAATTTCACTCATCTCTCTCAAGAAGAAGGTCACAAGTCCGGCTCTAAGTACCATATGCTTGCCCCCTTATGTAAGTATCCACTAATGTAGGCTCCCTTCAACTCAAGATCAAATAGGGCTTTTGTGGAGTCATTGTGAAGGCTTTTGGGTAAGGGTAGGACTTATTTTTATTCAAGTGGGTTCAATCTTCCCTTAAGCACTTCTTTTGATTCATTTTGGCACAACTCTCTTTACTCTTTTGAGTATTTCACTTCTTTACACGGGGTTAGGGAGACACATTGTCACTCTTTCTTATGCAATTCAAAACATTTCTCCATTTTCTACTTTTTTTCACACCTTTTTCACTTTTGTTTTCCTTGAATCCCTTTTTATTCTTGTTCACATTGGACTTTCTTTTTGTCTTTTTCTTTTCTTGCTTTTTCATTGCCTTTATTTTATTTTGCTTTTGTACCTTTTTACCACTTTGCTTCCTTCCTTGTCTCTCCCCCCAAACTTAGACATTTGCCATTACTCAAGGGAATATTAGGGTGCCAAGAGAGGGTAATCATTTAGAACGGGTATAGGCTTGTAGCATTGGTTCTTGAAAGAAAAAGGTTTAAGGCTCAAAACGGTTAACTAGTGATTATCTCATTGGTAGGCTATGGTATTGTTCAACTTAACATTTGGATCAAGGAGAGCCTATAATCACTTCTCAAGTCAAATTTCACCTAGGATTTCGTCTCAACAAACATTCAGGGCAAGTTCTAGACCATTGGCTCGGGACTTGGACTCACGTTTCGATTCCTTACCATACATGCTAGGGGATTGCTAAAGACATCGAGTCGAGGGCCCACAATGACCTTAGTTACGATTCAAGCACACAATGGTCCGAAAAAACCACATGATGATTGTTTGGTCAACGCAAGAGTCTCAAAGCCACGACTTTCACCATCCTGAACACAACATTATGTCTTTGACCATGGGATCAAAGGCAAATGTTCTAGTCCCAAGTGAAACTTTGCTTGATGTACCCTTAACTACAACTATCAAAAACTAAAGTAAAATCAAAGAAACGGACTCAAACCCTTAAGAAGGTTTTCACGCCATCTATCATTGGGAAGAGCCACCCGGTTCACACAATACTCCACCCTTGGAAAGAACCGTAGCATTAAGAAAACCAAGGGTTTATTGGAAGCGTCAAAAACAAAACAAGAGTCTACGAGCCTAACTACAAAGCTAAAAACAAGAAATTTTTGCGAAAATAGAAAAATAGAATGAATATGTACAATAGGGGAGTAGAATATACAACGGGGGATGAATATATATAGAAAGGTAACTTTATATACAGACCAAAAGAGAGAATAAAAAGTACAAAGTACGATAAAAATAGCTAAATGTAAAGTTATATACAACCCAAAATAGAAAATCAACAAAAACATAGACTAAGAATCTATATATACAGTCATCCAGATAAAAGTAGGGTGCACCCCTATGAATAAAAGCTGGCATTGTCCTCAATGCCAACTAACAAATAATCATCAAAAACAAAGTAAAGGATATAGGAGCTCCCTAGGCCTGGTCCGTCTGCATGGTATCATTAGTGGTACCCAAGTCCTCTATATGTACGAGAACCTCAGACTAGTTCTCGATCTCTAGCTGCTCAGCTGCTGGGACTAGGGCCTGCTTCTAGACCGGCTGGATGATAGGTGCATCACTGGAGGAGGTCTCCTGTGGGTCTGCTAGCTCAATAATTGCACCAACTAAACTGGGGAGCTTCCTCTTCTTCCTTGGAGGCCTGGGTGCCTGCTCCTGCTCCTGCTGTGGCTGTGGCACTGGTGCTGCTGCTAGGGCTGGATCCCCGAATAGCAAGTCTAAAGGAATTTGGTCTGCCTTTAGCTTGTCAACATCCCCTCTTAGCACCTTCACAGACTCCTTGGAAGCTCGTGTTTTGTGCAGCTTCTTGTGCTCCCCGGCAAACTCCCTAAGGGCCTTGCCATATGAATCCACTACCTTAGCCAAGGCAGCCTGAGAATCGAGGATATTTTGCTGGTTGGCAAGAATCTCATTAAGTGCATCCTCGATAGGCTGGGGCACCTGTACTGGATGTGGTGCCGACTGATCCGCAATGGTAGAAGTCAAGGTGGACAACTTGGATGAAGCAGTCTCCATCCAGTTATTTGAGCTATGAAGTGTTTGGCTCAGCTGGTGGGCGGTGATAGGATGGGCCCGGTAAGATGGAATCCCTGGGCCAGTTAAAGTAGAGGGACCAGCAGTAGTGGTAGGTCCAGAAGGCTTGTCAGCAACTGTGGAAGTAGGCTCAGTGGAGGGCTTTACCGCAACCGGCTCTTTAGACTTGCTAGTTGGGGCAGAAGCAGGCGGCTTGTAATTTTTGTCCTTGGGGTTGTCTTACCCCTTCAAACTATACCAGGAGAACGGAGCCACAGGTTTGACCTTGACGTCAAACGGTCTCTTCTCCACCTTCAAGTCCCGGAAATAGACAGTGAGGGTGCTGGGAAAAGGGTAGTTCCGGTCATGCTCAGCCCCCACTGTAGAAAAGATGCAGGACATCACATTGCCCACGTTGATAGGATATCCCGCCATAATAGAAGCAATAAGATTTGCCCGGGCAAGTGGAATAGTCTGATCATGGGTAGTTGGGTCGAGCCGATTGCACACAAAGGTCAACCACCCTCTAGCCTCAAATTTGAAAGTTTTCTGAAGTATTTTGGCCCCTGCTTGTAACCACTCTAGAACCGTACCCAGGATTTCCAGGTATGAAGCCAACAACGGACGAACCTCCTCGCCCATTGCTAACTTTTCATTATAAAGGGACTCATCTTCATTATTGAACCCCAAGTATTCATTCAGTGCCTTCCCGGTGAATACCACATTTTTGTTTCTCACTTTGGTCAACTTAGTGCCCTTCAAGATATGGGCCACATTGCTATAGAACTCATTGACCATATGCTCATTCGCCTTCACACAATTGTCTTTAAAGAACTCCTAACCCACTCGAGCCTGAAACTGTCTATGCACATTGGGGTGTAGAGGTAGAAGGTCTTTGTCAATGAAGCTCCTCTCAATAATCAACTTCCGTGACGGCCACCATTCCCTAAACTTGTGGAATGCCACCTGGGTGACAAATCGATCTTCCCAAACTTGAGGTTTTCTAGTTCGTTCAACACCCCCAACCTGGGGCACACCACTGTCCGGTACCTCATCATCACTATTAGTCCCACCTTCTGTACTCTCCCCAGATACTGAAGTTGTGGGGGAGGTGGAGGATTCACCGCTGCCTGCTGCTGAGCCATCAAACGACTCAGAAGGTACACGTTGTGGAGCTTGGGCAGTAGGTGAAGCTGGGACTGAGGGATCTGGCCCTGAGTCAGAAGATAGGTCTTGAGAGGGTACGTACTCACTCCCCGATTGGTCATCATCTATAACAACTTGTTTCCTTATTTTCAGTTTAGGTCGGGGAGTGAGTTTAACTTGTTTCCCTTTTCCTCCCCGGGAGAAGTCACCTCGGTCGAATTGTTTGGCACCTCTTCCTCGTTGTTTTACCATTGTCTGCAAACAAACGCATCTAACATTGTTATTTTAAGCACACGCAGTGAAGTAGGTGAATGAATTAAAGTTGCAGACTGCAAAAAAAAATTGTTGCAGACACTACTGACTCAGGGGTACCGCGCTAAGGTGACCGCGGACCGCGCTAAGGTGACCGCGGGCCGCACTGAAAAATGCCCCAGAAAAAGACTTCTCTGAATCCCCCACTGCAATCCGCACAAAATGGGGTCGTGGCCGTGGTTGGCTAGTGCGGACCGCACAATGTGCAACGCGACCGCGCTGGAAGCAAGTTATGTTTCAGTCAAGTTGGGCACCGCGGTCCGCACAAAAGGGTAATGCGGACCACGTCAGGGCACCGCAGACCGCGCTAAGGCGACCGCGGGCCGCGTTAGATAGATTTACGGGAGCTAAGTTATGGTTTCATGCTTTGTCCAATTTTGTTCAATTGAGAACTACTTGTCCCTACTCAGTTACCCAATCCTTAATCATGTTCTGCACACGAAAAGTAACAAGAAATCTAAACTAAACTAGTAATTCAAAGAAAAATTGGAAGAAAAAAAGAAGTTACAACTACTGGGCAACAAATAAGATGAAAATAAAAAATTAATTACTGACAAATGCATGAAATGTTACCAGGATTAGGAAGAATGAATGCAATCTATCCAAGCAAGCAATAATTTCGGTCTTAGAAGAAGGATGAACAATAGTATTAGGTCTCTGAGTTTTCAAATTTCGAAAAGGGTACAATGAGACCCTTGACCTCTATTTATAGACAATCGTGGGGTCCTTACTCACCTACCAGCGTGGCTGCACAAAAGCAACCGCGGACTACACTGGGTTTGTTTGTATGACCCTTCAGTAAGCAGCCTATGCGGACCGCACAAAAATGGAACTCGGCCGTGTAGGTCCACCGCAGACCGCACTAACAGGACCGCAACCACGGTGGAGACTTCAGAGAGTATCTTATTCAACTCATGGCAGTGCGGACTGCACAAAGTGCAACGCGGCCGCACTGGCAAACTTCAGAGACTTCAATTTTTCTACGTTGTTTTGCACTGCTTCAACACAATCCCTGCAACATCTCACAAACAATTAACTCATATTGTTATCGATTATACGGTGGGATTGGGATGCGCGCCGCATCAGTTTATTATTTATGTATCCTTCTTCTGCTGTGAAGTTATTATGTAGTTTTGTATCTCACTTAAGGATTGGTTATAGCTGGGTATTGGTAAGATATTTGAGTTACGTATTCCTTTTTGTTGCAAGTTACTGTTTCAATTTATCCCGTACTTCTTTTTCGCTTTATTACATACTGTATGCAGGTTATATTGTAATTGCGCCACTGTAGCCTCGTCACTACCTCGTCGAGGTTAGACTTAGCACTTACCAGTACATGGGGTCGGTTGTACTGATACTGCAGTCTGCACTTTCTGTGCAGATTTTAGAGCAGGTAGTGGCTGATTTAGAGATTGGCTGGAGGTTCACAGTTTGGAGACCCAAGGTAGTCTTGCTGGCGTCCACATGCCCTGGTGTCCTTCTACATTTCTACATTTCTACACTTCTGTTTTTCATTTTCCAAAACAGATGTAATTTCTTTCAGACCGATATTTGTAGTAAATCATAGTATGTTCGTGGATTGTGACACCGGATTCTGGGTAGTAATGGCAATGTTATTGGTAATAGTATATGGATAAAAGGTTATTTACTTACATCCGCATTTAATTCTACCAGTTGTAGCCTATTAAATTTTAATAAATGAAAGTAAAGGAAAATGGTCAGTAAAACTCTAACATTGGCTTGCCTAGCGAGTGTGATGTTAGGCGTCATCACGGGCCCGTTGATGGGAATTCTGGGTCATCACAAGTTGGTATTAGAGCACTAGGTTGCCTAGGTCTCACAGTTCAAGAACAAGCTAGGTAGAGTATGAGGGATCTGTATGGAGAAGTCTGTGTTTATCCCCTAGAGGCTACAAAGTTTAGGAACAATTTTACTTCTATTCTTCTCTATCATGCAATTTGATCTCTCAATGCTAATCGAACTCTCTACTCTTGTTACTTCGCAGATGGCGAGAACACGTACCGCTTCATCAGTTGAGCAGCAGCCAGAGCCCCCAATGGCAGCTCCTACGAGGGGCAGAGGATGAGGCCGAGGCAGGGGCAGGGCTTAGCCCAGAGCTGGAGCAGCACCAGCAGCACCAGCGGCGGAGCCTCAGATAGAGTTTGATAAAAAGGCTCCAGCCCAGACCGTTCCAGTAGGGCCTGCTTAGATTCCAGAGGGGTTCATCACTACTCTAGTACTTCAGAAATGTTACAACATATACCGTCGATGGATCAACTATGTCTTTTGATGCTTTGTGGAGATTGGATAGGTTTACCAAGCATTTTACCTACTCACTATGGCAGTACATCTTCAGAGGATCCCCAGGACTATCTGGACTATTGTCACAAGGTGTTACGGAACATGGGGGATAGTGGAGACCAATGGGGTCGACTTTGTTACCTTTCGTCTGTTATGTTCCGCCAAGAAATGGTGGAGGGATTTTTATTTGGCCAGACCAGCTTGGTGGCCAAGTCTTACTTTGGACAAGTTCTCTCAGCTATTTCTCGAGAAGTATCTTCCTATCACTCAAAGAGAGGAATATCGGAGGCAGTCTGAGCACCTTCAGTAGGGTTCTATGACTGTCACTCAGTACGAGGCTATATTTGTTAACTTGTGTCACAACCCAAACTGGAGGGTCATGACTAGCACCCGGGCTATACTTGTCGAGCACTAACGTACATTTTATCTAACCTTCCTTATTATCTTTAAGGGCCGATGAGATCAATATAAATGGTAGATATGGATCATGACCAACCAATAATGAAAGATAATGGCATGAACATACTTAACATAGAATAACCAGACAGTCAGGAAACTATATATAAGGTATGAGCTACCACACTACCATGAAAGACCATACAACAAAAATCAGCCGACAAGACATACCAAACTATACATGACTCGACACCTATCTATGAGCCTCTAAAGGAACATAAGTCCTGCAACATAGCCAGAACAGGGCCCCGACATACCCATAATGTCTATAATAAAAATGCATACCAAGACCACGACAAGTCTGGAGAAGGGATCTCGCCAATAACTGTTGAACTGGGCAGCCTACTATGGTGGGGGATCTGCGTCTACCCATCTATCGAGACCTACAGCATGATATGCAGTGTCCAGAAATAAAAAGGACATCAGTATGAATAAAGTACTTAGTATGCAAGGCAGGAAAGCATAAGTATGAACAGTAATGTGAATAAGGATAGAGAATATACAACCTATAACATCTAGGTACCTCTGTGGGCTACTGACATAAAATGCATGATACATACATATATATACATAAACTTTTAAAACACACACCTCTGTGGGCATCATCATCATATTGTACCCAACCTCAAAGAGGACTTCGTAAAAATGTACCCGGCCATCATAAGGCTCGGTAGAATCGTACCCAGCCAAGTGTGTCGCACCCCCTTTTTCCTCCCCTTCTTGATGGGGAGAGGTTCGAGTTTCGACATTCATGGGGTGTAATGACTCATTTCCCTTAGGGAATTGGGTATTTGAAGAGTCGTCACCTAACGGATTGTGGTGCGTTAGGGCACCTAGAGAGATTAACTCTTGGGTTGGTTTGCATTACCAGAGATTAGGATAAGGGCTCGAAGTAACCTCGAGGGGAAGGTGTTAGGCACCCATATTGGTCCACAACTATGGGTCCCGACCGAACTTATATTCACAAATTAGTCCATTACAAGTAAACAGTTCAATAAAATAGGTTGCAAGTAAAGTACGTTAGAATAACTCAAGTAGTAAGATAAAAGTTTGAACAAGTTGTAAAACAAAGGGTTAAATAAAGAAAGGATTTGGTAAAGAGGGGTCCTAGGTTGGTTATCCTATAGGATCACCCTACGCAATGTCCGATAAACACTCCTCAATGAGGGGCTACACATGACATTGACGTGTAGTCATCATATCCAATGTCTACCATTCCAATCCCCTTATTGGTCATGCAAAGCGAGTGTTTGGTCAACGGTTCCGATTGCGTGCTGCTACCCGTCCCTTCTTAATGGTCCTGGAGGGAGTTGGGACTTCTACCTATGGGTGGTTCTAGACGTACCCCTAAGGTTTTAAAAGGCGAAAATTCTAAGGTGACAGTCAAAAGCATTTAGGACTTTCACACATAATGGGAGCAATTAAGAGGCTCAGAGTTTCCTCCTCAAACAAACACATAAGCAGCATGACTCAAGCACAGTTAAGGTCTTTTATTAGACAATGTCCTAAAGCAGGATATCTAAGAGAATATGCAGAAACAGACAAACCCCTTTTTAGACTCAGAAGTTACACCCTAGTAGTTGCCTAGGGACTCTTTTTTAGAAAAAAACCTATTAGGATCATAAAACATTAAGCAATAGAGACAGTTTCAGAGAATGAAGTTTTGAAAATGCCCTAAAGGCTTGCCTACACGCGAAGTACTGATGTCTATATTAATGCAGAAACAAACAAATTTTGAAATAGACTCCGTTAATACCTATAGGCATGATATCTAATGAGATTGAGGCAGTTTGAAAGAACTTGTTTAAGAAAATGCTTAATACTTAATAAGACCAATTTAGAAATGAACTAGGCGTAATCAAGTTGATTTATTAGACTAAATTAGATTAACAGGCAGAATTGCGAGTAGATCTCCCTATAGGCATGATATCTAGGCGTAATACTAATTTTAACGATTTGTAGGTATGACAGCATACATAAACTTGTTATAACTGAATCTGGATTAGGTCCTATAGGCATGACATCTATTATTGAACTAATTTTAAGACATGATTGTTTGGAACCTATAAGCATGGTTTCTAGACATGACAGAATGTAAAACCTTATAGACATGTTTTCTACTTGATGAGCAAACAAACTTAAAAGTGAAACCCTATAGACATGATTTCTATTAGGCAAAACAATCAGATGAAAGAGTAAAGTCCTATGAACATGTTTTCTATTTAGTAGAGCAAACAGACTTTAAAAGTAAGGTCTTAGGAGCAGGGTTTCTACCCGTATTACCCCATAAAGTATGCATCTACCCACCCTTTTTACTAAATACCCCAATATCTGTTTACAAATTAGTACAGGCCAATGAATGAATTACATAAGTAAAAAAATAGAAAATCAAGAAGCTATTCTATAGGGGGCCTTCAATTAGGCCCAGATTTCCCAAAGCCTCCAATGGCCTCATATGCCTCAGTTCCATAGACAAATCAGAGTCTAGGTGCATCAAAATTCCCTAAGGAACTCAAGGATCCTGGGCAGTTCTTACACCTAGACTTAGCAACCAAGAATTGAACCAGTGCAGTGTGAAAAGGCCAGCCTCAGTATGCTAGAGTTCAGAGGGTTCTCAAAAGGATCCCAAGGCAGTACACATACTAGAGGGGCCGAACTTATTGACTAAGAGTAGAGTGAAAAGTGATGGACACAAGTTGAAAAGGTTTTAGTAAGAAACTGTATTTAACAAAAGCCTTTTTTGAAAGTAATTTAGTAAAACAACAGAGATTGTTTGAAAAGAGATTGAAGTAGTTAACAAAGTCCAAACACCTTAGGATAGGTTCATACACAACTAGTTCATAGAACCAAGTAAATTCAGTAGTCACACACAGGGGTCAAGGGGTTTGGGACACATAGAATATTTGACTGCAAACACATAACCCAGCAAAGGTCTAGGACCGGTTTATACATGCTCAGAAACAACTGACACTGACATAGTCACAAAACCAGACATGAAGAAAACAACCATATAGAGGGGTGATAGGGATTTGGGGATCCATGGGATATAGGATGGTAAGTACGCAACAAGTAAAAGATAATTGGTAAGACATTCTCAGAAACACACATAAAGGGGAATATACTGATCTAAAGGAAGGGGAAGGCATAATAACATGCTGATAATGTAACTCTTAACTACAAGTTTCACAACAGAACCACAAATAGAAGTAAACCAGAAACAAGAGGAACTGAAACAATATGAGAATCATGTTGTTGTTGGAACTTTGAATTGAAACTAGGACATACCCGTGAAGAGGAGAGTAAGTAGAATGAAAGAACAAGAGAGTATAAATGGTTAGCCTTTGCTTGCAGCCGGCTAACTTAGAACAATAGCAAGTAGCACAAGAGAGAGAGACAGAGATTTTTTTAGTATGCGAGATAGTTTTGAACCCAAGAGTTCATGTTGTGCTAATGAAAGACTAGAGTATTTATAGTTTGGAAATAGGTAGTAAATAAAGTAAGAATCATAGTAGCATGGTAATTAAGGAACTCAGAATCAGTCAGTCAAAAAATCAAGGCAAGTACTCCCTTGAGTTAAGGGAATTAATTCAAATGGTAAGAACCAGCAACATATAAGGCAAGAAAAATCAGTACATGACTAATAAGGAAAGAATCAAAATTCAGTAAGCATAGGGTAGTCAATTAGGACTAAGTTCAGAAAACTCCAATTAAGGAAATGATTCAGTAAGAATAAAGTACCACAACAAATAAGGTAGGGGGATCAGTCAATTAAAACAGACGAGGTAGAATTTTAGGGTTTTAAAATTAAAATCTTTCAATCAAACCATCAAATAAGGAAATCAGAATCAATCAAGAGGGAGTTATGATTCTATACTTCACCATGTAAATAGATAAGAACAAACAGACGTAGCAAACATGCAAGGTCAGCAATATCAATAGAAAGAGGCAAGTCTTGAACAATCAAGATGAATACAATCACATAGAGGTGTTATAAGTAGGCTAAGGACTCAGTAAAATCTATTCGAAGTACGGTAACCACATAAACTTAACAAGAATCTAATAGTCATGCTAACACACAGAACCAAAACAAAGAAGATCTAAACAATTAGGGCTTTTAACATAGGCGAGTTGAAAAAGCAGTAAAAACATAGAATCAGTCAAGATATGCAAGGATAGAAGTTTTAAACATAAAAAATCAATTTAAACAAAGTGTAGAAGAAGTTCCGAAAAAAACCCTAATTTTTAAAAGAAAGTAAAACAGCTTAAAGTTGATGATTTTTTAAAAGAGGTTTGAGAATAGTGTAGAACATAGAAGGAACATGCTTGAATCATTTAAAAATGGCTCAGATCTAAGAGATACAAACGAAAATCAGGGTTTCAAAGGAAACCCAAGTAGAGATAGAAGAACCTGATTAGAACTTCATAGATCGTAACAAATATAGTTTGATTTTGCCCAAAATCACACCGGAGAAACCATGAATAGCCAAAACAGCAACCCTAGATACAAGTCGACATGGCCCAGGGCCTTTGAAGGCCTCAGAGATGATAAGCAAGGCGATGGAGGAACTATTGGAGGCTTAGGGTTGAAAGGTGGTCACAGGAGAAGACCGGAGAAGGAGGCGGCGATTGAAGATGGATTAGGGTTAGGTTGACAGAAGAGAGGAGACCATAGGTTTCAAAGGTGGCGGGGGTTTGGAAATGATTAGGGTTAGGGGGTCGTTTGGAATTAAAAAGGAAAGAACAAATGAGGGACGTTGATCTTTTAGATCAACGACCAGGATCTGATGGGTTTTGGGTCGGGTAGGAAGTGTTTAGGTCCTGGGTCGGGTTATTTAATAGGAAATTGGCTGGGGTTGGGTTCAATTTAGGCTGCAATTGAAATGCCAAATCCGGCTATAATTTAAATAGACACTTTTCCCCATTTAATTTTTAATAAATAATAAGTCATTTCTCGAAAATAATTTAATGTGCAAAGAAGATTTAAAATATATAATTATAATTTTAAAAATATAGGGATCAATTTTACGCACATAAAATGTAATTATACATTAAAAGGGCTAATATTGCAATTATATGCAATTTAGCTTGAAAAATACCAAATGCAATTATAAAAAATGCATAAAAATATATCAACCATATTTTGGCATAAGTATAGAGATTAAATGAATAAATCATCATAACAATAATTTTGGAAATAATTATTGGGGATTTTATGAATAAAATGGGAGAAAATAAATCAATTTAAACCCTCAAAATTGTTGGTAAAATTATAAAAACGTTGTGCATGCTTATATATGCATATATATAATGCTATTTTGAAGGTATTTATGCATATTTAAAAATATATAGGGAAAAATTGGGTATCAACAGCTGCCCCTCTTTACCTGGGAAGGATGAAAGAGTTTTCGGGTAAAGAAATGATGGCCAGTTTTGACCGGATGGGATGTTTTAAAAGATAGAGGCTGAGCTCCAATTTTCGAGTTGCCTACATATCCCTAGTTTTACAAGAGCCATGCCATGTGTGGTTCTGGATTCACCCGCGGAGTATGCTGATGAAATTATTGCAAGAACGAACACGAGATGTGGAAGCAGGTACGATGAGCGGTTAAGGCTCGAGACGGTTGGAGGAAGCTGGAGGGATATCGCTCTTTCTAGGTGTTACGCCCCGTAGTATTACGTCGATGTTATGCTCTGCAGTAATATATTATGATGATGTAACGTCCGCAGTAATATATTACGATTGATATTACGTCCTACAGTATTAAGTTACGACAATGTTGTACCCGACAGTATTACATTACGGTGATGTTACGCTTCGCAATAATAAGTTACGACAATGTTGCACCCTGCAGTATTTTACGTTGAATTTGTCGTAAGGTAATTGACATCAATCCAAGGAAAAGATTATTTGGGGATTATAAGGATTATGCTATTTCACAAGTAATTAGTAAATTCATGAGGGTGAAAGGAGGAGCAAGTCTAAGAAAACGAATTTTGTCAAAGTTTGGCATTTTGGGATAAAATACGGCCCGAACTAAAATACCTGATATTTATGGACTAGTACCATACAAGTTACCCCATGGCCATGATAGTAAGGTGTATAAGGCGTGTTAAAAGTGAGTAGTATTTTAAGTAATTTGAGAAAATTCTTACTTATGTGGGTATTGAGTGATTATTGATTAATCGAGGATTAATTAATTAAATAAGATAATATAAATCAATGAAGTCTTCAAGAAAAAGCAAGAACGTGGCAGCCCCTACCCTTTTTATTTAAGATGACTCTTAAGTCATTAATAGTAGGTGGTAAGATTTAGATATGTGGGAACGTCTTGAGCATGAATCACCTTACTCATTTAAAGATAGAGATTCATTTTAAGCTCTATACAATTCATTTACCAATGCTACACTGAAACTTTACAATCCAAGATTTAAACAGAAACCTTACAATCAAAGCTTTACATAAAAACCTTGCAATTCAAGCCCCAACATTAATTCACTCCTTACATAAGTAGCGTTACTACTATGTTCTTAAGGAAAAGCTTCGGCTAGGAATTTCTTTTCATAACAATGTAATTGTTTCAAGCTCTTTATACGATTTGTTCCATGTTTTGTCGCAATTAACGTGTGTTAGATGATTGTCAAGAGAATCGGTTCAGGTATATTAAGGCCCTCCTTTCTTTCTTTTGACTTGGTCCAAATTATACTGAAGAAACGAGCAAATACACAATTTTCTATAAATTACTCTATTCATAGAAATAGTAGGGGTATCTATATTCTTGATTCCCCATGAGAATTTTTATTATCTTTTGTTCATGGGTCTCAGAATAATATGCAGTTGGAAAAGTTTATTCGGAAGGAATATCGAGATTATTATGTATTTTTCATGCATTTCACTCATTTATACATGTGCATTGACCCATGACCAGATGGCATTATATATGCGTATATATGTAAATATATGTATATGGGATATGGGAAAAGGTTACGGCGTTATATACGCACCACCACCCGATCAGCTGGTATATGATGATGATATTGCCCACATTGGCTGAAATATGATTCAAACGGCGTTCTATACGCGTATATATGTAAATATACATATATATGGGATATGGGAAAAGGTTATGGCGTGATATATGTACCACCACTTGATCAGCTGGTATACGTTGATGCTTTTACCCCTAGTGGCCAATATGATATGATGGGATGCCCTCAAAGGCTGATGATGTTATAAAACATGTACCTATGCACAACATGACATTTATACACATATGCATGACACTAAAAATAATTTATGATTTACAAAGTTATTCAGACTTACAGGTTGAGTCATGTACTCTATATTTCTACCATGTCTCTTATGTATTTATTTATGTGCCTTACATACTCGGTACATAATTCGTACTGGCGTCCCTTTTGCCTGGGGACACTGTGTTTCATGCTCACAGGTCCCGATAGACAGGTCGAGAGCCCTCAAAGTAGGCTATCAGCTAAGCGGCAGATGTTGGTGCGCTCCATTTTCTTTGGAGTTGCTCGTTTGGTTAGTATGATTTAGACGTGTATTGTTTGGTATGGTGGGACTCTGTCCCGACCTTTATGACATTTATGTACTCTTAGAGGCTTGTAGACACATATCGTGTACGTGAAAGATTGTACGGCCTTGTTGATTACAGCCAACTCGACGCTACACTAAGGTAGGAAGAGCGGGTCGCAATAGCTTTTACCCGACTAGAGGTCCATGATCGAATTTCCATAGGGAGCTAGTAGTGGAGTTGTATTTTTTGTCTAGCCTAGAGTTGCGGTTGTGCTTCTAATGTCACTTCAAATAGTTATTGAGTTTTTATATTTAAAACTACTATTATAAAGCTAAGGATTAAATCTAAATTATGCTAAGAGAATATTGCTAAGGTGTAATTAATGGGAAGAAGGGAACTAGGGTCGTAGCATCACCTAGGTGGCTAATTGACGGGTAGATGTGACTAAGGATAGATTGACATATTTGGGGATTATGCTATAACAGTTGCACAATTGCAACCACTCTCACACCTCTCGATAGAGAGAGTGATTTTGCCCAATTGACTCTCTCGAAACCAATTGGGTAGGCCAGTGAGACCAAACAACTAGGGTTCAAGTAGGGTGATTACTCTCTCGAGATTTAACCCGTTAATTGGGACTACCATTTCTCATGGATCCATACCAATTCCTTGTTGGGTCAATTTTGGGGTCATAGACTCTCTTTCTCAAGAAGAGTTAAACCCACGAAGCTTGAATCAGTGTTTGCAACCACCAATTCTTGAATAAAAACATAAAATCAACCCAAATAGCGAACACCCAATATCAATCTAACTCTAGATGGAAACACCCATCAATTACCCACACTAGGGTTGAGCCACAACCCTAGCTAATGGGTTTAGCTACACATAATTAAAGAAGAAACTGAAGAAATAGATGAAGAACTAAACATATTAATTAATTACTAAGAAGAAACTACAATAATCTATTGTTAAAGGGAAGCAAACGTGGCAAAAATGGCTACAATATTGGTTTCACGAGCTCAGCTGCGTTTCTGAATACAAAACTTGACCTAAAAATGGTAAAATGTCCTATTTATACTAGGATGGAAAAACTGGACAAAACTACCTCTGCGGGGTCAGTGCGGGCTGCACAAAAGCAACCGCGGCCGCACTGGCTCTTTTGACTTCAACTTTAAGCTCTTTGAACTAGAGGACGTGGACCACACAAATAAGTAGTGCGGCCGTGAAGGGGCTCTGGCGCGGACCGCGTGGCGACGACCGTGGCCCGCATGGCTGGGTCTTGGCAAAAATGATGGTTCTCTGAATCTCTGGGCGCGGACCGCACAAATAAGTAGTGCGGCCGCGTAGCCTTACAGCGGACCGCAAAAATCCTACCGCGGCCGCATGAACTTCATCCTGAATAACCATGTCTCTGAACCTCCTAGTGCGGCCGCAGTCACTTTTGTGCGATCCGCACTAGTCCTTCTCCTCTTGAATTTCTTGGTCTTTGATACTTGAGCAGGTTTTACTCCTTTTTGAGCCGATCTTGGACATTTCGTCACTTTATCGCTCAAACCTGCCATCAAGCACAACCTGTGAGCCTTTTTGGGACTATTTTGTAGCAATTTATACTAAAAGCATAAGTAAGTAGGGGCATAAAACACGTTAAAATCCTAACTTATCAACTCCCCCAAACTTAAACCTTTGCTTGTCCTCAAGCAAACAAAATAAGACCCACCCCTAAAAAGAAAAATCCAAGTAATTCCAACTATCCTAAAGTAACCTCAACAAGCATCAATTGGGACTAACAATTACCCTCAATACGAATGCATCATTAACACATTTAAACTTTGAAAACTATGGATCAAGTGTGACACAAGAGCATCAAGAGTTGACACATTTCATCAAAGAACTTCTCTCAATTACTTTGGTCATTGTGGAACCTAAACTCCCACATCCTCAACTCTCCCTAAGCGAACCTCACCTTTTAAGTATTGACACACAAACCGAGGTTAATGGAATTTCACTCATATCTCTCAAGAAGAAGGTCACAAGTCCGACAATAAGTACCATATGCTTGCCCCTTATGTAAGTATCCACTAATATAGGCTCCCTTCAACTCAAGATCAAATAGGGCTTTTGTGGAGTCATTCTGAAGGCTTTTGGGTAAGGGTAGGACTTATTTTTATTCAAGTGGGTTCAATCTTCCCTTAAGCACTTCTTTTGATTCATTTTGGCACAACTCTCTTGACTCTTTTGAGTATTTCACTTCTTTACACGGGGTTAGGGAGACACATGTCACTCTTTCTTATGCAATTCAAAACATTTCTCCTTTTTCTACTTTTTTTCACACCTTTTTCACTTTTGTTTTCCTTGAATCCATTTTTATTCTTGTTCATATTGGACTTTCTTTTTGTCTTTTTCTTTTCTTGCTTTTTCATTGCCTTCCTTTTCTTTTGCTTTTGTACCTTTTTACCACTTTGCTTCCTTCCTTTTCTCTCCCCCAAAACTTAGAAATTTGCCATTACTCAAGGGAATATTAGGGTGCCAAGAGAGGGTAATCATTTAGAACGGGTATAGGCTTGTAGCATTGGTTCTTGAAAGAAAAAGGTTTAAGGCTCAAAAGGGTTAACTAGTGGTTATCTCATTGGTAGGCTATGGAATTGTTCAACTTAACATTTGGATCAAGGAGAGCCTATAATCACTTCTCAAGTCAAATTTCACCTAGGATTTTGTCTCAACAAACATTCAGGGCAAGTTTTATGGCTCGGGACTTGGATTCACATTTCGATTCCTCACCACACACGCTAGGGGATTCCTAAAGACATCGAGTCGAAGGCCCACAATGACCTTAGTTACGAATCAAGCACACAATGGTCCGAAAAAACAACATGATGATTGTTTGGTAAACGCAAGAGTCTCAAACCCACGACTTTCACCATCCTGAACCCAACATTATGTCTTTGACCATGGGATCAAAGGCAAATATGCTAGGCCCAAGTGAAGCTTTGCTTGAGGTACCCTTAACTAAAACTATCAAAAACAAAAGCAAAATAAAAGAAACAGACTCAAACTCATAAGAAGGTTGTCACGCCATCTATCATTGGGAAGAGCCACCCGGTTCGCACAATACTCCACCCTTGGAAAGAACCGTGTCATTAAGAAAACCAAGGGTTTATTGGAAGCGTCAAAAACAAAACAAGAGGCTACGAGCCTAATTACAAAGCTAAAAACAAGAAACTTTTGCGAAAATAGAAAAATAGAATGAATATGTACAATAGGGGGGTAGAATATACAACGAGGGATGAATATATATAGAAGTGTAACTTTATATACAAACCAAAAGAGAGAATAAAAAGTAGAAAGTACGATAAAAGTAGCAAAATGTAAAGTTATATACAGCCCAAAATAGAAAATCAACAAAAACATAGAATAAGAATCTATATATACTGTCATCCAGATAAAAGTAGGGAGCACCCCCACGAATAAAAGCTGGCATTGTCCTCAATGCCAACTAACAAATAATCATCAAAAACAAAGTAAAGGATATAGGAGCTCCCCAGGCCTGGTCCGTCTGCATGTGATCATTAGTGGTCCCCAAGTCCTTTATATGTACGGAAACCTCAGACTGGTTCCCGATCTCTAGCTGCTCAACTGTTGGGACTAGGGCCTGCTCCTGGACCGGCTGGATGATAGGTGCATCATTGGAGGGGGTCTCCTGTGGGTCTGCTAGCTCAATAACTGCACCAACTGAACTGGGGAGCTTCCTCTTCTTCCTTGGAGGCCTAGATGCCTTCTCTTGCTCCTGCTGTGGTTGTGACACTAGTACTGCTGCTAGGGCTGGATCCCCGAATAACAAGTCTAAAGGAATCTGGTCTGCCTTTAGCTTGTCAACATCCTCTCTTCGCGCCTTCACAGACTCCTTGGAAGCCCGTGTTTTGTGCAGCTTCTTGTGCTCCCTAGCAAGCTCCCTTAAGGCATTACCATGTGAATCCACTGCCTTAGCCAAGGCAGCCTGAGAATCGAGGATCTTTTGCTGGTTGGCAAGAATCTCATTAAGTGCATCCTCGATAGGCTGGGGCACCTGCACTGGCTGTGGTGCCGACTGAGCCGCAATGGTAGAAGTCAAGGTGGACAACTTGGATGAAGCAGTCACCTCCAGTTGTTCAAGCTATGAAGTGTCTGGCTCAGCTGGTGGGCGGTGATAGGATGGGCCCGGGAAGATGGAATCCCTGGGCCAGTTGAAGTAGAGGGACCAGCAGTAGTGGTAGGTCCGGAAGGCATGTCAGCAACTATGGAAGTAGGCTCAGTGGAGGGCTCTACCGCAACCGTCTCTTCAGACTTGTCGGTTGGGGCAGAAGCAGGCTGCTTGTAATTTTTGTCCTTGAGATTGTCTGACCCCTTCAAACTCTACCAGGAGAACGGAGCCATAGGTTTGACCTTGACGTCAAACGGTCTCTTCTCCACCTCCAAGTCCCGGAAATACATAGTGAGGGTGCTGGGAAAAGGGTAGTTCCGGTCATGCTCAGCCCCCACTGCAAAAATGACGCGGGACATCACATTGCCCACGTTGGTAGGATATCTCGCCATAATAGAAGCAATAAGAACTGCCCGGGCAAGTGGAATAGTCTGATCATGGGTAGTTGGTTCGAGCCGACTGCACACAAAGGTCAACCACCCTCTAGCCTCGAAGTTGAAAGTTTTCCGAAGTATTTTGGCCCCTGCTTGTAACCACTCTGGAACCGTACCCGGGATTGCCAGGTATGAACCCAACCACGAACGAACCTCCTCGCCCATTGCTAACTTTTCATTGTAAAGGGACTAATCTTCATCATTGAACCCCAAGTATTCATTCAATGCCTTCCTGGTGAATACCACATTTTTATTTCTCACTTTTGTCACCTTAGTGCCCTTCAAGTTATGGGCCACATTGCTATAGAACTCATTGACCATATGCTTATTCGCCTTCACACAATTGTCTTTAAAGAACTCCCAAACCACTCGAGCCTGAAACTGTCTATGCACATTGGGGTGTAGGGGTAGAAGGTCTTTGTCAATGAAGCTCCTCTCAAGAATCATCTTTCGTGATAACCACCATTCCCTAAACTTGTGGAACACCACCTGGCTGACAAATCGATCTTCCCAAACTTCAAATTTTCTAGTTCGTTCAACACCCCCAACCTGGGGCAAACCACTGTCCGATACCTCATCATCACTATTAGTCCCACCTTCTGCACTCTCCCTAGATACTGAAGTTGTGGGGGAGGTGGAGGATTCACCGCTGCCTGCTGCTGAGCCATCAGACATCTTAGAAGGTACACGTTGTGGAGCTTGGGCAGTAGGTGAAGCTGGGACTGAGGGATCTCGCCCTGAGTTAGAAGAGAGGTCTTGAGAGGGTACGTACTCACTCCCCGATTGGTCATCATCTATAACAACTTGTTTCCTTATTTTCAATTTCAGTCGGGGAGTGAGTTTAACTTGTTTCCCTTTTCCTCCCCGGGAAAAGTCACCTCGGTCGGGTTGTTTGGCACCTCTTCCTCATTGTTTTACCATTGTCTGCAAACAAAGGCATCTAACATTATTAGTTTAAGCACAGGCAGTGAAGCAGGTGAATGAATTAAAGTTGCAGACAACAAAAAAAAAATTGTTGCAGACACTACTGAGAACCAGGCACCGCGGACCGCACCATCAAGAGTGCGGCCACGTTAGAGGCACCATGGACCGCTCTAAGGTGACCGCGGGCCACACTGAACAATGCCCCAGAAAAAGACTTCTCTGAATCTCCCACCGCGGTCCGCACAAAATGGGGTCGCGGCCGCGGTGGGCCAGTGTGGACCGCACAATGTACAACGCAGCCGCGCTGGAAGCAAGTTATGTTTCAGTCAATTTGGGCACCGCGGTCCGCGCAAAAGGGTAATGCGGACCGCGTCAGGGCACCGCAGACCGCTCTAAGGCGACCGCAGGCCGCGTGAGATAGATTTACGGGAGCTAAGTTACGGTTTCATGCTTTGTCCATTTTTGTTCAATTGAGAACTACTTGTCCTTACTCAGTTACCCAATCCTTAATCATGTTCTGCACACGAAAACTAACAAGAAATCTAAACTAAACTAGTAATTCAAAGAAAAATGGGAAGAAAAAGAGAAGTTACAACTACTGGGCAACAAATAAGATGAAAATAAGAAATTAATTACTGACAAATGCATGAAATGTTACCAGGATTAGGAAAAATGAATGCAATCTATCCAAGCAAGCAAGAATTTCGGTCTTAGAAGAAGGATGAACATTAGTATTAGGTCTCTGAGTTTTAAAATTTCGAAAAGGGTACAATGAGACCCTTGACCTCTATTTATAGACAACCGTGGGGCCCTTACTCACCTACCAGCATGGCTGCACAAAAGCAACCGCGGACCACGCTGGGTTTGTTTGTATGACCCTTCAGTAAGTAGCCTACGCGGACCGCACAAAAATAGAACTCGGCTGCGTAGGTCCACCGCAGACCGCACTAACAGGACCGCGACCACGGTGGAAACTTCAGAGAGTATCTTACTCAGCTCATGCCGGTGCGAACCGCACAAAGTGCACCGCGGCCGCACTGGCAAACTTCAGAGACTGCAATATTTCTACGTTGTTTTACACTGCTTCAACACAATCCCTGCAACATCTCACAAACAATTAGCTCAACAATCCTAAGCTATAAAGAAAGTCAAAGAGAAAGAAAAAAGACAGGGGTTTCCTCCCAAGAAGCGCCTGATTTAACGTCACGGCATGACGTATGTTACCAGCACATCACTTTAGATGGAGAAGTGCCACCACGTGGCCATCATCAAATTTCCCAAGATAATGCTTGATCCAATGTCCATTGACTCTGAATACTTCACCATTCTTGTTCCTTAGATCATGAGCACCAAATGGGGTCACGAACACAACTTCAAACGGCCCACTCCAGTTTGACTTGAGCTTACTCAGAAACAGACGTAACCGGGAATTGAACAAGAGCACCATATCTCCAACCTTGAACTCCTTACCCCGAGCATATTTGTCGTGAAGGTAATTCATTTTGTCCTTGTACAAGGACGATCTGGAGTATGCATGGAATCTAAACTCATCAAGCTCATTAAGTTGCTCAACCCGCAAATTTGCCGCAACATCCTAGTGTAAGTTCAACTTCCTCAAAGCCCACATGGCCTTGTGCTCTAATTCCACCGGAATATGACAAGCTTTTTCAAACACTAACCATTACGGTGACATACCAATCAGAGTTTTGTAAGCCGTCCGATAAGCCCAAAGAGAATAATCCAACTTTTTCGACCAATTGGTCCTATTAGCATTGACCGTTTTAGACAAGATACTCTTAATTTCTCTGTTGGAGACTTCCACTTGTCCACTAGCTTGGAGATGATAGAGGGTCGAAACCTTATGATTGACACCGTACTTAGAAAGCAACGTGTCGAAAGCCTTGTTGCAAAAGCGAGACCTCCCATCACTAATGATAGCACGAGGAGTGCCAAACCTTGTGAAAATACTCTTTTACAAAAATGCCACAACATTTCGGGTTTCATTCTTGGGCAAAGCCACAACTTCAACCCATTTTGAGACATAGTCCACTGCCACGGGAATGTAAGTGTTCCCACAAGTGCTCACAAAAGGACCCATGAAATTGATACCCCAAACATCAAAAATATCTACTTCGAGAATTATATTGAGGGGCATCTCATCCCTTTTTGAAATTCCGCCGGCTCTTTGGCACTCATCACATCTCTTCACCAATTTGCCCGCATCTTTGAACAAGGTGGGCCAATAATATCCGCAACTAAGCACTTTAGAAGCCGTTCTCGCCCCACCATGATGGCCACCATAGGGTGAAGAATGGCAAGCCTCTAGGATACTCAATTGTTCCTCCTCCGGGACACATCTACGAATCACACCATCCGTGCAAATCTTGAACAAGTATGGCTCATCGCAATAGAAATGCAAACTATCCCGCTTGAGCTTTTTCCTTTGGTTAGAAGAGAGCTCACACGGGATTATTCTGGTCACAAGGTTATTGGCAACATCGACAAATCATGGCATATCCTTCATTGACACCGTAAGGAGTTGTTCATCGGGAGATGAATCATTGATCTCAAGGCCGTCACACGGCCTCCCCTCCTCCTCCAAACAGGACAAGTTGTCTGCCACTTAATTCTCACTACCCTTCCGGTCAACAATTTCTACATCAAACTCTTGAAGAAGTAACACCCACCTGACCAATCTCGCCTTGGAGTTTTTCTTGGTCATCAAATACCTAAGGGCGGCGTGATCGGTGTGCACTATAACTTTGGCCCCCATAAGGTAAGGTCGAAACTTTTCCATAGCAAACATAATAGCCAACAATTCTTTCTCGGTAACTGTATAATTTCTTTGAGCCTCATTCATGGTTTTTCTTGCGTATTACACCGGATGAAACATCTTGTTGACTCTTTGGCCCAGAACAGCCCCAACTGCAACAACACTAGCATTACACATGAGCTCAAAAGGCAAGCTCCAATTTGGTGCGGTAATGATAGGGGTAAAAGTCAACTTGAGCTTGAGAAGCTCGAATGCTTGCATACAACTCTCATCGAACAAGAACTTTGCATCTTTGTATAGCAACTTGCACAATGGATGTACCACATTAGAAAAATCCTTTATGAACCTCCGGTAGAAACCCGCATGCCCAAGGAAACTCCTCACCCCTTTGATAGAAGTAGGGGGAGGGAGCCTCGAAATAACTTCAATCTTGGCCTTATCAACTTAAATTCCTCACTTTGAGATCTTGTGACCCAACACTATACCTTCTTCTACCATAAAATGGTACTTTTCCCAATTGAGAACAAGGTTGGGGTCTTCACATCGGACTAACACTCTATCCAAGTTCACCAAACACTCCTCAAAATAATCTCCAACCATGCTGAAATCATCCATGACGACCTCCAAGATATCCTCCACCATGTCGGTGAAAATAGCCATCATGCAACGTTGGAAGGTCGCCGGAACATTACACAATCCAAATGGCATTCTAGAGAAAGAACATGTGCCATAAGGACATGTAAAGGTGGTCTTCTCTTGGTCCTCCGGTGAAATTAGAATTTGATTGTACCCCGAGTAATCATCCAGAAAGCAATAAAAAGCCTGGCTCGCAAGACGATCAAGCATTTGGTCAAGGAATGGCAATGGGAAATGATCTTTTCTAGTCACCTTGTTTAGCTTCCGGTAATCCATACAAACTCTCCACCCGGTGACCGTTCTATTGGGAATGAGCTCATTGTTGTCATTGGTCACCATGGTCATACCACCCTTCTTCGGCACACACTGCACCGGAGAAGTCCACGAACTATCAAAAATAGGATAAACCACCCCAGCATCTAGCCACTTGATAACCTCCTTATTCACCACCTCTTGTATCGCCTCATTTAATCTTCTTTGATGCTACAAGGAAGGCTTTGCATCCTCCTCCAAGATGATTTTGTGCATGCAAAATACTGGGCTTATTCCCCGAATATCAGCTAGAGTCCATCCGATTGCCCTTTTTCACTTTTGAAGAACCGCCAAGGTGGTGTCAACCTACATGTTAGTAAGGCAAGAAGAAAGAATAATAGGTAAAGTAGAATTTAAACCCAAGAATTCATACCTGAGGTGTGGAGGAAGTGGCTTCAACTCCAACACCGGTGGCTCTTCAATCGATGTCTTTGTTGGTGGAGTTTTGTGGTTTTCAAGATCTAAAGATAGCCTTCTAGGCTCATAAGAATATGAACCCATACCATGCAATGCGTTCACGCACTCCACTCTACTAGCATCATCATTGACATCCATATTAAGAAGCACAGCCTCAAGGGGATCTTCGACATGGATCATGGAACTTGTGTCATCCACTATCACAACTGTGACAATGTCCACAAATGAACACACTTCTGTGCTATTGGTTTGTCTCATTTATTTGCAAACATGGAATACCACCTTCTCATCCCTCACTCGAAAAGTCAACTCACCCGCTTCAACATCAACCAATGCCTTCCCCGTAGCTAGGAAAGGCCTACCGAGAATAATCGGCACTTCAAAGTCCACCTCACAATCCAATATGACAAAGTCGGCCGGCAATATAAACTTATCCACCCGGACATGCACATCATCAAAAATGCCTAACGGTCGCTTCATCGATCGATCCGCCATTTGAAGTCTCATTGAGGTAGGTCAAGGTTGTCCAATTCCCAAAGTCTTGAAGACCGAGTAAGGCATCAAATTTATGCTAGCCCCCAAGTCACAAAGGGCCTTGGCAAAATCCGCACTTCCGATACTACAAAGGATAGTAAAAGCTCCGGGGTCCTCAAGCTTGGGTTCCATTGAATGCACTATGGCACTCACTTGATGCGTCATTTTAATTGTTTCGCACTCCATTGACCTTTTCTTTGTTACCAAATCTTTCATGAACTTAGCGTACCCCGGCATTTGCTCAAGTGCCTCAACTAAAGGGACATTGATTGTGAGGCTCTTCATCATGTCAATGAATTTTTTGAATTGATTGTCACTCTTTTGCTTTGCTAACCGTTGAGGGTAATGTGGAGGTGGCCTAGGCAAAGGTGCCTTGGCCTTTTGTACAACCGGCTCGGGCATGTCAATCACGTGTTCCCTAGACGGGTTCACGGCATCTTGAGTCTCTACCTAGGCTTCATCATCAATATCAATCCGCACATCATTGTTCACATTTTGATTAACCTCATCATCAACAATCAAAGGTACATCATCATCCCGCAACTCAACATCTTAATCCATAACTTGCTTTTGCATTGATCACATCACCACCTCTCCCACTTCTTGTTGTAACCGCCATCACATGATTATTATTCCCACCCTTCGGGTTCACCACCGTATCACTTGGTAGAGCACCCTTGGGACGAGTATTCAATGCTTGAGAAATTTGGCTTAATTGCACCTCTAAGTTCTGGATAGATGTGTTAGGCGAAGCTAATTGGGTCTCAAACATGCTTTCAATTCTCCCCATATCACTTCCGGATGAACTCGGACCTTGAGAAGTAAAGGAGGGTGGATTGTTCGGTTGTTGGTAAATGGGGGGCCTTTGAAAGCCTTACCCCCGGTTGCCTTGGTTCCCGTTATTTTTCCACCCTCCTTGATTGTTGTTGTTGTCCCAATTATTGTTATTACCATTCCAATTCCCTTGGTTGCTTTGATTACCCCAATTGTTGTTTTGGTTGTTGTTATTCCAATTACCTCCGCCTTGTTGTTGATTGTTGTTATTCCAATTACCTCTGCCTTGTTGTTGATTACCCCAATTTCCTTGAGGACGCTATTGTTGATTTGAAGAGTTGCCTCTATTCCCTTGGTAGTTATTGACATATTGGACCTCCTCGCTTTGATCATCATAGCACTCATTTGGATAACCACCACCATCATTGTTGTTGTCATATTGTTCACAATTACCTTGAGGTTGTTGTCCTCTTTGCCTCCTTTTCAACATAGAAACACCTTCCATCATATTGACTTAGCACGGGTTTTGGACTTGTTGTAATTGCGCCTTTGCTAATTGATTCATAGTTTCTATAAGCTCGGCGATGGCTTGGCCATGATCATGCAATTCCTTGTGCAAATCGATGACCGTGGGGTCACCTTGGGGCACATTCGCTAGGCTTTGCCATGCCGAAGAGGTGTCAGCCATTTCATCAAGTACATCACATGCCTCTTGGTAAGAAAGTTTCATAAAGTTCCCTCCAACCAATTGGTTCACAATGCATTGATTCGTGGTGTTGATGCCCCAATAAAAGGTTTGTTGAATCATAGCCTCTGTCATGTCGTTATTAGGGAATTCTTTCACCATTGTTCTATATGTTTCCCATATCTCGTGCAAAGGTTCCGTTGGCTCTTGCTTTAAAGCTAGAATTTCATCCCGAGAGTTGCCATATGACTTGTAGAAAAGAACTTGGCAATAAATTTGTCTGCCAATTAATCCCATATTGTAATAGAATGATTGGGGAGCCTTTCTAACCAATCCAATGTTTTACCTCGAAGAGAGAACGGGAAAAGCCTCAATCTCAACGCATCCTCGAACGCGTTTGTCTTCTTGCTACCCCAGCATGTATCCACGAACCCCTTCACGTGCTTGTAGGCATTTTGATTGGAGGCACCCGTGAAATATCCTCTTTGCTCGAGCAAGGTCAACATATCATTTGTGATTTGAAAGTTCCCCGCCCGGATTCGAGGAGGAACAATAGCACTGGTGTATCCTTGATTTGGTAAAACTCTGGGAGCCACTCTCGGCGGTGCCGGAAAAGGGTCTGGAATATTGTTGTTCTCATTTGCATTTACATTAGCATTTCGGCCTCTCGTGGAACTTGAGGTAATACCTCATCTTGTTCTAGATCCTCTACCTCCTCCCCCGCTATCACATTGCCGAGAGGGTCATTTGCATTAAGAGCCATTGTACCTGATTGATCTACACAAACAAAATTAGTAAACAAGAAGGAAACAGAAGTAAAACACAAAACTAAATAAACAGATAGTCAACACCGTAAGCTCCCCGGCAACGGCGCCAAAAAGTGATCACATCTAACTCGACGCTACACTAAGGTAGGAAGAGCGGGTCGCAATAGCTTTTACCTGACTAGAGGTCCGGAATCGAATTTCCACAGGGAGCTAGTAGTGGAGTTGTATTTTCTGTCTAGCCTAAAGTTGCGGTTGTGCTTCTAATGTTATTTCAAACAGTTTTTGAGTTTTTATATTTATAACTACTATTCTAAAGCTAAGGATTAAAGCTAAATTATGATAAGAGAATATTGCTAAGTTGTAATTAATGGGAAGAAGGGCACTAGGGTCGTAGCATCACCTAGGTGGCTAATTGACGGGTAGATGTGACTAAGGATAGATTGACATATTTGGGGATTATGCTATAACAGTTGCACAATTGCACCCACTCTCACACCTCTCGGTAGAGAGAGTGATTTTGCCCAATTGACTCTCTCGAAACCAATTGGGTAGGCCAGTGAGACCAAGCAACTAGGGTTCAAGTAGGGTGATTACTCTCTCGAGATTTAACCAGTTAATTGGGAATACCATTTTTCATGGGTCCATACCAATTCCTTGTTGGATCAATTTTGGGGTCATAGACTCTCTTTCTCAAGAAGAGTTAAACCCATGAAGCTTGAATCAGTGTTTGCAACCACCAATTCTTGAATAAAAACATAAAATCAACCCAAATAGCAAACACCCAATATCAATCTAACCCCAGATGGAAACACTCATCAATTACCCACACTAGGGTTGAGCCACAACCCTAGCTAATGGGTTTAGCTACACATAATTAAAGAAGAAACTGAAGAAATAGATGAAGAACTAAACATATTAATTAATTACTAAGAAGAAACTACAATAATCTATTGTTAATGGGAAGCAAAAGTGCCAAAAATGGCTACAATATTGGTTTCACGAGCTCAGTTGCGTTTCTGAATACAATACTTGACCTAAAAATGGTATAATGTCTTATTTATACTAGGCTAGAAAAACTTAACAAAAATACCCCTGCGGGGTCAGTGCGGGCCGCACAAAAGCAACCGTGGCCGCACTAGCTCTTTTGACATCAACTTTAAGCTCTTTGAACTGGAGGACACGGACAGCACAAATAAGTAGTGCGGCCACGGACCGCGTGGTGACGACCGCGGCCCACATGGCTGGGTCTTGCAAAAATGATGGTTCTATGAATCTCTGGATGCGAACCGCACAAATAAGTAGTGCGGCCGCGTAGCCTTACAACGGACCGTGAAAATCCTACCGTGGCCGCGTGAACTTCAGCCTGAATAACCATGTCTATGAACCTCCTAGTGCGGCCGCAGTCACTTTTGTGTGGTTCGCACTAGGCCTTCTCCTCTTTAATTTCTTGGTCTTTTATACTTGATTAGGTTTCACTCCTTTTTGAGCCGATCTTGGACATTTAGTCACTTTATCACTCAAACCTGCAATCAAGCACAACCTGTGAGCCTTTTTAGGACTATTTTGTAGCAATTTATACTAAAAGCATAAGTAAGTAGGGGCATAAAACATGTTAAAATCCTAACTTATCAACTCCCCCAAACTTAAACCTTTGTTTGTCCTCAAGCAAACAAAATAAGACCCACCCCTTAAAGGAAAATCCAAGTAATTCCAGCTATCCTAAAGTAACCTCAACAAGCATCAATTGGGACTAACAATTGCCCTCAATACGAATGCATCATTAACAGATTTAAACTTTGAAAACTATGGATCAAGTGTGACACAAGAGCATCAAGAGTTGACACATTTCATCAAAAAACTTTTCTCAATTACTTTGGTCATTGTGGAATCCAAACTCCCACATCCTCAACTCTCCCTAAGCGAACCTCACCTTTTAAGTATTGACACACAAACCGAGGTTAATGGAATTTCACTCATCTCTCTCAAGAAGAAGGACACAAGTCCGGCTTTAAGTACCATATGCTTGCCCCCTTATGTAAGTATCCACTAATGTAGGCTCCCATCAACTCAAGACCAAATAGGGCTTTTGTGGAGTCATTGTGAAGGCTTTTGGGTACGGGTAGGACTTATTTTTATTCAAGTGGGTTCAATCTTCCCTTAAGCACTTCTTTTGATTCATTTTGGCACAACTCTCTTGACTCTTTTGAGTATTTTACTTCTTTACACAGGGTTAGGGAGACACATTGTCACTCTTTCTTATGCAATTCAAAACATTTCTCCTTTTTCTACTTTTTTCACATCTTTTTCACTTTTGTTTTCCTTGAATCCCTTTTTATTATTGTTCACATTAGACTTTCTTTTTGTCTTTGTCTTTTCTTGCTTTTTCATTGCCTTCCTTTTCTTTTGGTTTTGTACCTTTTTACCACTTTGCTTCCTTCCTTGTCTCTCCCCCTAAACTTAGACATTTGTCATTACTCAAGGGAAGATTTGGGTGCCAAGAGAGGGTAATCATTTAGAACGGGTATAGGCTTATAGCATTGGTTCTTGAAAGAAAAAGGTTTAAGGCTCAAAAATGTTAACTAGGGATCATCTCATTGGTAGGCTATGGAATTGTTCAACTTAACATTTGGATCAAGAGCCTATAATCACTTCTCAAGTCAAATTTCACCTAGGATTTTGCCTCAACAAACATTCAGGGCAAGTTCTAGACCATTGGCTCGGGACTTGGACTCACGTATTGATTCCTCACCACACACACTAGGGGATTGCTAAAGACATCGAGTCGAAGGCCCACAATGACCTTAGTTACGATTCAACCACACAATGGTCCGAAAAACCACATGATGATTGTTTGGTCAACGTAAGAGTCTCAAAGCCACGACTTTCACCATCCTGAACACAACATTATGTATTTGACCATGGGATCAAAGGCAAATGTGCTAGGCCAAAGTGAAGCTTTGCTTGAGGTACCATTAACTACAACTATCAAAAACAAAAGAAAAATCAAAGAAACGGACTCAAACCCTTAAAAAGGTTGTCACGCCATCTATCATTGGGAAGAGCCACCCGGTTCGCACAATACTCCACCCTTGGAAAGAATCGTGGCATTAAGAAAACCAGGGGTTTATTGGAAGCGTCAAAAACAAAACAAGAGGCTACGAGCCTAACTACAAAGATAAAAATGAGAAATTTTTGTGAAAATAGAAAAATAGAATGAATATGTACAATAAGGGAATAGAATATACAACGAGGGATGAATATATACAAAAATGTAACTTTATATACAGACCAAAAGAGAGAATAAAAAGTAGAAAGTACGATAAAAGTAGCTAAATGTAAAGTTATATACAACCCAAAATAGAAAATCAACAAAAAACATAGACTAAGAATCTATATATACAGTCATCCAGATAAAAGTAGGGCGCATCCCCACGAATAAAAGCTGACATTATCCTCAATGCCAACAAACAAATAATCATCAAAAACAAAGTAAAGGATATATGAGCTCCCTAGGCCTGGTCCGTTTGCATGGGATCATCAGTTGTCCCCAAGTCCTCTGTATGTACGGGAACCTTAGACTCGTTCTCGATCTCTAGCTTCTCAGCTGTTGGGATTGGGGCCTGCTCTTGGACCGGCTGGATGATAGGTGCATCACTGGAGGGGGTCTCCTGTGGGTCTGCTAGCTCAATAACTGCACCAACTGAACTAGGGAGCTTCCTCTTCTTCCTTGGAGGCATGGGTTCCTGCTCCTGCTCCTACTGTGGCTGTGGCTAGATCCCCGAATAGCAAGTCATAAGGCATCTGGTCTGCCATTAGCTTGTCAACATCCTCTCTCAGCGCCTTCACAAACTCCTTGGAAGCCCGTGTTTTGCGCAGCTTCTTGTGCTCTCTAGCAAGCTCCCTAAGGGCCTTTCCATGTGAATCCACTTCCTTAGCCAAGGCAGCCTGAGAATCAAGGATCTTTTGCTGTTTGGCAAGAATCTCTATAATTGCATCCTCGATAGGCTGGGGCACCTACGTTGGCTGTGGTGCCGACTGAGCCGCAATGGTAGAAGACAAGGTGGAAAACTTGGATGAAGCAGTCGCCATCCAGTTGTTCAAGCTGTAAAGTGTCTGGCTCAGCTGGTGGGCGGTGATAGGTTGGGCCCGGGAAGATGGAATCCTCGGGCCAGCTGAAGTAGAGGGACCAGCAGTAGTGGAAGGTCCGGGAGGCATGTCAGCAACTGTGGAAGTAGGCTCAGTGGAGGGCTCTACCACAACTGGCTCTTCAGACTGGCCGGTTGGGGCAGAAGCAGGCGGCTTGTAATTTTTTTCCTTGGGGTTGTCTGCCTTTTCAAACTGTACCAGGAGAACGGAGCCACAGGTTTGACCTTGACGTCAAACGGTATCTTCTCCACCTCCAAGTCCGGGAAATACATAGTGAGGGTGCTGGTAAAAGGGTAGTTTTGGTCATGCTCATCCCCCACTGCAGAAATGACGCGGGATATCACATTGCTCACGTTGAAAGGATATCCCGCCATAATAGAAGCAATAAGAACTGCCCGGGCAAGTGAAATAGTCTGATCATGGGTAGTTGGGTCGAGCCGACTGCACACAAAGGTCAACCACCCTCTAGACTTGAAGTTGAAGGTTTTCCAAAGTATTTTGGCCCCTGCTTGTAACCACTTTGGAACTGTACCCGGGATTGCCAGGTATGAAGCCAACCACGGACAAACCTCCTAGTCCATTGCTAACTTTTCATTGTAAAAGGACTCATCTTCATCATTGAACCCCAAGTATTCATTCAGTGCCTTCCCGGTAAATACCACATTTTTTTTCTCACTTTGGTCACCTTATTGCCCTTCAAGATATGGGCCACATTGCTATAAAACTCCTTGACCATATGCTCATTCGCCTTCACACAATTGTCTTTAAAGAACTCCCAACCTACTCGAGCCTAAAACTGTCTATGCACATTGGGTTGTAGGGGTATAAGGTCTTTGTCAATGAAGCTCCTCTCAAGAATCAACTTACGTGGCGGCCACCATTCTCTAAACTTGTGGAACGCCACCTAGCTGACAAATCGATCTTCCCAAACTTCAGGTTTTCTAGTTCGTTCAACACCCCCAACCTGGGGTACACCACTGTCTGGTACCTCATCATCACTATTAGTCCCACCTTCTGCACTCTCCCCAAATACTGAAGTTGTGGGGGAGGTAGAGGGTTCACCGCTGCCTGCTGCTGAGCCATCAGACGACTCAGAAGGTACACATTGTGGAGCTTGGGCAGTGTGAAGCTGGGACTGAGGGATCTGGCCCTGAGTAAGAAGAGAGGTCTTGAGAGGGTACGTACTCACTCCCCGATTGGTCATCATCTATAATAACTTGTTTCCTTATTTTCAGTTTAGGTCGGGGAGTGAGTTTAACTTGTTTCCCTTTTCCTCCCCGGGAGGAGTCACCTCGTTCGGGTTGTTTGGCACCTCTTCCTCATTGTTTTACCATTGGCTGCAAACAAACACATCTAACATTGTTAGTTTAAGCACAGGCAGTGAAGCAGGTGAATGAATTAAAGTTGCAGACAGCAAAAAAAAAATTGTTGTACACACTGTAGCAGAACCAGGCACCGCGGACCGCACTATCAGGAGTGCGACCACGTTAAAGGCACCGCAGACCTCTCTAAGGCCACCGCGGGCCGCACTGAACAATGCTCCAGAAAAAGACTTCTCTGAATCTCCCACCGCGGTCCGCACAAAATGGGGTCATGGCCGTGGTGGGACAGTGCGGACCGCACAATGTGCAACGTGGCCGCGCTGGAAGCAAGTTATGTTTCAGTTAAGTTGGGCACCGCAGACCGCGCTAAGGCGACTGCAGGCCGTGTGAGACAGATTTACGGGAGCTAAGTTAGGGTTTCATGCTTTGTCCATTTTTGTTCAATTGAGAACTACTTGTCCCTACTCAGTTACCCAATCCTTAATCATGTTCAGCACACGAAAACTAACAAGAAATCTAAACTAAAATTGTAATTCAAAGAAAAATGGGAAGAAAAAGAGAAGTTACAACTACTGGGCAACAAATAAGATGAAAATAAGAAATTAATTATTGACAAATGCATGAAATGTTACCAGGATTAGGAAGAATGAATGCAATCTATCCAAGCAAGCAAGAATTTCGGTCTTAAAAGAAGGATGAACACTAGTATTAGGTCTCTGAGTTTTCAAATTTCGAAAAGGGTACAATGAAACCCTTGACCTCTATTTATAGACAACCGTGGGGCCCTTACTCACCTACCAGCACGGCTACACAAAAGCAACCGCGGACCGCGCTGGATTTGTTTGTATGACCTTTTAGTAAGCAGCCTATGCGGACCGCACAAAAATGGAACGCGGCCGCGTAGGTCCACCGCAGACCGCACTAACAGGACCACGACCGCGGTGGAAACTTCAGAGAGTATCTTATTCAGCTCATGCCAGTGCGGACCGCACAAAGTGCACCACGGCGGCACTAGCAAACTTCAGAGACTGCAATTTTTCTAATTTTTTTTGCACTGCTTCAACACAATCCCTGCAACATCTCACAAACAATTAGCTCAATAATAATAAGCTATAAAGAAAGTCAAAGAGAAAGAAAAAAGATATCGGTTGCCTCCCAATAAGCGCCTGATTTAATTTCGCGGCACGACGCATGTTACCAGCACATCACTTTAGATGAAGAAGTGCCACCACGTGGCCATCATCAAATTTCCCAAGATAATGGTTGACCCGATGTCCATTAACTCTGAATACTTCACCATTCTTGTTCCTTAGATCAAGAGCACCAAATGGGGTCACGAACACAACTTCAAACGGCCCACTCCACTTTGACTTGAGCTTACCCGGAAATAGACGTAACCGGGAATTGAACAAGAGCACCATATCTCCAACCTTGAACTCCTTACCCCGAGCATATTTGTCGTGAAGGTATTTCATTTTGTCCTTGTACAAGGACGAGCTGGAGTATGCATGGAATCTAAACTCATCAATCTCATTAAGTTGCTCAACCCGCATATTTGCCGCAACATCCCAGTCTAAGTTCAACTTCCTCAAAGCCCACATGGCCTTGTGCTCTATTTCCACCGGAAGATGACAAGATTTTACAAACACCAACCGATATAGTGACATACCAATTGGAGTTTTGTAAGCCGTCTGATAAGCCCAAAGAGCATCATCCAACTTTTTTGACCAATCGGTCCTATTAGCATTGACCGTTTTAGACAAGATACTATTAATTTCTCTATTGGAGACTTCCACTTTTCCACTAGCTTCGGGATGATAGGGGGTCGAAACCTTATGATTGACACCGTACTTAGAAAGCAACGTGTTGAAAGCCTTGTTGCAAAAGTGAGACCCTCCATCACTAATGATAGCACGAGGAGTGCCAAACCTTGTGAAAATACTCTTTTTCAAAAATGCCACAACATTCCGGGCTTCATTGTTGGGCAAAGCCACGGCTTTAACCCATTTTGAGACATAGTCCACCGCCACGAGAATGTAAGTGTTCCCACAAGAGCTCACAAAAGGACCCATGAAATCGATGCCCCAAACATAAAAAATATCTACTTCGAGAATTATATTGAGGGGCATCTCATCCCTTTTTGAAATTCCGCCGGCTCTTTGGCACTCATCACATCTCTTCACCAATTCTCCCGCATCTTTGAACAAGGTGGGCCAATAATATCCGCAACTAATCACTTTAGAAGCCGTTCTCGCCCCGCCATGATGGCCACCATAGGGTGAAGAATGGCAAGCCTCTAGGATACTAAATTGTTCCTCCTCTGGGACACATCTACGAATCACGCCATCCGTCCAAATCTTGAACAAATATGGCTCATCCCAATAGTAATCCAAACTACCCCGCTTGAGCTTTTTCCTTTGGTTAGAAGAGAGCTCACACGGGATTATTCCGGTCACAAGGTAATTGGCAATATCGGCAAACCATGGCATATCCTTCATTGACACCGCAAGGAGTTGTTCGTCGGGAAATGAATCATTGATATCAAGGCCGTCGCACGGCCTCCCCTCCTCCTCCAAACGAGACAAGTGGTTCACCACTTGATTCTCACTACCCTTCTGGTCAACAATTTCTACATCAAACTCTTGAAGAAGTAACACCCATCTGATCAATCTTGCCTTGGAGTCTTTCTTGGTCATTAAATACCTAAGGGCGGCGTGATTAGTGTGCACTATAACTTTGGCTCCCATAAGGTAAGGTCGAAACTTTTCCATAGCAAACACAATAGCAAACAATTCTTTCTCGATGACTGTATAATTTCTTTGAGTCCCATTCATGGTTCTGCTTGCGTAGTACACCAGATGGAACATCTTGTTGACTCTTTGGCCCAGAACAGCCCTAACTGCAACATCACTAGCATCACACATGAGCTCAAAAGGAAAGCTCCAATTTGGTGCGGTAATGATAGGGGTAGAAGTCAACTTGAGCTTGAGAAGCTCGAATGCTTGCATACAACTCTCATCGAACAAGAACTTTGCATCTTTCTCTAGCAACTTGCACAATGGATGTACCACTTTAGAAAAATACTTTATGAACCTCCGGTAGAAACTCGCGTGCCCAAGGAAACTCCTCACCCCTTTGACAGAAGTAGGGGGAGGGAGCCTCGAAATAACTTTAATCTTGACCTTATCAACTTCAATTCCTCACTTTGAGATCTTGTGACCCAACACTATACTTTTTTCTACAATAAAATGGCATTTTTCCCAATTAAGAACAAGGTTGGTGTCTTCACATCGGACCAACACTCTATCCAAGTTTACCAAGCACTCCTCAAAAGAATCCCCAACCACGTTGAAATCATCCATGAAGACCTCTAAGATATCCTCCACCATGTCGGTGAAAATAGCCATCATGCAACATTGGAAGATCGCCGGAGCATTACACAATCCAAATGGCATTCTAGAGAAAGCGAATGTGCCATAAGGACATGTAAAGCTGGTCTTCTCTTGGTCCTCCAGGGCAATTAGAATTTGATTGTATCCCGAGTAACCATCCAGAAAGCAATAGAAAGCCTATCCCGCAAGACGATCAAGCATTTGGTCAAGGAATGGCAATGGGAAATGATCTTTTCTAGTCACCTTGTTCAGCTTTCGGTAATCCATACAAACTCTCCACCCGGTGACCGTTCTAGTGGGAATGAGCTCATTGTTGTCATTGGTCACCATGGTCATACCACCCTTCTTCGGCACACACTGCACCGGAGAAGTCCACGAACTGTCAGAAATAGGATAAACCACCCCAGCATCTAGCCACTTGATAACCTCTTTCTTCACCACCTCTTGCATCGCCTCATTTAATCTTCTTTGATGCTCCAAGGAAGGCTTTGCATCCTCCTCCAAGATGATTTTTTGCATGCAAAATGCTGGGCTTATTCCCCAAATATAAGCTAGAGTCCATCCGATTGCCCCTTTTCACTTTTGAAGAACCGCCAAGGTGGCCTCACCTGCATGTTAGTAAGGCAAGAAGAAAGAGTAACAGGTAAAGTAGAATTTGAACCCAAGAATTCATATCTGAGGTGTGGAGGAAGTGGCTTCAACTCCAACACCGGTGGCTCTTCAATCGATGGCTTTGTTGGTGGAATTTTGTGGTTTTCAAGATCTAAAGATAGCCTTCTAGGCTCATAAGAATATGAACCCATACCATGCAATGCGTTCACGCACTCCACTCTACTAGCATCATCATTGACATCCATATTAAGAAGCATGACCTCAAGGGGATCTTCGACATGGATCATGGAACTTGTGTCATCAACTATCACAGTTGTGACAATGTCCACAAATGAACACACCTCCATGCTATTGGTTTGTTTCATTTATTTGCAAACATGGAATACCACCTTCTCATCCCCCACTCGAAAAGTCAACTCACCCGCTTCAACATCAACCAATGCCTTCCCCGTAGCTAGGAAAGGTCTACCGAGAATAATCGGTACTTCAAAGTCCACCTCACAATCCAATATGACAAAGTCGGCTGGGATCGAATTTCCACAGGGAGCTAGTAGTGGAGTTGTATTTTCTGTCTAGCCTAGAGTTGCGGTTGTGCTTCTAATGTCACTTCAAACAGTTTTTGAGTTTTAATATTTATAACTACTATTATAAAGCTAAGGATTAAAGCTAAATTATGCTAAGAGAATATTGCTAAGTTGTAATTAATGGGAAGAAGGGCACTAGGGTCGTAGCATCACCTAGGTGGCTAATTGACCGGTAAATGTGACTAAGGATAGATTGACATATTTGGGGATTATGCTATAACAGTTGCACAATTGCACCCACTGTCACACCTCTCAGTAGAGAGAGTGATTTTGCCCAATTAACTCTCTCAAAACCAATTGGGTAGGCCAGTGAGACCAAGCAACTAGGGTTCAAGTAGGGTGATTACTCTCTCGATATTTAACCTGTTAATTGGGATTACCATTTCTTATTGGTCCATACAAATTCCTTGTTGGGTCAATTTTGGGGTCATAGACTCTCTTTCTCAAGAAGAGTTAAACCCACGAAGCTTGAACCAGTGTTTTCAACCACCAATTCTTGAATAAAAACATAAAATCAACCCAAATAGCAAACACCCAACATCAATCTAACCCAGATGGCAACACCCATCAATTATCCACACTAGGGTTGAGCCACAACCCTAGTTAATGGGTTTAGCTACACATAATTAAAGAAGAAATTGAAGAAATAGATGAAGAACTAAACATATTAATTAATTACTAAGAAGAAACTACAATAATCTATTGTTAATGGGAAGAAAAAGTGCCAAAAATGGCTACAATATTGGTTTCACGAGCTCTGCTACGTTTTTGAATACAAAACTTGACCTAAAAATGGTAAAATGTCCTATTTATACTAGGCTAGAAAAACTAGACAAAAATACCCTGGTGGGGTCAGTGCGGGCCGCACAAAAGCAACCGTGGCCACAGTGGCTCTTTTGACTTCAACTTTAAGCTCTTTGAACTAGAGGACGCGGACCGCACAAATAAGTAGTGCGGCCGCGGAGGGGCTCTGGCGTGTACCGCGCGGTGACGACCGCGGCCCGCATGGCTGGGTCTTGGAAAAAATGATGGTTCTCTGAATCTCTGGATGCGGACCGCACAAATAAGTAGTGCGGTCGCGTAGCCTTACAGCGGACCGCAAAAATCCTACCGCGGCCGCGTGAACTTCAACCTGAATAACCATGTCTCTGAACCTCCTAGTGCGGCCACAGTCACTTTTGTGCGGTCCGCACTAGGCCTTCTCCTCTTGAATTTATTGGTCTTTGATACTTGAGCAGGTTTCACTCCTTTTTGAGCCGATCTTGGACATTTTGTCACTTTATTGCTCAAACCTGCAATCAAGCACAACTTGTGAGCCTTTTTGCGGCTATTTTGTAGCAATTTATACTAAAAGCATAAGTAAGTAGGGGCATAAAACACGTTAAAATCCTAACTTATCACTTGTCGGCCTATGTTTTGAATTTATAAAGGATCATGTTGGCCTATTAGGCCCGTATGTCACGTGTATATGATGATCTAGTAAGAAAGATACGTTACGTTGGTACTCGGCTGAGTAAGGTACCGGGTGCCCATCGCGGCCCATCGGTTTGGGTCGTTACAAAAGTGGTATCAGAGCAGTTCTGTCCTAGAGAGTCTACAAGCCGTGTCTAGTAGAGTCTTGTTTATGGGTGTGTCGTTCACCACACTTATAAACAGGATGCTATAGGGCATTTAGTCACTCTTTCTTCTTACTCTAGATCATGTGGTAGAGCTCACTTATAAGAATTAAAGTCCCGAACTTCTATTCATAATAAGACGATGCCTACATTCAGAAAGACGATCGATAAAAGATATAACTGTGGAATTGTTGATTTTGAGGAACTCGATTTTGCATCTTGCTTATGATAAGTAAATGTGAGGTCTTTGGCAAATCATTGGTGTACTGAAACGTGTAAGCCTCTTGATAAGGAACCTTAAGGCAAGAATATTTATCCACATTGATGGTAAAAGACAATGCTTTCAAGAAGTAAAAGAAGCAAGGTGAAGAAGGGTACGAGGCGCCCAGTTAATGAAGATTATCAGTATTACAGTTCCGGTAGAAAAATATAAGCATTAAGAGTTACTCTCAACAGTAATAGAGGTATGTACAACTGGTCGTACCCATCTCAGTTATGCCCTATGGGGACTAACTGGTATAGTTTAAAAAAATGACGGAACATCAGGACTTGACTAGAGTTAGAGTAAACCAAAATGGTGAATGGATTGTTTGTGTTAGTTGACATTTCCGAAGGATATTTGTCACGACCCTAACCCTGAACCCGGTCTTGATGGCACATCTCATGAAGACAAGGCCAGCCAGTTAAATCCAATTCACTTTTTAAAGTAGTTAACCAACATAAAAATAGTCTAACCATGATTTAAATATGCTAAATAGCGAAAAAATATCAATAAAATGCAGAAATACAACCCGACACAGCCCTAACCGGGGTGTCACAAGTCACGAATATCTAACAACACTAAGTCCTCAAATGTAACTACAGAGTTTAAATACTGAACTAAGGATATAAAGTAAAGAGATAGGGAGGAGCTCCAGACTGCAAACTCCAATAGCTACCTAAAGACTCCTCTAACATCCGCCTGAAGCTGGAATGAATCAGCACTCGGTAGCGGGACCAGCTACGCCTGAATCTGCACACGGGGTGTAGGGAGTATTTGTGTTTAGTTATACATACTAGTGCTATTCGATGGCACTAACGTCCCTTTTGCTGGGGCCGCTACGTCTTTAAATGGATGTAGGTGTTTCTATCGCAGGCAGCGTTGGTCACAACTAGTGCCGCATCATCCTTTCAGCTAACTTGGTGAGCCCCACTTCGTTTCGGGGTCCTATTTCATTTGTTCATCATGTACTTTGTATTTGAGGTATAGCCGGAGCCTTGTTACCGACATTTCCATATTACATTACTCTTCAGTTGTGTTTAAAGGCTCCGTAGACAGGTTGTGGGTAGTGTCGGGTACTGGAATTAAAGTAGAAATATTGATGTTTGGCAAAGATTTATAAAACTTGTAATATTTTGATAATTATGATTTAAGCTGCTAATGGAAGTGAAATGGAAGTTGTTTATGAACTACTTACTAAGTATGATTAATGGAGTCCATCTCCTATTTATTCAAGAATTAGTTTGGATAGAATGAAACCTAACAGGCTTGCTCTGTCGGGTTTACTCGGTTGAGCGCCGGTTGCACTCCTTGGATTTTGGGGTGTGAAAAACTTGGTATCAGAGCCAGGTTTTAAAGTATCCTAGGATGTCTCAGAGCCATGTCTAGTAAAGTCCTTCTTATCGGTGTGTAGTCGACCACATCTATAAGTTGGAGGTTATTCAGAAATTTAGGAATTTCATCCTTGTTTGATACTCAAGATAGTGCGGTAGAACCCGAGGTAGGGAGCTAATTTCCTCGCTATGTCTTATTCTCCAGATGAGTAATCTTGATACCTTAATCCACGAGTTTGAAGCGTTAAGGAGGGAATTACCCCACCATTGAATCTGAGGGAGATTTCCCAAGCGTTAGTTAGGAGAATGTATCGAGCCACAGAGGGATTGGTAGAACTTGTTGCTAAGGGGAGTACCCTTGTTCCTATTAATGTCTATGCACCACCAGATCATGTAGTATATCAGTATGTTACCTACGTACGTTAGGGATGTGGTGTCGAGGGGTATCGGTTAAGCTATTGCCCTACCAACCTAAAGTCATTAAGTGAGTCAAATTAAAATTTCTACTCGTCGTATATGTGCATCCATATTGAATAATTCTCATAAACATGGTCTTAATAAGGTGTTGAATAACAAAACATTGCATGTATCGACTTTTTGAACGAGATGCATTATTCGTGAATCCACTCTATTACAAATCCTCTTATATACATTTTTGTGGAATTAAGTTCTATAATTGTGTTCTTGAATGGAGTTATGACTGTAGGATTAATACTTCCCATTTGCTTTTCCTAAATTCTTAACAATGGTCTATACCTGATGAATTTCTTACAGAATATTTTATCTAAATGGACAACATCTGCCAACTTGTGCCTATGCATGCAGCGTCGTAAAGTTTTCCTATGTGGTGTCAAGTTCCATGTAAAGCATCCAAGTGTTGCTATCCTTCTCGAGTCACTCTTTTACTCACTTGTGTATATGGCTCATATGGTTTGAACAGTCACTCTACTCTTTTGCAAGTATCATCATGGAAGCTCCTCACTATCTAGTAACATAAAAGCATACCTTAACACCTATAACATGAGTGAATGTCAATCAAAATGGTCATCGTGTGCATAAAGTCCCTCTAAAAGTTGAGATGCCCACATACCCGTCATAGGAAGATCGTGTGTTGCCATAATTTTTGTGTCCACTTTGGACATCCCGCAGTAAGTAGCTCACTTTGTCCTAGTATTGTGGTTGCTCGTGGCGTGGTTATATATTGCAGTTGGGAGTTAATATAGCAGAAGCATGTCCAGCTTATAACAAGTGTTTATTTTCTATTTACACTTGCACAACATGTGTTAATTGTGTTTTTTTAGTGAATTCATTGTGCTAGTTTCCCCAACACTTGTTCGATAACCATGAGGGAACATATACTTCTATGTGTCATTGTAACACTTCCATTCTCGTAAGGAACCTTACTAGGCTTTCCGTCAAGACCAAGCACAACTTTGGGGGTTATCTTATTATAGCACAACACCTGTTTCTCATGTTTTTCTGTCCTTCATTAGCATCTAGGTAGTTCTCAAGTCAAAATCTATGAAGAACTCATTCTGAACATATGCAAACCTTCCATGATTATTTTATACTATCTCATTGGGTTCCCATATAACTTCAAGTTCATCAAGGGTTGATAGCATGCCGTAATTGCTGAGATTTAATGAACTCCTTTCGATAATGGATTATCTACACATGTGCTAGTCCAACGATCTGCTTATCAGTCTAACTCTCGCCTTTTGGGTTTTGGGTTGACCAAGGAGAAATACACCTAGTAACACATTCATATGTCAAAGCCTTCTCTCAGTCAAGTCTTATAGCATCTCCCAATGTGGCTTATAATAGCTGGTTGTGTAGAAGTGTGTTGTAGTGCTTCATTATGAAGTAGAGTTGCTAAACATAATTGGATTTTAGAATTCTGGAGTTATACATCACGTGACTACATACAAAGATCTTCTTTCAAAAATGTAGCTTCCCGCAATCTCTTTATATTACCACCATTCCTAGTGGTTACAATGTAAAGGTTACTTCCATAAGGCTCTCTCACTTTCTTTTCATTTGTCTTGTATCATGTGTTGTTTACCCGTAATCTTCAATGCAATATTACCTTAGTGTCTCGACTAGTTATCCAACTATATGATCTGATTTAATTAACCTCACTTTTATGTACTCTACAAGCGCCCTGAGAGTGGGCAAGTTTCCCTTTTTCTACAAACTTCTAATGTCTTCAACTCTATTTAAGCTTGTCGATTCCAAGTGGTGCTCTTAGTTGTGCTGCCTCACTATCTATTTTCATCTAGTAATTCTCCTTGTGAATCTAATTTTATGCCTTATGGCATCGAGGGTCGGGATATGTTCCTTTCTTTAGGATAAAAAGATATGGCCCGCACTCCTTATGAGATTTTCTCCTAAACATTTATCTACCTGCTCGACTTGTCCATGTGACTAGATAACTTAGGTTACTCTTCTCCGATAAGTGCATCAGGACTTCTCACCCTTTCATAATTATTCATACGGTCACTTCGAGGCCTTATTCTATACTAGCTCGTAATTATTTTAATTACTTTCTTTTCATTGTTGACAATTTTCTAGGACTACAAGGGCTTGTCTCATGAGTTTCAAAATAATGATTTTCCTTACAGATCAAGCTTAAATTGCCATGATTTCAGACCAGAGTGTGTCCTCTTTTCAAAAGTCTTAAATGTGTCGGATTGGATGGGTTACGTGGCCTTCTACTCACTCGGCTTCTAGTATTAGTGACAACGTCCTTATCATGTGCGGGAAATTTTTCTACCCCTGGCGTTCCACCTCCTTAAGGAGGATATGAGTTTTAATTGTCTTTCTTCCCGGAGCATTACGTCAACCATTGGAACTCCTTTAACCAATACATGATTTCACCCCTATGGTAGGATTTTTTCACATATCATGAGCATATTGGTTTGGAAGATAAGTTGTCGTATCTTCAGTTCTCTCATATAGGATCAACTATCAGGAAGGGTTAAGCTGTTTGAAATATGATAATCTCATAAGTGTTCAACTTCTTTTCATCCTCATGGGCTTGTATCATAGATTTCGTGTGTCAGTTAATGTTAAGAGTGTAATTCAACATCATGTATTTTGAAACCCATATCGAATTCAAGGTGCCAAAGTATTCTCATTATTGATAAACGGATTTTCCCTACACTTTAGAAGACGACTGGTTCACGTACTTGAATATTCCTCCTTAATGGTTCCTATTGCCAATGTACGGGTTACCCATATGCTTGATTTGTCTAATAATTGATGTCGTCACAATGATTAACCATGTCAGTATTGTTAGTAGTAATCTTTGTGTCTCTTAGCATATAACCTCATGAAATACTCCGCTCAGCGCATAAATGAATTCTTGAATAATTCCAGCTTGATCTCAAAATCTGTTGTTCCTCATTATATTAAATCCATTGGGTATTGAAGGTTCAGAAAAAGTCAAAGAGAAAGCTTCACAGTGTGATCACATATATTCCATAGGTAATTTTATGGTCAGTTTATGATAGCACATCTTAGAATAATTGTTGAAGGTCGTCAACACTCTAGCGTGGGTGCTCGCGTGGAGATTTAGAGTTTAGGAATATGAATGGGTTATTCTCAATATTTTCCCTCTAAAGATGTTATGTGAATTGATAATGAAGGTGGAATAAATGTAGTTCACATTAGGTCGTTCTATGAGTATGATGTTTCCCCATCATTGCTCTCCATGTATTAAGTGTTTTCATATGTCTATGTCTAAGAAAGTAGTTGGAAATCCCTTGTGCATCATTTTGGTGGAAATTACTGAAGGTGGAGGTAATGGATAGTTGGCCTATGAAGGGTATCTACTTGTCATCCTTGTTAGGTAAGTTTGGGAGCTAGTGAATGCTTTCGTGAATGTGTTCTGGTGGAGTCTGTAGGTATAAAAGGCCACATTGAAGGAAGAGAGTGTCGTGGAAATAAAATATGTTCTCTTGATTGTATAGCAGTTGGTTTCGATTTGAAAGGTACCTTATAGGTGTTATGATCTAAAAATGTGTAGTCCATGTTTAGGTGTCATTATGATAATGTAGTTCATGTGATGCTGAGAATTCATGTTATGAGTATATACACTGTGGTGCTTTGTCGAGTTATGGATGAGTTTTTAGGATGGTTTTGGGTGATTCTCTGACAGGTGGATAGGCCTAGTTAAAAAGGAGATGCTGCCGAAATTTTTGAAGAATTTGGGAGTTAGTCAATATTTAGGGGCTTGAGGTAATATTGAAAAGAGATATGTTATATTAGATATTTGGGTCAGGCTCTACCTCTCATTCGAGGACGAATGATCCTAAGCGGGGGAGAATGTAAGGCCCCGAAAAATTTCACTAAGTAATTTAGGATCGCAAGGTGCCATGTAGGCTATTATAATATTTTATGTGCTATTAACATGGCGGGCATCAATTGGATTTGGTAAATAAGTGTACAAGTCTTATGGTAAGTAATTTGGGGTCCAAGGAAGGGCTTAAGTCTAAGTCAAATTAGAAAATTTCGTAATAGGCTAAGATTCCAAATGAGTTTGCACTAGGCCATACTTTGAACGAGAATATCTAAATATGTATAAGGAGTTATACGATGAGCAACCTGTCAAATGAAAGATTTTTGAATCTAGTTTCTAACGCTTCAAACCGTTCTTCATTTGGACACTCCTACCAGACATTATGACTAAATTACCAAAGCAGCGCAGAATTTTGTACTACCGCGCCGCCCCATGTGGCACACGACACGCCGCGCCTGTAGGAATTCCAAAATGATCCAAAATTTCAATTTGATACATATTTTAAACAGACGCCCCGCACCCCGCCGCGACTGTACAAAAACGGGTTTTTAAGACCCGAACCCCATTTTATTTAACTCGATTGAGGTTCATTTTTGGGGAAATTTTTTGTGTTCTAGGGACAAGGGGGAGTTATTCTAGAGAGAGAAAAGGGGAAAAACTAAAGATTTCACTACTCTTACTTGAATAACACCTTGAAATCGCATCAAAGGGTTGCTAAGGCTTCAAATAGGTAAGAATTTCTTTTCCCCAATTCTTAAATTTCGAAATCTAACTAGAAATGGGTAATTAGTAAGATGATTCTTGGATATGAGAGTATTAGTTATTCAGGCATGTACAAATTAGGTTTGTGGGAAGATTGCTGAACATAAACAAGTAAAGATTGGGATGGGGAATGAAGGAAATATTGTAGAAGAGCTTTGAAATCAAGATGCTCAACTACTATTTGATAAAATGCTCAAATTAGTTGAAACCATGAATACCTTCCTAATTTCTGCTCAATTTTGTTATGTCTCAAAGTAGATTGGGATTGCTAGAATTTCCGAAACGTCGTAGTAACTTAAGGAAAGCTTAAACAATGTATGTATGGCTAAAACCCCGTCTCTTAGAAATTGAGCTTCCATGGTGCCCGTGTAAATTTTGTAAGTTCGAAACGTAATAGATGCAATACTTGTTATGTTAAGTGAATTATTGTTGTGAAAATGTATGTGGTAGGTACTTCTTCATGTGTTTAATGTGTTATTCTTTGTAAATGGAGGATGTGTGGAGAACATGATCTATGTGTTGAATGCCTAAATGTCACGCCAAGGTTACTTTGGGACTAATATGCCAAACTTGATGAATTCCTCTCTATGCTTATGATTTAAATTGCCTTTGTATGCGCCTATGATCTTAAGTGGCAAAGTAACTGTTGAAAATGGGAACAATGTGAAACGTGGATTATGGAATGTTAAAATTGTGGCCCCAAGTGACGGTAAACTAAAACATGTGTAACCATAGAATGGAGTGAGAGGAATAATGAAAAATAGTAACGTCTCGGGGAGGCGGCTTAGCCGATCGGGCCGTGATTAGACACCATGATATATACACATGGTGGTAATGTATTGATGATTGAAACTGGAAAGTGTGAATGAAATAATTGTAACGTCTCTAGGAGACGGCTTAGCCGATCGGGCCGTGATCGTACTCTGCTCAAAGAAACGGTGGCAAAGTGAATAATTATGCAACAGTGTGGGATGCTCCAATCTAAAATTTCAGAAACTATGTGAAAATCATGTGAACCTCCTTATATTGTTGACATGGTGCTTATTTGAAACTTTGTTGTCTTTATGATTTTCTCTTTATTCTTGTATGAAAGTTCTTTCTAACTAGATGGTGTTTAGTTATACATACTAGTGCTATTCGATGGCACTAATGTCCCTTTTGCCTAGGGCGCTATGTCTTTAAATGGATGTAGGTGTTTCTATAGCAGGCAGTCTTGGTAGCAACTGGTGCCACATCATCCTTTCAACTGACTTGGTGAGCCCCACTTCATTTCGGGGTCTTGTTTCATATGTTCATCTTATACTTTGTATTTGAGGTATAACCGGAACCCTGTTACCGGCATTTCCATATTACATTACTCTTCAGTTGTGTTTAGAGGCTCCGTAGATAGGTTGTGGGTAGTGTCGGCTATTGGAATTAAAGTAGAAATATTGATGTTTGGCAAAGATTTATAAAACTTGTAATATTTTGATAAATATGATTTATGATGCTAATGGAAATGAAATGGAAGTTGTTAATGAAATACTTACTAAATATGATTAATGGAGTCCATCTTCTATTTATTCATGAATTAGTTTGGGTAGAATGAAACCTAACATGCTTGCTCAGTCGGGTTTACTCGGTTGAGCGCCGGTCGCACTCCTTGGATTTTGGGGTTTGACATAAGTGTGACTGCAACCTTACAGTCATCGTCTTCTCGAAAAATCTTAATTGACCCCTCAAGGTCGCATTCCTCATTTGTTTCTATAACATGTACACCATCACCTCTGTGATCAGGGGGGGGGATTGTTGCAAACATTAGATGCGACTTCTTTCGCCTATATGACCTTGTTGTCAATGAGTGTCTGGATCTTGTCCTTTAATGTTCGACACTCAGCAGTGGTGTGCCCTTTTATACCAGAATGTTATGCACAAGTTTTGTTTGGATTGACCCATTGAAATGGATTTTCTAGTGCCACAGCGGGAACAAGAGTGACATTACCTATGGCCTTTAACCTTTCATACAATTAGTCGATGGGCTCAGCAATGGCTGTGTATTGTCTGGGTGGCTTGCGGTCGAAGTTGGGTCTTGGTCTTGGATAATTTTGGCTAGTTGGTGGTGATTGGAAATGGGATGGTTGGAAATTATAGGTGTGATGGAGAGTGGCTAGTTGGGAATATCTGGGAGATGAAGGCTGATATGTAGGTGGTGATGCTTGGTACGTGGGTGGAGGTGTTTGACAGGTGGGTGGAGGTGTCTGGTATGTGAGTGGAGTGTTCGGGCCCTGGGCCACCATTACTGTCCCAACATCTCTCTTCTTCGATATGCCGCCTGATTGGAGTGCCTTATTCGTGGCTTGCAGTGCCTCAAAATTCGTTCTTATCCCACTCTTGATTTCTTCCTCGATCCTTTCCCCGAGCTTGATTATATCAGAGAATTTGTGATTTTTGATAACCATCAACCTCTCATAATATTGTGGATCGTGTGCCCTGACAAAGAATTTATTCATCTTCTTTTCGTCTGGAGAGGGCCTGACCTTGGCTGCTTCTGACCTCTAATGAGTAGCATACTCACGGAAAGTTTCAGTGGGTTTCTTCTTGAGATTCTGAATGTAAAAGATATCGGGTGTGTTCTCTGTGTTGAACCTGAACTGGTCCATAAAATCCGACGCCATGCTCACCCAATTGGACCATTTCTTGGGATTCTGGCTGATATACCAAGACAAAGCATCCCAGTAAGTCTCCTCATAAAGAGCTTTATTCGAATCTTTTCATCTTTTCCAACCCCGACAAGCTTGTCACAGTAGGTCCTTAGGTGAACTCTGGGATCACCTGTACTATCGAACATTTCGAACTTGGGAGGTTTGTACCCCTCTGGCAATTCCACATCGGGTTGTATGCACAGATCTTCGTTGTTCAAACTTTCTATTCCTCTATCGCCTTCAACACCTTGAACTCGGCTTATTAACTTCTTGAGTTCTTCGACCATTTTCTTAATGAGCAGGTCCTTTTTGGAGGGTTCCGGTGCATAGGAGATTAATTGGGTAGAATGTGGTATAGTTTCCACGTATATGGGTAAGGTGGCAACCTCGATCAATTTGTTGTTTGGTTCAATATCTAGAAAGGAAGGCAAGTTACCCTATATTTTTTCACATACTTCTTGTCACTTGAGGAAAGGTCCTCCTACCAATCTAGCAGCAATGGAGGGATGTTGCTAACCATACCGAATCTGGGGACCTCGTGCCTCATTTTCTGCAAAACAAAAGGGTTAGACCTTACCCCCACCAGAATCGACTACTTAAACATTTATGATCAATATATTAGCATTTAGTTCTCCAAATTAATGCACAAAACGTGGTTACATCCGTTGGAATTATAGAAAACCCGATGAACTTTGGATAAAGCTTATTTTAAAGGATCATTATGTGGACAACATAACTGATCCAACTAGGTTTGACCATGATGTATGCACAATTTAAATAGAGTAAGGTTTGTATGGGGTTTTAGACTGATACCCTCAATCGGACAACTTGAGGGGGAAGGCACGAAACCGTCGACTGCACCGCTGATCGACTGGTTTTACCGCAAATAAGCCTTTTTGAATTTAAGGGTAGTAAATAGGAAGAGTGCAATTATTATACAACAATTAATAACATGTAGTCAAGTATTTAAATAATTGAAAGATAGTTACAGGAAAAAGGAAATAAAGAGATAAGTCAGTTTCAGGGAAATAAAGAAATGCTTGAAAAATAGTCAGTTAAATTCAAATAAGGGAGCAGGGCACGAGATAAGCATGCTTGGAATAATTTGTATAAGACAAGTTTGTTATGGTAAGTGCCTAATAATATCCCCAGCAGAGTAGCCATGCTGTCGCGCCCCCTTTTTCCTCCCATTTTTTATGGTGAGAGGTCCGGGTTTTGACATTCACGGGGTGTAATAACTCATTTCCTTTAGGGAATTAGGTATTTGAAGAGTCGCCACCTAACGGATTATGGTGCGTTAGGGCACCTAGAGCGATTAACTTTTGGGTTGGTTTGCATTAGAGATTAAGATAAGGGCTCGAAGTAACCTCGAGGGGAAGGTGTTAGGCACCCCTCTTGGTCCATAACTGTGGGTTCCTGCCGAACTTATATTCACAAATTAGTCCATTACAAGTAAACAATTGAATCAAATAGGTTGCAAGTAAAGTACGTTAGAATAACTCAAGTAGTAAGATAAAGGTTTGAACAAGTTGTAAAATAAAAGTTTAAATAAAGAAAGGATTTGGTAAAGAGGGGTCCTAGGTTGGTTATCCTATAGGATCACCCCACACAATGTCTGGTAAACACTCCTCAATAAGGGGCTACACGTGACATTGACACGTAGTCATCATATCCTATGTCTACCCTTCTCATCCCCTCATTGGTCATGCAAAGCGAGTGTTTGGTCAACGATTCCTATTGCATGCTGCTATGCGTCCCTTCTTAATGGTCCTGGAGAGAGTTAGGACCTCTACTTATAGGTGGTTCTAGACATACCCCTAAGGTTTAAAAGGCAAGAATTCTAAGGCGACAGTCAAAAGCATTTGGGACTTTCACACATAATGGGAGAAATTAAGAGGCTCAGGATTTCCTCCTCAAACAAACACATAAGTAGTATGACTCAAGCATAGTTAAGGTCTTTTATTAGGTAATGTCCTAAAGCAGGATATCTAAGTGAATATGCAGAAACAGACAAACTCGTTTTTATATTAATCATATCACCAAACATCCCGAACAATATCAATATTAATCATATTGAGCCACCCAAAATAGTCCACCAACCGACAACATTACTACCAAGCCTTTCGATATATATTTCACAAGTTCTAGCTTCAATGACTTAGCCACAACATGGATAAACTTAAATACATGCATAGTAAGAGGTTCCTTACCTTTATACAGAAAGAAAAACTCCAATTTGACCTTAATTGTCCACGGAATATCCCTCCAATGCTGCCACAACAACAAGGAAGCGAAACTAGCAATCAATTAGGGGTTTTCAGTACTAGAATTACTTTAGAAGGCTTGAAATCACCAAGAGTTGATATTAGGAATTTGAGTGAGTATTTAAAGAACATAAACCCCTTAAAACAACCTCCCACATGAGCTGGAATGACAAAAAAATGAGCAACAACAAGAAGAACAAGAAACTAGCGTCACGGGATTCTCGACGCTTGATTTGTGTTGTTTGCCCTTTGTTTGGGTCTTGAATCTTGAGAGAACCTTGAGAGGGTGTTTCTAGGGTTCTAAGGTCTCAATATAATGAAAATTAATGACTTAAAATGGGTTCTAGGCATATTATATATATATCCATATCTCTTAAACCGACTATGTGGGACTCATAGAGAGGTGCATGGCGCAGTCTCACAATAATGAAAATATCTCTTTACTCCGATATTGTATTGATGAACGGTTCAATACGTTGGAAACTAAAATCATAGATCTTCAATTTGGTGGGTAGATCACCCCATAATTCAAAGTAAATTAGGAGAAAAGCGTAGTAGCATTTGACCTAAAGTTTAAGTAAAATTATGAACGTAAGTTGCAACAACTTTGTCTACTTTTGTTTCATAACTCGTTTGACCTCAAGACTTATTATACGGATATTATATGATTCAAATACCTTAAAATAATACCTCTTGAGTGTATTAATCACCTCTAGGTTTACACGAAAATACGGCTAACAACATCCTTGATTCGTTTAACTTCTAATATTTGTTAACCACCCTTATACACCTTTGTGTAATTTAAGACCAATAGGATTAACTTCTTATCATCTCAAAGATAATCGCTTCATGGATTTACGTTGACTAACTTACAACATAAACTAAAATACGTGAATATGGGTTGTAACACCCCACCCCCCCTTAAGAACATTCGTCCTCAAATGTAAGGGTTTATGGAGTGTCCAAATCATCGTGGATTCCAACGAAAATATTCGGTCGATTTTCCCCTATAAAATGATCACTGTCCAAACTTGCAAGCAATTAAGCCCAATGTATGGCCTCACAAGGTTATATAAAGCATAATGGATATGTACATTATTTGCATATCACCATTTTGTATTAAGGAAGAGTATTCTCAAGCTATTGCTTACCTCATAGAGTTGTTTTACCTTCTAATGCATCCTGCGTTCCCCTAGTATCCTCGTTATATGTATTCTAGAACATGTAAGGGTATTTAAATTCCATCTCCTTTTCTTCTTCCCATGTCATTTCTTCCATATTCTTGTTCCTCCACAATACTTTGACGAAAGCTATATCTTTTGTTCTTAGCTTGCGGACTTGTCGATCTAATATAGCCAATGTCACTTCTTCATATGATATATCCTCTGTAACTTGTACATCTTTGATAGGGACGACTAGATAAGGGTCTCCAATACATTTCCTCAACATAGATACATGGAATACCGGGTGGACAAATTCCAATTCGGATGGTGATTCTAACTCATAAGCAACCTGTCAATTCGTCGAAGAATTTTATATGGACTGATATATTGCGGACTCAGCTTACTCTTTTTTCCAAAATGCATAACACCCTTCATTAGCGAGATCCTCAGTAAAACCCAATCACCAACCTCAAACTCCAAATCACGACGTCGTATATCGGAATAAGACTTTTGCCTGCTCCGCGTCATCCTTAGACGTTCTTGTATCACTTTCACCTTCTCAATGGCTTGGTGAATTAAATCTGGCCCATATAATTCTATTTCACCGACTTCAAACCATCCAACTGGTGATCTACATCTTCTCCCATACAATGCTTCGTACGGAGCCATTTTAATACTGGAATGGTAGCTATTATTGTAGGCAAATTCTATGAGTGGTAGATGGTCATCCCAATTCCCCTTGAAATCTAGAACACATGCTCGTAGCATATCTTCAAGTATCTAAATGGTACGTTCAGCCTATTCGTCAGTCTGCGGATGGAATGCAGTGCTGAGATTCACTTGTGTGCCTAAACCTTTCTGAAAAGACCTCCAAAAGTTAGCCATAAATTGGGCTCCTCGGTCTAATATAATAGATACCAGCACACCATTAAGCCTAACAATCTCCTTGATATACAACTTCGCATAATCTTCAACCGTGTAAGTTGTCTTTACTGGAAAAAAATAGGAACATTTTGTAAGTCGATCAACTATCACCCAGATGGAGTCAAACTTATGTTAAGAGCATGGTATTCCAATAATAAAGTCCATATTAATCACCTCCTATTTCAAAGTCGAAATCTCTATATTCTGAAGCAATCCACCGGGTTTCTGATGTTCGATCTTTACTTGTTGACAATTAGGACATTGGGCTACAAATTCTGCAATAGACTTATTCATGTTATCCCACCAATATTGCTCTTTAACATCATGATACATCTTTGTCAAGCCGAGATGAATGGAATATCGGGATTGGTGAATCTCAATCATAATCTTCTCTCGCAACCCTAGTATCTTAGTGCCCCATCTTTTCTGATCTCGAAAGCTGTAATCTTACACTACTGAATGCCCTCTCTCAATCTTACTAAGGTAGGATCATCATATTGACATACTTTTACCTCGGCTACCAAAGATGATTCTAATGTATTCTATACAGTAACACCTCCGTTATCAAAGTCTAACAATCTAATTCTCATATTGGCTAGATGATGAAGATCTTTACCCTCCTTTACCTGCCTCAATATGTTCTAAGCTTCCCATTGACTTACGACTGAGAGTGTCTGCCACAACATTTACTTTACTGGGATGATACAATATCACGACGTCGTAGTCTTTCAATAATTCAAGCCACCTACGTTGCCTCAAATTCAACTCCTTCTGCTTGAAGATGTATTGCAAACTCTTGTGATATATGTAGATGTCAACATGGATGCTGTATAAGTAGTGCCTCCATATCTTCAAAGTATATATTACTGCAGCCAATTCCAAATCATGGGTTGGATAATTCTTTTCATGCTTCTTCAATTGTCTTGATGCATAAGCAATTACCTTCCCATGCTGCATCAATACGCACCCCAAACCTATACCTGAGGCATCACAATATACCACATAACCTTCTGTTCCTTCCGGAAGAGTGAGAACTAGCACGGACGTCAATCAATTCTTTATCTCCTGAAAACTACATTCACAAGCATCAGACCACTGGAACTTGGTAGCTTTCTATGTTAACTTAGTCAATGACGCTGATATAGAGGAAAAATCTTCTACAAACCGCCTATAATATCGTGCTAGCCCCATGAAGCCGCAGACTTCTGATGGTGTTGTAGGTCTTGGCCAATTCTTCACTGCATCAATCTTCTGAGTGTCGACACTAATACCCTCGTCAGATATCGCATAGACAAGGAATGCTACTAAATTCAGCCAAAATTCACATTTAGAGAGCTTAGCATATATCTTACGATCTTGAAGCATCTGTAATACTATCCGCAAGTGGACCGCATGTTTTGCCTCCGAACGAGAATACACCAGAATGTCATCAATGAGTACGATCATGAACACATCAAGAAAGGTCTTGAATACAGTATTCATGAGATCTATAAAAGCTATTGGGGCATTTTTAGACCGAACGACATCACCAAGAACTCAAAGTGCCCATATCTTGTCCGGAAGGCCGTCTTTGGAATATCCTTCTCCTTAACCCTCACCTGATGATACCCTGAACGTAAGTCAATCTTGGAAAAATACTTGGCTCTCTAGAGTTGGTCAAACGGGTTGTCAATCCTTGGAAGTGGATACTTGTTCTTTATAGTAAACTTATTCAACTGCCGATAATCAATACACATCCTTAACGACCCGTCTTTCTTCTGCACGAACAGAACTGTCACACCCCAGGGTAAAGTGCTAGGCCTAATGAAGCCCTTATCTAGCAAGTCCTTCAACTGCGCCTTCAACTCTCGCAAATCTGCCGGGGCCATCCTATATGGAGTAATAGATATGGGTTGAGTGATAGGCAACACATCAATGCTAAACTCAATCTCCCTTTTAGGAGGAAAGCCTGGGAGTTCATCTGGGAAAACATCTGGAAATTCATTGACCATAGGGATTGATTGTATAGTAGGCGGCTTCGCCTCCGCATCCCTAACGTGAATAAGATGATAAATGTAACCTTTTAAGATCATCTTCCTTGCCTTAAGATAGGAAATAAACCTACCTTTCGGCGTAGCAGTGTTCCCTTCCATTCAATGACGGGTTCACTAGGAAACTGAAACCTAACCATCTTTGTACGACAGTCAACATTTGCATAGCACGAAGCTAACCATTCCATTCCCATTATCACAGCAAAATCAACCATTACTAACTCAAATAAATTCACTGAGGTTTGACAACTAAAAATCATCACAGTGCAACCTCTATATACCCTTCTAGCAATCATAGAATCTCTTATCGGAGTATATACCTCAAGTGGTTTACTTATAAGTTCAGGTTCAACACCAAACGTATTAGCCACAAAGGGTGTAACATATGATAATGTAGATCCCGGATCAATCATCGCATACACATTGTAAGAAAACACAGACAATATACCTGTAACAACATCTGGAGATGACTTGAGATCTTGTCAACCTACTAGAGCATAGGTTCGATTTTGAGCACCCCTTGAACTCGGTGCTGCATCTCTACCTCTACTACGACCTGTCGACTGCTATAAACCCCGCGCTGGAGGTCAAATTGGTGAGGAAGAACCAGACACAGATCCAGTCAGTTGAGCCATACCACCACCTCCTCTATTAGGACAATCCGGCATCATATGGCCAGGCTGTCCGTAAGAATAGCACGCATCAGAATCTCGACAACACATGTCGTGCCCTCTTTTTCCTGGCGGAGTCCGGGTTTCAACATTAATGGGGAACAACTCATTTCCTTTTAGGAATTGGGTATTTGAATAGTCGCCACCTAACGGATTATGGTGCGTTAGGGCCCCTAGAGAGATTAACTTATGTAACTACTCTGCATCACCAGAGATTAAGGTAAAGGCTCGAAATAACATCAAGGGGAAGGTGTTAGGCACACCTTGCATTCCACAACGGTGGGTCCCGGACGAACATAAACTATGTGAATTATTTATTTTAACAAGTAAAAAGTTTTAACACATATTTGCAAATAAAGGTAGTTTCACAGTCCAAATGCATATATGATCAAAGAAATTCAGTAAGAGAGGTTTGGACAGCATACACATGTATAGGTAAAGAAAAGGAAGTTTAGAGAATTTAAACACATATGGGAATGGGAAAGGGGAGTCCTAAGTTGATTAGCCTACAGGATCAATCTGTGCAATGCCCGGTAATCCTCCTTAACTAGATGGGCTACACGCAACATTAGCATGCAGGTCATCATATCCTTTACTACCCATTACCCTCCCCTTAGTGGTTATATAAGCGAGTTGAATTAACGACCTCTAAGCGTATTTTTACCCGTCCCTTCCTTGTGGTCCTAGAGGAGTTTAGGACCTCTAAATCTGGGCAGTTCTAGTCAACCTAAGGTGTTTAAAATGGAAAATCTAGGCGACAAGCAAAGAACATATAGGACAATCAAATAGGGAAAGCAGCTAAGGCTTATGTTTACCTCCACATGTACATAAGCAAATAAACAGCACGTCTCAAACAACTGATTTTGAATAAGATCGGAAAGCCTAGAAACATGATATCGAGATGAACATCACAAAATAAAACATGCAACATTTGTTTTAAGGGAAGTAGCAGAATCCTAACCAGTTTGCCTACTGGTTTTATAGCTTGTTAAGCCTGGATAATTTCACACATAAACATAACTGGTTTCACTATTATTTAATGTCCTAAGGCTTGCCTAACTGTGTTTATGCATTCACGATTCTGGGGAACAGTTTGAAGTTCTTTTATCTCATAGGCATGCTTATCTACAGATTATAACAGGTGACTTATCAATTGTGTTTAGAGGTATGATACTTACGCGTGAGTCTATTTTAAACCCTTTCATGGAGATCTATTGATTTAATAGTCGTGGTTCAAACAGATGCAAACAGAGTTCCTAAGAGCATGGTATCTAATGCATGACAATCTTTATTAAGATTATTTAATAGTAGGGTACCTATATGACAGTCCTTGCGAAGAACTAAGAATTAAACGTGCAACATGCTGAAACAGTAAGCGTGAAGGCCCTAAAGATAGGATATCTAATGCACAAGTTCAACACGGTTCCAATGAACGCATCAATCCTAGAAACATGGATTCTAATGTAGATTTATAGAATATAAAGCCTATAGCATGCTTTCTACCCAATTTTACCCACAACATCACACAACTACCCTCCCTTTTATTAGTTACCCAAGTATCTATTTACAAATAATTATTACAGACTAGAATTGCATAAATTACACAAAGTAAATGTAGAGTAATACTACAGGGAGCCTGAAGCAGGCCCAAAAATAAACTTGGGAATACTAGGCCTTCAATGTAGTCTCAAATGCTTAGAAGTTCCCGGGCCAACAAGTGTCTATGTGTGTCAGAGTTCCCTAAGGACCTCATGGATCCCGGGCAGTGCTCACACTAAGACCTTTCTCAAGTATAGACTGATTATATGTACTGTGGAAGAGCCAACCCTTATATGCTAGAGTTTAGAGGTATCTCAAAGATCCCTAGGCAGTACACATACCAGAGGGGCAGAACTTAATAACCTAAGAGTAAGTGACAGTGCTTGAAAAGACTTAGTAAAAACAGTGTGGAGATAACTTCTCAAGAGTAAAAGATCTTCTGGAATAGACCAGTTTTAAGAAAAATGCTAGAAATGGAACCAGTTTTAGAAGAACACATTTTGAAAATTATTTAGAGGAGAGCAAATTCAATAGACACTCAATAGATCATAGAAGGTTCAGTTCCACAGACACATTAACAAATATGTTTGCACACAGGAATGAAAAGGGATTAGGAGCACATGGAGATTTCATTGAGGGTACATGAATGGGGTGCAGGGAGGCACGTAGGCAATAATATACATGGAACACTTAGGAGTTTCATAGCCTTAACAAATTAACCAGGATAGCAAGCAACTAAACATGGAGCAAAGATGCAGAGGGTAGAATCAGACACACAAGTAGGGTTAACCATAGGCATATATAACCAACATGATCACACAGCTCAAACAGGCTGTTCAAGCATCAGATAAACATGTGAAGTGTAAACATATTAGTTGCACATAGAGCAGGGTAGAATTTTAGGCATACTTGAACAAAGAAGTAAGTAAGAGGGTAAGTCAAATTCATAACCAATGAACTAATGCAGGGATGAAACACATACGGTTTGGGTGTCAAATTTAACTAGAGACATACCAGTTGAGGGAAAAGAGTGCAAAATATAGAGCAAGTAACCTCACTATCTAGCCTTGGCTAGACCCACAATAACACAAGTAGAAAAGAAGGGGAATAATTTGAGTGTGTGTGTGTATTGTGAACTGATGTCTATCAAGAACCAGAACAATGGGGGGTTTTGTAGTATGCAATAGAGTAAGACACATAAGGTAATAAGCCAATCATGTGAACATAAGGTATGAAAATCAATTAACAATCAGTCATGACTCAATTAGGGGCCAAAATCACATAAATGATACTTAATTTAAGGAAGTCTCACACAGAATCCCTTAGTAAATCTAGCAAGGTTAATAAAGTAAGAAATAATCAGACAATCAATCAAGTGAAGTCAGTCGGGAACAAATTAGCCATAAAGTCAGAATAGTATTATTTAATTTAAGGAAAAATGTATATGGAATCAACCAGTAATTAAGGGCTAGGTTAAATAAGCCAAGAACTAACTCTGAAATCAATTAGAAATTGGTTCTGAAAATCAAAGCATAAAATCAGGCCAGTAGCGTCAATTAATAATTACACATAAGGTAAGAAAAGGTAAAAATCTAATAAGGAAACATCGGTGTTAAGGAAAGCCCAATTTCAAACCCTAATTTAGGTAAGTAAAATTAATTAACAATTAGTCAACAGAGTTTAAGGCAAGCGGGCAGAAGTAGCTAAAATAATCGGTTAAATAATCAGAACTATAAGAGATTAGGCAGAAATACAGAAGCACATAGTAAACAAAATAAATGAGTAAACCCTAATATATACTCAGAGACGAAAACTTTTAAAAGTTAAATATTTGTAGAAAAAACCCGTTGAGATCAAGACCCTAATCTTAGGGTAAACCAAAATTAGTTAGGAATAATAATAGGGAAAGATCAGAAATCAACGAGGTGGAAGTACTAGGAAAAACATTTAAAGAAAAATTACCAAAATAAACATGAAACCGTTTCAAATCTGAGATGATCTAAATAGATTCAACCAAAAATTAGCCAGATTCATAAAATAAACAGAAGTTGAACCAAATCTGGTTTAAACCGGAGATTTTAAACCCTAAAATACGAAGGTATTCGCACTCACAAGTATTGGAATGAATATAGACGGAAATAGTTAAGACATGAAAGATCATGAACCAGGTCTGGCTTGATCTTGGACAGATTTACTTTGCCATGTTAGGAAGCAACTAAATAGGGTCGTAGACGAGTAACCAACGGTGAAGAGAGACCGATAATGTAAGGGAATCCATAGCTGATTCTATTTTAGGTCGGAATCGGAGGAGATAACAGGTGACATCGTTAGGGTTAGAGAGGGGTGAGAGATGAGAGCATATGAGGATGGCGGGTCTCAAATAAATGGGTAGGGTTATGGGTTTTGTTATATTAAAATGGGTTGGTTGATTTAGGGCCGTTGATCTTGTGAGATAAACGGCCAGGGTTAAACGTTAGTTGGGGAGAGTTTAAATTAAATGGGTATTTGGGTCTGGGTTTGGGTTGGACGGGTATGGGTAATTGGACTAGGCTAGGTTTGAAATTAGGTATTTTCTAGGGCTAGATTTTAAATACCCAATTAATTTAATAAAATAATTTTATAAACTAATTTACAAATGATAAAAATGTAATTTGTACATGAAAATGCTTTAAAATACATAGTTAATATTGTAAAAATATGAAAAGTCATTTTCCATATGGATAATATAATTGGTCATATATATAGGCTATTATTGTAAAAATATGCAATTCTAGCCTAAAAATGCAAATGTGATTGTAAAAATACAATTAGAATATTTAAGCATTATATGGGCATAAAATGATGAATTTAGATAATTAATTCTTCATAAAAAATTATATGAGGAATAGTTATTGAATATTTGTATAAATAAAATACAGAAATAAATTGTTTTAAGCACCTTTAAAATTATAGAAAAAATTATAAAAATACTTGTGCATTTTTGTAAATGTGTATGCAATATTTTGAAAGTATGCATGCATATTTAAATATATATGAAGGAAAACTTAGGTATCAACAGAATAGTCCAAAGTGGGCCTTGCTGCACTGATCACAACATGGTGTTGGGGGTCTCGTCTGACTAGCATCCCTATGATATTGCGAGACAGATGACCGAAAACTCTGACCTGGACCAGAATAGGTAAATTGATCATATCGAGGCCTCTGAAACTGTGGAGGAGAACTAGCTATAGGTGGCGCCGAACTCCTCGAAGACTGGGGCCTGACACTACATCTGAAATCATCAGAATACCCTACAAATCTCGCCCTCTTATGTTGGCCCCTATCCTTCTCCCTATCTTCCTTTTGCTGGCGCTTACGATCCTCTAGTTTCTGGGCATAAGCCTGAATACGAGAAATATCCATGCCCTCTACCAAGGAGGTTGTCGTGCACTCATTTATCAGATGTGGTCCCAGCCCATTCACAAATAGGTGCAGACTATCGCTCATCTCGGCCACCATATGAGGAGCATACCTTGCTAAAGAATCAAACTTCATATTATACTCTCGCACACTCATATTACCTTATAGAAGGTTCAAGAACTTATCAGTGCTAGCTCGTCGTATCTCAACTGGCAAGTACTGACGAAGAAAGGCCTTAGAAAAATCCTTCCACACAGCTGGAGGAGCGTTTGGACCCCTAGATCTCTCCCAACTATCATACTAGAAAACCGCTAAATCCCGTAACAGATAAGAAGCCAACTCTACTACCTCTGTATCACCAGCATGCATAACCCGCAGTGTACGATGAACCTGGTCAATAAAAGTCTGTGGGTCCTCCTTGGGGTCTGATCCAGTAAACACTGAAGGGTATAAATTAATAAAATCACGAACTCTCGTACTAACTAGTTTATCAGCAATACCTGTATTCTGTCTCTAAGCTTGAGCAGCTACCAAGCTAGTCAGCAACTGCAAAGCACTCCGCATATCTTGGTCTATAGTGCCAGACGGAGGAACTGGAGGTGTTGGGTGCCTCCTAATATCCTCTGGAGTAGATGGAGTAGATGAGGTATGAGACTGTATCTCACTCTGAGCCTCACTTTGGCCTGCTCTGGCTTGGGGCACCTGACTGGTACCCCCTCTCGCAGTTGTATCGAGCCGTCTACTAATTGTTTGCTTCCTAGTCGAAGGCATTACTGAAAGAAAACAAGGTGAATATTAAAGACGAACACTTACGACTCAACTCTACGCACGATCTAGATTCAGGAAGAAGGTAACAACCCTAGATGTCATGTAGCCTCCTGATTATAAATATGGCGTGCTACACACCCGTAATCAAGAATATACTAGACACGCCTCATAGACAACCCCTAGGGTAGACTTGCTCTGATACCAAGTTTGTCACGACCCAAACTGGAGGGTCATGACTAGCACCCGAGCCATACTTGCTGAGCACCAACGTACATTTTATCTAACCTTCCTTATTATCTTTAAGGGCCGATGAGATCAATATAAATGGTAGATATGGATCATGACCAACAAACAATGAAATATAATGGCATGAACTTACTTAACATGGAATAACCAGACAGTCAGGAAACTATATATATGGTACGAGCTACCACATTGCCATGAAAGACTATACAACAAAAATCAGCCGACAAGGCATAAAAAACTATACATGAGTCGACACCTGTCTATGAGCCTCAAAAGGAACATAAGTGCTGCAACATAGCCGGAACCGGGCCCCGACATACCCATGATGTCTATAATAAAAATGCATACCAAGACCCAATAACCGCTGAATTGGGCAGCCTACTGTGGTGGGGGAGCTGCGTCTACTTGTCTATCAGGACTTGCAGCACGACATACAACGTTCACAAATAAAAAGGACATCAGTACGAATAATGTACTGAGTATGCAAGGCAGGAAAGCATAAGTATGAATAGTAATGTGAATAAGGATAGAGAATATACAACGTGTAACATTTGGGTACCTCTGTGGGCTATTGGCATAAAATGCATGATACAGACATATATATACATAAACTTTTAAAACACACGCCTCTATGGGCATCATCATCATCATCATATCATACCCGGCCTCAAAGAGGACTTGGTAAAAACATACCCGGCCATCATAAGGCTTGGTAGAATCGTACCCGGCCATGTGGAGCTCGGTAAAACCCAAATAATCAGTGGTTGCACAATAGGTGCAGTACCCGGCCAACTATAGCGCACTCGGTAGAGTAAAATAGATACATATATATAATGCATGCTCGACTCATGGAATCACGTTCTAAACCTTTCGGAGTGACGTAAGGTCGGTATCCTCTGTACTCGTTATTAGGACTAACTATTCACTATGAACCTTATAAGAATCAAGAAGTACCAACAACATTGATAACATAAGAATAAGAGAAGAAACATCAACATCAACCGTTCCATAGGAGGGGAAACAATGTAATTACTGCTAGCTTCTAAGAGTAGAGTATATTTGGAAGCTCGTTCATTACATTATGTATAATCAGAGTCGTGCAAAAGAAGGAAAGGTATAGCCTCACATACCTTATATATACTTCCCAACCTCAATCTATGTAAATGTCACAACTCCTTAGTCTACAATAGGAGAAATGACACTATCGTTAACGTTTAAGCATCGTAAATATTATGTACCGACCACAACCTATTTTACGATGAAACGAACAGAACCTACCCTATTTATATGACTTCTCACAAGTGAAAACAATCACCAAACAGTCCAAACAACATAAATATTAATCATATTGAGCCTCCCAAAACAGTCCACCAACCGACAACATTACTACCAAGCCTTTCGATATATATTTCACAAGTTCTAGCTTCAATGACTTCGCCGAAACTTGGATAATCTTAAATAAATTTAGAGTAAGTGGTTCCTTACCTTTATACATAGAGAAAAAATCTAATTTGACCTTAATTGTCCACGAAATATCCCTCTAATGCTGCCACAACAACAAGGAAGAGAAACTAGCAATCAATTAGGGTTTTTCAGTACTAGAATCACTTTAGAAGGCTTAAAATAACCTAGAGTTGATATTAAGAACTTGAAGGAGGATTTATAGAATATAAACCACTTAAAACAACCTCCCACATGAGCTGGAATAACACAAAAATGAGCAATAACAAGAAGAACAAAAAACTTACTAGTACTACTGGATTCCCGACACTTGATTTGTGGTGTTTGCCTTTTGTTTGGGTCTTGAATCTTGATAGAACCTTGAGAGGGTGTTTTTAGGGTTCTAAGGTCTGAATATACTGAAAATGAATGGCTTAAAATGGGTTCTAGGCATATTATATATATCCATATCTCTTAAACCGACTATGTGGGACCCATAAAGAGCTGTTTGGCGCAGTCTCACAAAAACTCAAATATCTCTCTACTCTGATATTGTATCAATGAACGGTTAAACGCGTTAGAAACTAAACTTATAGATATTCAATTTTGTTTGTAGATAACCCCATAATTCAAAGTAAATTAGGATAAAAGCTTAGTAACATTTGACCTAAAGTTTAAGTAAAATTATGAACGTAAGTTGTGATAACTTTTGTCGACTTTTGTTTCATGACTCGTTTAACCTCAAGACTTATGATATGTATATTATATGATTCAAATACCTTAAAACAAGACCTGTTGATTGTATTAAGTACCTTTAGGTTTACCCAAAAATACGGCTGACAACATCCTTGATTCGTTTAACTTCTAATACTTGTTAACCACCCTTATACACCTTTGTGTCATTTAAGACCAATAGGATTAAATTCTTATCATCTCAAATATAATCTCTTATTGGATTTACGTTGACTAACTTACGGCATAAACTAATGTACATGAATATGGGTTGTAATAACTTGGCCCGTCATGCTCTTCTTACACTTCCTACCGAGAGAGAGAGGGCAATGAGGTTTATTAAGGGACTTGCTCAGCCTATCAGATTGTAGATGTCTAAGGAGATAGGGAGTCAGATTTCTTTCCAGGATGCAGCCAATATGGCCAGACAAGTTGAGATGGGTCTAGCTTAGGGGAGTGGTCAAGGGTCTGACAAGAGGTCGCGTCACTCCAGTGCATTCAGTGGGGCTTCATTTGGAGGTCGAGGTACTTTTGATAGGGCCATCCTCCCAGGCCATTTCATTCAGCACTTCAGACATCCCATGGAGCTTTAGGGAGTCGTGGTCCTTATGTATATCCTTCAGGGCAGCCAACTTATAATGCACCATCAGCTCCTATTAGAGCACCTCATCCTTAGAGTTATTATCGCAGTTAGTCAGGCCATCAGGGTCAGTCTCAGTTTCTATAGCCGCCTAGGGATATGGTTCACAGTGGTGGGGCCCAGCTCCGATGTTATGCTTTCCTAGCCAGGCCTGAGGCTGAGTCATCCGATATTGTTATCACAGGTACTGTTTCAATTTACAGTAGAGATGCTTCAGTTCTTTTTTATCCATGGTCTACATACTCCTATGTGTCATCTTATTTTGCTTCATATTTGGTTGTGCCTCGTTATTCTTTAAGTGCTCTGTGTATGTGTCCACCCCGGTAGGGGATTCTATTGTTGTAGATCGTGTCTATGATTCATGTGTTGTTATTATAGGGGGTATTGAGACTATATTAGATCTCCTACTTCTCAATATGGTTGATTTCGATGTTATTCTGGGGATGGATTGGCCGTCACCTTATCATGCTATATTGGACTATCACACTAAGACCGTGACCTTAGCATTGTCGGGGTTTCCTTGATTAGAGAGGAGGGGGACTCCTAGTCATTCTACCAGTAGGGTTATCTCCTATATGAAGGCTCAACGTATGGTTGAAGAGGGGTGTTTGGCTTATTTGGCTTATGTTTGTGATTCTAGTACGGAGGTTCCTTCCATGGATTCTGTACCAATTGTATGGTAGTTGCCAGAGGTATTTCCTACAGACTTTTTGGGGTTGGCACCCGATAGGGATATTGACTTTTGTATTGATTTGGCTTCGGCCACTCAGCCCATTTCTATCCCGCCATACCACATGGCCTCGCCAGAATTAAAAGAATTGAATGAGCAGTTGCAAGACTTGCATGATAAGGGCTTTATTAGACCTAGTGTATCGCCCTGGGGTGCGCCAGTGTTGTTTGTATAGAAGAAGGATAGATCGATGAGTATCTGCATAGACTATCAGCTATTGAACAAAGTCACCATCAAGAACAAGTATCCATTGCCGAGGATTGATGACTTATTTGATCAGCTTTAGGGTGCCAAGGTATTTTCAAAGATCAATTTGAGGTCTGGCTACCATGAGATGAGGATTAGGGCATCCGATGTCCCTAAGACAACTTTTCGGACTAAGTATAGGCATTGTGAGTTTCTAGTGATGTCATTTGGGCTGACAAATGCCCCAACAGCAATTATGGATTTGATGAACCGGGTGTTCAAGCCTTATCTAGATTCCTTTGTGATTTTTTTATTGATGATATCTTGATCTACTCCCGTAGTCAAGAGGAGCATGAGTAGCATCTTTGGATCATACTTCAGACTCTGAGAGACAACCAGTTATATGCTAAGTTTTCAAAATGTGAGTTTTGGTTGAGTTCAGTTGCTTTCTTGGGTCACGTTATATCAGGAAATGGTATTTAGGTGGATCCTAAGAAGATTGAGGCCATTTAGAATTAGCCTAGACCTACTTAAGCCATAGAGATCCATAGTTTCTTATGATTGGCGGGTTATTATCGTCGGTTTATGGAGAAGTTTTCATCTATACAGCCCAATTGACCAGGTTGACATAGAAGGATACCCCGTTTAGATGGTCAGACAAGTGTAAGATGAGCTTTCATAAGCTCAAGATAGCTTTGACTACGGCGCTAGTGTTAGTGTTGCCCACAGGATCAAGGCCTTATACCGTATATTGTGATGCATCTCGTACTGGACTTGGTAAAGTATTGATGCAAGGTGGAAAGGTTATTGCATATGCTTTGCGACAACTGAAGGTTCACAAGAAGAATTATCCAGTTCATGACCTAGAGTTGCCAGCCATTGTTCACATGCTGATAATTTGGAGGCACTATCTATATGGTGTGTCGTGTGAGGTATTCACGGATCATAAGAGTTTGCATTATTTGTTCAGACAAAAGGAGCTCAATTTGAGGCATAAAAGGTGGCTGGAGCTATTGAAAGACTATGATATCACCATCTTGTATCATCCTAGGAAGGCCAATGTGGTGGTCGATGCTTTGAGTAGGAAGTCAGCTAGTATGGGCAGTCTTGCATGCATTCCAGTTGGTGAGAGACCGCTTGCATTAGATGTTCAGGCCTTGGCTAATCAGTTCATAAGGTTGGATGTTTCTGTGCCCAGTCATGTTTTAGCTTGCATAGTTGCTCGGTCATCCTAATTTGAGCGCATCAGAGATCAGCAATATGATGACCCTCATTTGCTTTTCCTTACGGACACAGTGCGGCATGGTGATGCCAAGTAAGTTACGGTTCGAGATGATGGAGTTTTGAGGATGTAGTGTCGTGTTTGTGTGCCTAATGTGGATGGACTTCTTGAGTTAATTCTAGAGGAGGCCCATAGTTCCCGGTATTCTATTCATTCGGATGCCGCTAAGATGTATCAGGACTTGCGGTAGCTTTATTGGTAAAGGAGGATTAAGAAGGATATAGTTGCATATGTAGCTCAGTGTCTAAATTGTCAGCAAGTAATGTACGAGCATCAGAGACCTAGTGGTTTGCTTCAGATGATAGAGATTCCTGAGTGGAAGTGGGAGTGTATCACTATGGATTTCCTTGTTAGACTCCTACGGACTCAGAGGAAGCTCGATACAGTTTGGGTTATTGTGGATAGACTGACCAAGTCAAAAAATTTCATTGCTGTGGCAGTTTCCTATTCTTCGGAGCGGTTGGTAGAGATTTATATCCGTGAGATCATTCGTCTTCATGTTGTGACCGTTTCTATCATTTCTGATCGAGGTACACAGTTTACCTCGCACTTCTGGAGGGCGATACAATGTGAGTTGGGTACGCGGGTCGAGTTGAGCACATCATTTGATCCTCAGACAGACGGACAGTCCTAGCGTACCATTCAGATCTTGAAGGATATGCTCAGTGCATGTGTTATTGACTTTGGAAGTTCTTGGGATCAGTTCTTGCTGTTAGCGGAGTTTTCCTACAACAACAATTATCAGTCGAGCATCCAGATGGCTCCCTATGAGGCATTCTATGGTAGACGGTGTCGATCATCGGTTGGGTGGTTTGAGCCGGGGGCTGATCGATTATTGGGTACAAATTTGGTATTGGATGCCTTGGATAAGGTTAAGATCATATAGGATAGACTTCATACAGCTCAGTCCAGGTAGAAGATTTATGCCAACCGTAAGGTTCGTGATATGGTCTTCATGGTCGGAGAGAGACTGTTGCTTTGGGTATATCCCATGAAGGGCATAATGAGGTTTGGAACGAAGGGCAAATTAAGCCCTAGGTATATCGGGCCTTTTGAGATCCATGAGTGAGTGGGAGAGGTGTCCTATAGACTTGCATTGCTACCAGGTTTATTAGCGGTGCATCCAGTGTTTTATATGTCCATGCTTCAGAAGTATCACAGCAATCCATTCCACGTGTTAGATTCCAGCACTGTCCAGTTAGACAAGGATTTGACCTACGAAGAGGAGCCGGTAGCCATTTTAGACCGGAAGGTTCGTCAGTTGAGATTGAAGAGTTATCCTTTGGTTCGAGTGTAGTGGAGAGGTTAGCCTGTTGTGGCAGCTACCTGGGAGTCCAAGTCCGATATGTGGAGCAGATATCCCCACCTTTTCACCTACTCAGGTACTTTTCTATATCCATTAGAGGACGAATGATTGTTTTAGAGGTGGAGAATGTGATGACCCAAAAGGTCATATTATGTTTTAGAACTCGATTCCGTGTTTCGAGGCCTTCAAAACCTCTTTTCATTCCTCCTCAATTTGCGTGCGCAGTCCAGGTGTATTTTTGGAAAGCTTTTATGTGGAAAATTGATGAAATAATAATTTTTGGCCTAAAAAGTTGATTTTAATTATCTTTGGTCAATGTTTTGAGTCAACGGACCCGGACCCGTATTTTGACAATCCTAGTGGGTCAGTAGTAAAATATGAGACATGGGCATATGCCCGAAATCGAATTCTGAGATCCCTAGCTCAAGATATGAATTTTTGATTAAAATTGAAAGACTGAAATTATAATGGTTTTAAGAATTTAGTTAATATTTGATCTTGTTCGTATCGGGCCCGTATTTTGGTTTCGAAGCCCGGTACAGGTCCATTATAATAGATATACCTTATCTATAAAATTTGGTTAGAAACGAAAGTGATGTGACGTGATTCAGACATGAAATAGAAGTTTTAAAACTTTCTTTAAAATTTCATGCAATTTGGTGCTAAATTCGTAGTTCTAGGTGTTATTTTGGTGATTTGATTGCATGAACAAGTTTGTATGATGTTTTAAGACTTGTGTGCATGTTTGGTTTGGAGCTCTGAGGGCTCGGGTGAGTTTCGGATAGGCTCCGGGATGTTTTTAACCTAGGAAATTCTGATTTTCTGTAGCTTCAACACTTGCTGGTTTCCTTCTTCGCATTCGCAAAGCTTCTCACACAAATGCGAAGTGTAAGCTGGGCTGGGGAGGGGTTTGTTCATCGCAAACGTGTAGCCATGGTCGTGAACGCAGAGCACTGGAGGGCTGCTCTTCGCGAACGCGACCGGCATCAGGTGAACGCGTAGAGTAAATGGAGGTGGGCTGGGAATCATCGAGTTGTTCTATACGAATATGGGCCTAGGCTTGCAAACGCGAAGGTTAGGGGGTACAGACCATCGCGAATGCATGCAACTCTTCGCGAACGCGAAGGCCTTTCTGGCCACTGTGCATCGCGATCACGACAGGTCTCTCGCGAACATGATGAAGACATGTCTAGTCATTTTAAAACAGACTTCAAAACAGGACTTATTCCCAAATTTCATATTTCATCACAAGAACTCGACATAGGGCAATTTTTGAAGAGGGAATTCAACACCAAATCATAGGTTTGTGTTCTTTAACTCATTTACTTCAATTTCCATCATCACCCATTAGAGTTTTAGTCCTAAATGTTGTTCTTTCATGGTAGAATTTGGAATTTTTGGAAGAATTGGGAGGTCTTTATAAATTGGGGATTTAGACGTCGATTTGGGGTTGGATTTCAGAACTAGTTACATATTTGGGCTGGGGGGTGAAATGGTTTTAGTCAGAACCTCGAGTTTTGATCAAGAGGGCCCGAGGTCGGTTTTTGACTTTTTTGGGGAAATGTTGGGAAATCTAAATTTATGCATTGGAATAGATTTCTTTAGCGATATTTGATGTTATTAAGTTAATTATGGCTAGATATGAGTGGTTCGGAGGTGAAAACTAAAAGAAAAGCATTAATTGAGCTTTTATTTGGCCGTTAGATTAAGGTAGTGTTGTGTCTAACTTCGACTCGAGGGATTATGGATCCCCGACTTAATTGCTATGTGAAAATCCATGTGTGTGGCGTATAGGTGAGGTGATGAGTACCTATGCGTTTCCAATTTATCTATTTTGACTATTCCCTTCCCATTCTTAATATATTGTTCCCTGCCTTAACTGCTTCATACTTTATTGATATTCCCATGATTTGTTGCTACTTGTCGGATATTGTTTTCGTTGTTAAAAGTATTAGGTATCACGTAGTTTTATTGTTTCATATTATTGGTTTAAGCTGGTTATTTGTATTATTAGTATACTTGGATTGGTTCCGTTGAGTAGTATAATTTGAGTGAAGTTTCATAATTGTACCGCTTTCCATTTTTTTAGTTGAGGTTTAAACACTATGGGGAGTTTGAGCTAAATTGTGAAATTTCTATCCTTATTGTGTGGTTGGTACTGATATGGTGGGATCGGGTTGCACGCCACAATAGGAGGAATAAGGGTGATATATTGATGAGGAATAAGGGTGAAATGTTATTATATAGTGGGATCGGGTTGCGCTCCGCAACAAGAGGAATAAGGGTGATATATATTTATTTACCGCGAAAATGGTAATAACAATTAAATTTGATTTTGTGGTTCTAAAAATACATGATCTATTTTTATGCTAGTTGTTAGGCAGTTGATGCTATGTAAAAGACTTAGGAACGAGATAAGAGCTTGAGAGCAAGGTGATAACCAAGCCGAATGGCTGTTAATCGGGGCTTCGAGCTTGCCTATTCGAGGGCCTCAAGTCGAGCCTGAAGCTCGGCTGGGAGCTATCGAGGGTGGTGGATGGAGACTAACAGTTATAAATAAATCAATGATGGTTTTTTGTGCCAAATAATATGTAATAAATAAAGAATAATAAATAGCACACAATGAATATAAGCAATAAATGAAGCAATGAGATCAAGAGAATATGTTAGAGAGCAGAGAGAATGTTATTGTATATTCAGTATTGAGCATCAAGTATTTACAAAATGATAAGGATCCCCTTTATATATGAGGGGAAATCTCAACATAGTACAAATACATTTATTACAAAGATATGGAGATGGGATAGCTAGCTAATGCCATGATGCAGGCTTAGACTAGCGTGGCAGACTTTGTCGGCTCTAGCTACATGCCTTGGGAACTCCCCACTTTCTCTCCATAACCGTTGGTCCGTACTGCTCTGAGGTCGAGTGTCGATGGCCATCGAGGGATGAAACTCGACCGTGGTTTTGAGCCTTCGAGATGTCGTAACGATAAAAAAATTCGACCCTCCGATTTTACCGTATACAATATTGAGGAGTAATAAGGGTGAATTGTTATTTTACGGTGGGATCGGGTTGCACACCGCAACAGGAGGAATAACGGTGGACTGATATGGAGTAATAGGGGTATATGTTCTTATTGTTACTGATTATATGGTGCGATCGGGATGCGCACCGCATCAGTTTATTGTTTATATATCCTTCTTCTGCTGTGAAGTTATTCAGTAGTTTTGTATCTCACTTAAGGATTGGTTATAGTTGGGTACTGATAAGATTGAGTTCCGTATTCATTTTTGTTGCAAGTTACTATTTCATTTTATCCCGTACTTGTTTTTTGCTTTATTACATACTGTATGCAGGTTATATTGTAATTGTCCCGTCGTAGCCTCGTCACTACCTCGTCAATGTTAGGATCGATACTTACCAGTACATGGGGTTGGTTGTACTAAACCTGAACTCTACACTTTCTGTGCAGATTTCGGAGCAGGTAGTGGCTGATTGAGAGATTGGTTGCAGGTTCACAGTTTGGAGACTGTAACGACCCGACCGGTCATTTTGAGCATTTTCACTTCGCTCGCCAGTTCTCGGGCATGACTAGCCCCGTATGATGTATTATGACCTATGTAAATCGTCGGTTTTGGTTTATAGGATAATCGGAATAGATTTGGAAGAACAATTGTCAACTTGAAGCTTTAAATTTGAAAGATTTGACCAAGTTTTGACTTTTTAGTATTCGATCTCAGATTTGGATTTCTATAATTTGGTTAGCTCCGTTAGGTGATTTTGGACTTGGGAGCGCATCCGAAATATATTTTTGAGGTTCGTGGTAGATTTAGGCTAGAATTGGCGAAATTGGAAATTTGGCGTTTTCCGGTCGGCAGTGGAAATTTTGATATCAGGGTCGAAATGGAATTCCGAAAATTGGAGTAGGTCCGTTGTGTCATTTTGACGTGTGTGAAAAATTTCAGGTCATTCGGATGAGATTTGATAGACTTTTGATCGAATTCAGAATTCGGAAGTTTTGAAATTCTTAGGCTTGAATCCGAGGGTGATTCGATATTTTGATGTTTTTTTGAGCGTTCTGAAGGTTGGAACAAGTTTGAATGATGTTTTGGGGTGTGTTGGCATGTTTGGTTCGGGTCCCATGATGCTCGGATAAGTTTTGGAAGAGTTTTTGGAAGATTGTGTCGTTTTGAGCATAAGCATGTAATGATCCAAAGGTCCATTTTTAGTTCTAGAGATCGATATTTGATTTCGAGACTTCCGGAATTTTGATAATGAATTATAGTCGTGATCTAGAAAGTTTGGTCTAATTTTATCAAATCGCGGTTGGGTTTTTGACGCGAAACATGAGTTACTTGTTTAACGAGCGAAATGGGTATCACACTGAGCAAATGAGCTCCGAATTGAGTTTCGATTGAAGGGCTATGTTCGTATTATTATTTGTGACTTATAGGAACAAGAATCATCAAATTCCGAGTTCGTATGGTGGAGTCAGAGCCTTTTTAGTGAAAATAAATATTACTGGTGCAGCAGGATCTAGTGTGAACCTTTAGCGACCAGATTTGGCACTTTTAGCGACGGGAATGTAGCTTTTAGCGACCTGAATCGAGTTTATTGATGTTGTTCTGTTTTTAGCTCATTTTGACCTTTTTCTAGTGAAAGAACTCGGCTTGGGGCGATTTTTGAGCAAGAAATCATGGAAAATCTTGAGGTAAGTCACTTGTGATCATTTCTACTCCATAATATTGAATTATCATCGAATAATCCAACTAGATTACATGTTTTTGAGGTGTAAATTGGGGATTTGGACCGAGGGATTTGAAAATAAGATTTGAAGATTTGGAGGACGAATTGTTATCGTAATTTAGTAATTTTGGTATAGTTGGATTCGTGGTTGAATGGGTTGTCGGATTTTGTGATTTTTATCGGATTTTGAGGCCCAGGTTTGAGCAATTTCGGGATTTTTGATGTAAATTGGATATTTTCGAGTGGGCTTTGCTCCCTTAGCATATTTTAATGGTTATGTACTGATTTTGGTTAGATATGAAGCATCTGAAGGTCGATTCAAGGGGTAAAGGCATCACGGGCTAGAGTTTGGACCTGATCAAGGTGAGTAATGATTGTAAACGTTGTCATGAGGGTATGAAACCTCGGATTGCACATTGTTGTGCTATATTGAGGTGACTCACATGCTAGATGATGAGTGTGGGATCGTGCACCGTTGGGGTTGTGACTTAGTCCATCCCGAATGGCTATTTTACCGCGTATTTGATTGAAAACTATTTGCTATTATCATGTTTTGGGTTGAATGCCATATTTTGGTTTTGTGCCAAATATTTGAACCCTCAGGGGAGTTTTACTAATATTTCCTCACTGTTTTGACTTTATACTTGAACTCGGTCATGTTATATTCTACTATTTTCATAACTCAGCCATGTTTACTCTGCTTTAACACTTAAAATGATATTTTAAATGATATTTTGGGATGAGCACCATGTTTTACTGCTGCCCGAGTGGCTTGTGAGATTCTGACTGAGTAAGGCCAAGGGCCTATGTTGTGAGGAAACACCTAATTTTGATTATGAGGCCGAGGGCCTGAGAGTTGTATGTCACGAGGTGGCTTGTTGATATGAGGCCAAGAGCCTATGTGATTATTCCATGAGATGGCTTGATATTGCGCTTGGGCCGTAAGGGTCCTTCCAGGAGTCTGCACACCACCAGTTAGCGCAAGTACCCATTGTGATATTAGATATAGCCCGAGGGGCTGGTAATTGATCCATGATATTGCCCGAGGGGCGGATTCTATTGACATTGTTCCTAAGGGGCAGATTCTTATGTGTTTATCTGTTCTAGCTGCTTTGCGTTTAATTGCTTAACTATTAAAAACATTTTTAAAGAAGCTTAAACTGAACTAATGTGGCTTTACAAATTTCCACTGTTTCACTGTTTTTACTGGCTTTTACTGTTTTCTTATAGCCTGTTGACGTGCCTTTACGTGATTTCTTATCGCTTAGTCTTCATTTATTATTATAACTCACTGAGTTGGAGTACTCACATTACTCCCTACACCTTGTGTGCATATTCAGGTATTTCTGAACTCGGTAGCGGGTATTGGTTGATCAGAGGCAGAGTCATCGGAGTTTAGCAAGGTAGTTGCCGACGTTCGCAGCACTGCTTTTCTCCGTCTTGATCTCATTAGACTGTATTTAGTACATTTTCAGACTTTCCATTGTATTTAGAACTTAGTAAATGCTCGTGACTTGTGACACCGCGATGTCGGGCTGTATCTATTTCCGCACTTGTTCTATTTCGCTAAATTATTGGGATTTATTTTTATAAATGACTTAAATTGACTTATTAAAATTGTTTCAAATGAATTTGGGGAATGGTGTCGGCTGGCCTAGTTTCACGATAGGCGCCATCACGACCGGGTCGGTTTTAGGGTCGTGACAGGTTGGTATTAGAGCCTAGGTTACATAGGTCTCACGAGTCATGAGCAGGTTTAGTAGAGTCTCACAGGTCGGTACAGAGATGTCTGTACTTATCCTTGGGAGGTTGCAGAACCTTTAGAAAATCCCGTATTCTTGAATTTTTATCGTGCGTCCTTGATTCTACTTTAAATGTAACTCTTGAAATTTCTTCCATGTGTTTGTATGCATGCATGAGCGCTCAGTATCAGATGTGCATCGATGGCTTGTGATTCCTTGATCGGTTATGGCTTATTTGGATTGGTGTAATTGGCAGTAGTGGAGATTTGGCATTTAGTTGTTCTTTGCCTTGCATATCAATGTTAGTGGATGATCAAGTATGGTAGTGTCATGATGGGTGTCTAGTTTAGATGGTTTCTTGTTGGTGTTGAATTTTTGTCGAGACGTTTCGATAATGTTTTTCAAATTAATGGGTGTAGGGGAGGTGAACGATTGTGCTGATGGTTTCCCTCTAGGTTTACAGTGGGCGTGTGCGTTGGTATTTGGAAATGTAATGATGGTGGTTTGAAAGAGTTTGAGGTAGAGTTAATTTAGTGAGTTGTAGGTGGTATAGGGTTGGCATGCAAGGTTTTGGTTATCATGGGGGATAGGCCCGGTGTAGGGTTTGGCTTTCGGAAATCAATTTGATAATGAAGGGGAATGTCATTGGTTGAATTTGTGGTCATGTGGGGGGCAGGTGGGACCTAACGTTTTGGAATAGTGGTATTGGCGGGGAGGGGTGAGTGATTTTGGTTCATGGTGGTATTTTGAAGGAAAAATTTTGTCTTATTTTTTGTATTTATTTTTGTTTTTTGGATATGAAACTATTTTCCACTGACTAGTTTGATCTTCCTCGCAGGAGGGAGTGCGTGGATTGTCTTGTGTTTGATTCGAATGTAAAAGTAGTTGAAAAAATTGGGTAATAGTGGAGGTTGTATCCTAAGCAGCTACATCTTATGCAAATCATTGTTGAATCCTCGTAAAAATTTAGCTGAGTATGTGTGCCTAGGAGGATTTCAGATGTAAGTGATTTCTCTAGTGGAACTAAGATACAAAGCCTAGCGTATCGATGTTTTGATGTGTGAACTGTGCATGTGTCGCTTTTAACGAGCGTGCTAATAAATTTCGCTATTTTATGGAGGATTTGTATATCATAATATTCAATAGGTAGTTCTTGTAAGCGAATCCAAACAGTGGTGTAATTTGTGTGTACTAGGACTGGATTGAATTTGGGTTCCCATTTACGGATCGTGAGGTATTGGGATCCTATGTACCATGGTCCATTTGGGAGTATTTTATCAAAAGTTATTAGTGTGTTAGAATTTGATAAGATAATAGTCATATCCTAGATCTATTAAGTGAAGTGTTTCATTGAGTTGCCAAATGGAGTTCAACTTAATTTTGAGGTTTGTATATGACATTTTTTCCCTAGTAGTTTGATGATAATGGCTTGGTTCCAAGGACGGTAGAGTCTAAGTTTATCATTTGAGGAGATAGGGATAAAGAAACGGCAGAGGTGGCTGAAGCCCAAGGCAGGTAAGGCAAGGGCTTTAGGCCCCCTAAATTTGAAGGCCCTACTTTTTAGTATTTTTAGGTTTATGTATTTCTTTTCCTTATAAAAAATTGAAGTATTTAATGTGAAAAGCTATAATTTTGCTGTGGAAGAGGAAAACAACGTTTACTTTTACCATTACTGGATGTCGGGGATATGAATGGTTGCTTTTACTGTTTTTGGCTTTTTGGGAGTGACTTCTCTTTTTTTTTTCTCTATATTTATTCACAACTACAAAGTTTATACCCTGCCTTTCCTTCTTCAGCCGCCTCTGCCTTCTTCTTTAATTCTTTTCTATGTTAATTTCTAAAAAGCTTTATGATAATTCTTAGTTTCTTACTCCTTCCTGTCAAAAGAACTACAAGAATCTTATGATCATTCTTTGTGGAATAAAATACAAAGTTGGTAAGTACAATTTTTTTTTCAATGATAACTTTTTTCTTTCTTTTCAAGCATTTTTTTTCTACATATTGTACTTGGAACTGATTTTGGTAGTCATTAGTCAATTAAGAGAGGATTGAAAAAAATAAAATTTTATAATATGTATTGATTTTTTATTACTTAAAATTTTACAATATGATATGACTGCAATCTCATAAGACTCATATTTTCACAATAAAATTTTTATGCTGCTTATTATAGTTTAGAGTTAAACTTTTAATTCCGTTTAGAAATCTACTTTGATGGCAAGATTTCAAACTCCACAAATAAGATATGCTTTATTGAAATTAGTAGAAGCTAGTGAGGATCCAAAAACTAAAAGTGAAGCTAATTGTTTAGCGACATACGAGCTTCAAAATTTTGAGTTTTTATTGGGTATGACTATTTGGTATGATATGTTGTTTGATGTTAATTCAGTTAGTAAAAGTTTGCAATCAAAAGATATGCATATTGATGTAGCCATAGATCAACTAAGAGGCCTTATTTCTTATTTTCAAAGATATAGAGAAGAAGGGTTCACAACTGCTATGATTTATGCTAAGGAAATTGCATCTAAGATGAATATAGAACCTGAATTTCGTAAAAAAGTGTAATATATAGAAAAAAATAATTTGATGAGAATGTTGATAATGAAACCACAAAGTCTCTTGAAGAATCTTTTAGAATAGATTACTTTTTGTATATAGTAGACCAAGCCATTCTTTCGCTTCAAAATAGATTTGAACAATTCGAAGCATAAGAATTGTTAGAGGAAATAGATTATAAAGAGATTATTAATAACTTTGCAACTCAAAAAGCTAGAAAAATAGCCTTTAAATAAAATATATATAATTTTTTTAGAGGAACTTAAGGCCCCTAATTACAGTTTGGCTTTAGGCCCCGAACTGTGTTGAGCCGCCTCTGAGATAGGGTGATGAGATGGATTGGTGTTTTCAACATCTAAGGTTAATTTTTTCAGAAAATCAGTTTCTAGGTTGGGGTCGATTGGAGGAGGAGAAGGTGGGGAGAGAGTGTCACGAAAACTTACCTTGATAGAGGGGCTGTTGCATAATTGTGTCACAGCTTCCTTAGGTTTGTCTATGCTGCGACTCAGTTATTTCTTGATCTGAGAGTTCAATTTCCGATGTTTCCTTCCTGAAGTCTGTAATGCTCCACCCCTAAGAAAATAGTGTTGTATAAGATAAACTATCGAGTATCGATTACCATGTCCTTGCCACTGGATATATTTTGCTGCCGAAGATAAAAGTAGGTGTTACTTCTGATGAACTCTCAATTACGTCTTCACGGGGTCAACGAATATTCAACCTTTAGATTTTTTTCTAATAATGAAACAAATAGTTTAGCTAAGTAATGTATCATTTTTTTTTACCATTGAGTATTCGCATTCAATTATCACATTCACCACCAATTCTTGAAAACAAAATAAGTAAGTATCATTCTTTTTAGCATTCAGTATTCGCATTCAATTAGCACATTCACCACCAATTCTTCATAAATTTTTTACCATTAGCTAAGTAATGTATCATTCTTTTTACCATTGAGTATTCACATTCAATTAGCACATTCACCACCAATTCTTGAAAACAAAACAAAATTTATAAATTGCATATATCAGTTGACATTCGTACACTAATTCTTGAAATGAAAATGAGATGTATACATTTTTATATGTGTCGACAGTACTTTTTAAATAAAATAATAAATAAGATAGAGAAACATCAGTAATAACTCAAATGGTAAAATAAAAAAGTGCCAATTAAATCATCCACTTCAATGATTTCATCATCATTGCTTCTACGATCAACCCAACGTCCAACAACGTCTTCCATTAAAATTTGACTAATATCAAGAGGAGGTTTCCCATCCCAATACCTTGGACCTATATGTTTAAGTGCCATCCTTGACAACATTAAAGCCCCTTCATTGGCAAATTCACTCACAGGATGAATCTTCACCCACTTAAATGAACTCAAAAGAATGATACATTTATCAACCAAAAACTCTACATAAGGTGAGGTTGGTGCTAGTTGCGACGTAATCAATTGGATTGTTTCCGCTGAATGTCCTTCCACTTCTAGGTAATCTGTTCCATTTTCTAAGGCATCACTTAGGCCTAATTGTAGTGTATTAAGTTCTACTTCGACCGCTTGGTTCATTCTTTCAAATGCCGATGCGAAGGCGGATTTGAAAAACGCAAACTGATCGCGGAGGACAAAACCGCCCCCAACCATGCCATAGGTAGTGATGCTAGCGAAATTCAATTTCCATGCATCACTAGGGGGAGGAGTCCATGAAATTAAATGTATTCTTTCACCATATTGATGGAAGTAAACTTTTTGATAAGGCTGTGGATTAAAATCTACATAAATGGCCATCATAAACTAGTTTGGGATTCTTAATGAGTGTTTATCAAATGGTAATCTTTAGTGCATATATATATAGGAAGATTATCCTTTGGTTTAGCCTTCACTATCATCGACTTGAACTTATATAGAGCATGAGTAAAAAATTGGAAAAAAAAAATTACCGTTGAAAGATAAACGTAATCTGCTAGTGAATTTATTGCCGAGCAAATTACCAAATTAGACGAAAATCTAAGATTTTGTTTATTGTTTTCTTTTTCATTGGTTGGCAAGGAATTAATTAAATGAAAGCTTCCTATGGACGTTTCGGTCGGAATGCCATTAGTAATCTAGGATTTCCGACAAAATTCGCTGGAAATAATTTCCAATCTGTGCTTTCCCACGAGTTCTGTCGAAATATTTATGAAAATTACGCGTTTCTAGTAGTATGAAATCTTACCCAAAAATTTTAATTTTTATATTTTTCTAATGTAACGATCCGATCGATTGTTTTGTCAATTTGTGCTCCGTTTTCCCTACTTGATTCCTTACATATGTTTTGTGATGTTATGTGATTTGTGGGGTTGATTGGTTTAGCTTCATGGAAGTTTTAGATTGAATTGGGACACTAGTCCTTTGGTTGAAGGCTTAAATTGTAATAGTTGACCGAAGTTTGACTTTCTTGATATCCCTTTCGGATTATAGTTCCGGGAGTTGGAATATGTCCATTGTGCTATTCGAGACTTTCGTACAAAATTTGAGGTGGGTTGATTTGATATGGTTCGGCATGAGTTTTGGAAAGTTGAAATTTCATTTGTTCCTTAGGTTTGAATTGAGGTTCGATTCATAGTTTTGATGTTATTTTGTGTGATTTGAGGCTTCGAGTAGGTCCGTGTTATATTTTGAGATTGGTTGGTGCGTTTGGACGGGGTCCCAAGGAGTTCGAGTGTGTTTCGGGATGGGTCTGGCCGTAGGTGCAAGACCGCAAAAGCGGTCAGTCAGGCAGCTGACGAGCGCAAACTGCAACACAAAATTAGCTCGCTAGTCAAAGATAGTATAGTTTAATTATCGTCTCCACATGGATTGGATTGAAACAGTGTTCGAATAATCTTTAGTTAATTGCTATTTAGAAAAATTTAACACTTGAATTTATGATTATCAACTACGATTAGCTACTAAAATTAAGCGATTAACAATTGATCACAAAACAGTAGATGAGCAACCAAAAAGATATCAATAAGAGAGATATACGAGTAATTGACTAGATAGGTGCAAGACAATTGCCTTGGGATCCAATTCTTGAGTTAATTCACTCTATAATACTGTTGATTCTTACGAATTCACCAGATAATTAAATTACACTTGAAGTTAATGTTCCCCTTTCGATTAAACGTTAATTTCAGTAGTTAATCCAACTGAAGCACAGTAAACAATTGCAACGAATAAAATGATAGTTATGATTTAAAGAGTAATTTCTCACAAATATTTTCCTATCTTCTAGTTCGATTAACAATTCAAGAGACTCTTTCGATTACCTTTTTGAATCACGAATTCAAACTAGTACATAAGATGTAATGAAATTTACTATCAAGCTCCTCTTTCGATTAAGAAAAATAAGAAATAACTCCATAATACGAATTAAAACTCCATCAATTAATTCCAACAATTATCAAGAATTAAATCTCCAATCAAGTATCAAAGCACCACGTCTGTCAACACCCTAAGGGAATTTATTGCATAGCAATGGAAAAAAGTCATCTCAAAAATGTTTTAAAACAAAGAAGACATCAATGATAATGATCCGATACAAGCTCCCGTATTGCAGCGTTCGTTGGTTGAAATATTGACAAATTCTTGAGTCTTCTTACCTTAGTTGCTTCTCAAATCTTTCGTAGGTCAAAAGTCACATCAAAAATATATTTTTGGTGTATTTACACCCTGTAGGAACGGGCCCGGACGAAACTGCCCTTTCCTTTTCGAAACAGAAAATAGCTCTGACAAATTTATACACCTACACCGCGCCCCACGCCGCGCTAGTGAGGAAGTTCAAAGAGGTGTCATCGTACAGGCAGCCCAGTTTTACACAGTCACGCCGCCCCATGCGGCGCGACTGTGATATTTTCTCAGAGTAAATAGTTTTGTCCACTTTTTGACATCCATATTTGGTCCTTGACCCCTGAACGTGATCCCAACTTAATTTTTTTTGGGATTCTACTCATACTTCAAAGCTCTAACTTGTTTGATTTAGCTCCAATTTACCTTAATAGCTCGGAATTGTTTCTTGCAAGGTACAAAATACGTAATAAGTGCAATTCACTATCATTTAAGCTCAAACACACGTAAAATGCAGTAATTAGAGTGCAATACTATGGCTAAAATAAGAGTTTCTAGCCTACCATCAACACCCAACACTTGGACCATTACTCGTACTCGAAAAATCAAACTACGCTTCACATAGGGATGACCTCTTCATTAAACAACTTCACTAACACATCATACCAAGAATATTTAAAATAGACAAAACATCATATCATAACACCCTAGTGTTAGACCCCTGACAAAGCTGATCGGCAAGCGGCATGGCAGTGGCGAGGATTTGGCATGATGGCCTTGCCATTAGCCTATGTGTGAGGGAAAAATCAACATGCAAGACAATGCGGGGGTGTTGTCGATGGCAACAAACTGTTGCTAAAGCAAGTGGGACGGACTACACTTGTATTTGAGGGTTAAGGTGTGACGGTCTACGCCAAAACAAGAGTGGGCTGCGTACAAGCAAGGCCAAGACCTTGACGGAACTAGGCGGGCTGGATGGGAGCTTGACAAGGCTAAACGGGAAAGACCTCGGCGCTAAAGTGAGGCAGCTTAGTGCCAAGGCAGTGGCATTGGAAATGTGATGTTGTCATGACTTAGGTGAGCGGGCTAGCACCTAAGTTATTTGGGGGCAAACGACTTGGCAGAGGGAAGGGCATCAAGGCTTGGTGACTTGATGTTAAAATCAGCATTGGCAACGGGCAGACTTGATCAAGTAGGGGCGACTTGACAAGAACAATCAACTGTGGCAGCAGGCGGCGTGCGGCTAAGTCAGGGGTGACGAGCTGTAGCGATGGCATTGAACGGAAGCAGTGTCAAAGGCTAAGGTTGGGCGCAAAGCCAGCCTTGGGCATGCAGCAGCTGTCCAAAAAACGCGCACATGTAGCACACATGAAGTGGTTTTCAAGTGTGTTGTGCACATGTCATGAAGTTGGCGGTTACAACTGCCTCTGTCCAAGAGTTGTTGATTAGAGGCTGAGTCTATGCACGTTTTTAGGCATGTTAGAGACATGTCCTACACGTTTTTGATCATGGGGATCATGTCCTATCAGTTGGGGGATGTCAACTGAATATAGGAAACACTTTTGGGCTGACTACACTATATATATGTGTGTTAGCAGCCTCAAAAACGGGCTAAGTACCTAGGGAGGGAAATGGTCTGAAAGATAGGCATAGGGTTGTCTATTTTATGGCTTGAGCATGGCAAAATATGTGCCATTGCCTTGCCAAACGAGTGGCAGCACGAGCGGCCTTTGGCAGGGGCTTTTATAGGGCAGATTCGTGCACGTATAGGCCATTTTTGTGAGTTGGTGTCTGCCAAGGGTGGCAACACCTTGCCTAACTCGAGAATTTCCTTTGTAATTGATTTATTATAAAAGGTTGGGAAAGGGTTCCCGTAAATCTGTGTTGCCTTTGTTTATTCTGTTGCCTTAAATTTATTCTAAGTGTTAAATCTCGAAAGCGAACGAAAATCGGGTAAGGCTGAGGTCAAGTGGGGACTTGACTGCCGCACAGCGGGCAGCATTTTCGTTGGACAGAAAACGCCCCTGTGACAATTGGTATCAGAGCAGGCCAGGTTTGGTTTGGTTTGGTTCGTGACAAGGTCGAGATGGCCATAGACAAGACTGCAAGGCAGTGGGTCAGTGTTCTTGTTCGTGGAAGGGACTGTCTTGGCTTAGAAATTCAGAAAAGGCAAGGAAGGCAGTGATGCAGAAATTTCGAGTTTGTGGGTGGCAAAAATCATTGTGGGTTCTTTCAAATCAGTCAGTTGGCGTGCTGGATTTGCTGTGGGAACGACGGACAAGAAACGCAATGAGAAAACAAAAACGTTGCACTTGAGGGCAAGGACAACGTAATTCTCAAAAGGGTGCTGAACTTGTGATGTTTTTGCAAATGGCAGCATGTGTTGGGATCTATTCGACGAGGGCGTCGAATTCAACTGGTTGGGGTGGTTTGTTAGACCCCTGACAAAGCTGATCGGCAAGCGGCACGGCAGTGGCAAGGATTTGGCATGATGGCCTTGCCATTGGCCTATGTGCGAGGGAAAAATCAACATGCAAGACAATGCGGGGGTGTTGTCGATGGCAACAAACTGTTGCTAAAGCAAGTGGGACGGACTACACTTGTATTTGAGGGTTAAGGTGTGACGGACTACGCCAAAACAAGAGTGGGCTGCGTACAAGCAAGGCCAAGACCTTGACGGAACTAGGCGGGCTGGATGGGAGCTTGACAAGGCTAAACGGGAAAGACCTCGGCGCTAAAGTGAGGCAGCTTAGTGCCAAGGCAGTGGCATTGGCAATGTGATGTTTCCATGACTTAGGTGAGCGGGCTGGCACCTAAGTTATTTGTGGGCAAACGACTTGGCAAAGGGAAGGGCATCAAGGCTTGGTGACTTGATGTTAAAATCAGCATTGGCAACGGGCAGACTTGATCAAGTAGGGGCGACTTGACTAGAACAATCAACTGAGGCAACAGGCGGCGTGCGGCTAAGTTAGGGGTGACGAGCTGTGGCGATGGCATTAAACGGAAACAGTGTCAAAGACTAAGGCTGGGCGCAAAGCCAGCCTTGGGCGTGCAGCAGCTGGCCAAGAAATGCGCACATGCAGCGCACATGAAGTGGTTTTCAAGTGTGCTGTGCACATGTCATGCAGTTGGCGGTTACAACTGCCTTTGTCCAAGAGTTGCTGATTATAGGCTGAGTCTATGCACGTTTTTAGGCATGTTAGAGACATGTCCTACACGTTTTTGATCATGGGGATCATGTCCTATCAGTTGGGGGATGTCAACTGAATATAGGAAACACTTTTGGGCTGACTACACTATATATATGTGTGTTAGCAGCCTCAAAAACGGGCTAAGTACCTAGGGAGGGAAATGGTCTGAAAGATAGGCATAGGGTTGTCTATTTTATGCTTGAGCATGGCAAAATATGTGCCATTGCCTTGCCAAACGAGTGGCAGCACGAGCGGCCTTAGACAGGGGCTTTTATAGGGCAGATTCGTGCACGTATAGGCCATTTTTGTGAGTTGGTGCCTGCCAAGGGTGGCAGCACCTTGCCTAACTCGAGAATTTCCTTTGTAATTAATTTATTATAAAAGGTTGGGAAAGGGTTCCCGTAAATCTGTGTTGCCTTTGTTTATTCTGTTGCCTTAAATTTATTCTAAGTGTTAAATCTCGAAAGTGAACGAAAATCGGGTAAGGCTGAGGTCAAGTGGGGACTTGACTGCCACACAGCGGGCAGCATTTTCGGCGGACAGAAAACGCCCCTGTGACACCTAGCATCAGGACTTGACTCAAAAGCACCACACAGTTTTTACAACCTGCTTAGTTACTCTAACAAAGAGGTCAATGACTTTACCTTACCTTCACAAGTTATAAACCCTCACACAATTAATAGAGAGTATTTTCACACAGAATAAAATTCAAGAACAAATAAGAACTCAAGATAGAAAGAATTCACTCACTCTCAGAAATAAAATTTCTGCGCCACAGAGAATTTATCATAAGCTTGCTCGTAGTGCATACTCTACTAATTTGTTGTAGTGTAGGTTGTGGGACGGGCATGATACATATGGATATAGTGACTACACCTCCATGAGCACTTTAATATATTTACATTAACAATTCAAACCTCACACTTGTGTTGAACCAAATCCCAACCTTCGCATCATATTAACACCAAGCTCCCAATTTCTTTAAGCACAGACAAAGCAAGATTTTACCACTAGTAAGGAATAAGTTTCTTTATAATAACTACAAACGCCAATTTTTGTTATTCTTTTTTTCATTTCCCTACAAGTAACTCTCATGATTTTTCAAACAGTGCACATTTCTCCTTTTCTATAGTTCCGCTCTCATGATTTTTCAAACAGTGCACATTTTTCCTTTTCTATAGTTCCACTCAAAAATCCAACCATACCTCCACTTAGCTTTTAGCAAGCTTATTAATATATCAAATTCTCATAGAGAGGTAAAAAGTTCAAACAGATAGTCAATTCAAACAAAGGAATCAGGTTCATAGTGTGGTTGCCAAAGAAGATAGAATTACAAGCTCAAAAGAGCTAACAAAGATACCAAACAATTAGGCGGGTCAGAAAAATATAATTGGCTCAACAAAGAAATACTATATCACTTTCCAGACTGAACAAGACTACTATTTTACTGTGCAAACACACGGGAAAATTTCTAGACATCAACTGACATGCACAAAATGTCAACACAAACCACACTCTCACATTGGAACATAACTAGTTAGGATCGGATCTTTCCCGACTCTCTAGTCAAAGTATTTAAGCAAAGTCACAATCAACCAATTTAAGGCACTTATCTAAGAGTCAAGAACTGAGCCTAGGTGTCACAACTAAGGCACTCACCACTCTCAAGTAATATGCAGTCAAAGAAAATTGCTTCAAATTAGCAATGTGACTCAAGATTCTTTATTTCTATAAAACCATAAAAAAACAAACTACACGCGGTTCAAGTAAAACCCTTGGAAAGGAATCGTGGCACAAAGTAAAACCAAGGGGAAATTATTATACTATCTAAAAAGTAAAATAAAATAACATTTTTTTGATAATCAATTTTTTTTCGTTCGAATTCATATCCCTCAATAAGTTAGTTAATGAAAACCATCGTCGGGAAGAGTCGGAACTGAACAATTCGGATTACTAACTATTATAGGCCGATTGAATTTAAAGTTATAATTTACAGACTATATTGTTTAAGAAAGCACGAAACAAACCAAACAACACCACTAGGAAATATAAAACCAATACAAATACATACAAATAGGAGCACCCAACCCCACACTTAAGAAATTGCATTGTCCCCAATGCAAAACAATAAAAACAAGAGTGAAAAGGTAACTCCCTAAGGCCCTTGGCCTACTCCTCATCAACACCCTCTAAGGTACGCATGTACTCCTCATCATCGGAGGGAATGGAGTTTACGTCCTTATCTGGTGGCATCTGTTCTCCATCTGCCAAGCCCAACCACTGCTTAGTGACCACTAAGAGGGGGTGGTCCTCCAGCAGCTCTGCCAAGTCAGTCTCCCCTCGAGCTGCGCAAAGGCGCATATAGGTAAATATCAGCTGCAGTATCTCCTCAACACGAATAAATCTCTGATCTACATGAACAATAACATCGTGGGGGGGAGGGGACGTCTGTCACAGCTGTGACATCAAAGAGCTTAGGAGGTCGCAACACCAGAATTGTCTTATCATAATGGTACTCTTCCTCCACATGGTGCGTCCACAGAAGTCGCGTGATCATGCTCCAGAAGTACATGCGATGGGGCCCAAGTGTTTGTACTTTAGCCATAAGCTCAAGAAAAATCTTACCAACATCGAACTTTATGCTAGTCAATATAGCATAAATGAAACACACCTTAAACCGGGAGACGTCAGTGTCATTATGGATAGGCATGATCTTTGCATTAATCAATCGGAGAATTACTCTAGCGGGACATTGGAAATTGATCTTCTTCATGTCTTTGTGGAACTCATTAGCATCCCGCTCGTGCCACACTGCTGGCATCTAATATCAGGATAGGGGGCCGGCGCGGCAACCTCAAGAACAATCTATGATTGTGTTTCGTGAACCCCATGATTTGATTAATTGCCCGTGAGGTAAAGGGGATCCTCTTTCCTTTCACTTTCACTTTATACACCACATCTAAATTGGCCTCAAGCTACCAGTTAGCATAGAACCCCTTTACCATATTCACGTTCACCGACTCACTGACACATAACAAGCTTTCAAAACCTAGGTATCTAATGTTGTTGTAAATCCCCGAGTATTTCCTGGCTAGTTTGCCATCATCAATACCAACTTTCGGGTTGGGACTCACTGCCAGAACAAATGTCCAGTACCAATGTTTAGCATGCATTGGCACAACGCTAATGCTATACATGCAGCCCGGTACTACATTGTACCTACACAAGACGAACATAATTAGCCACAACACTTAAAAACAAAAGCAAGACCAGATGGGGTAACCACCCCACACTTATGTTAATTATATGTTCACAAGTACAATGTATATCGGGGACTCAGACTACCCCATTGAAAGCACGCCATAAGTAATCAACAGCCCACCAAACAACCAACATAATATTACAAAAAACATAACCACAGACTTTACTAGTGTAAAATACAAAATCAAGAAGCTACACTAGTAATTAAGAGAAGAAAAATAAGAAGTTATACGAATTTTGTACTAACCAAATTAAGAATGTACAATACAACATGACACAAGTACATAGCATGAATCGGACACCCTAATTAAAACCTAACAACATATTATCATGGGGTGGTCAATCGATTAGCACTTGGGGATAACACGTTAAAGTTTCACAACATAAGAGCATGACCTCCTACCCCACACTTATCATTAAGCATCACATTAACTCATAATAATTTTCCTCCAATTAAGCAACAATTTCACCTTTTTATGTCATTGAGGCATTTTATCAAACACATTGCATTCACCAAGTTCAACGTAACTCATAGTTTCAACTTCAAGTGGTCTAGGACCACTTAACAACAACACCAATCAACCACCTAATAAAAACCACAACGCCACCACCATAGCATAAAGTTCTCAAATTTTGCACAAAACACCCTCCAATTTTCGGCCCTAGCACACACTCACCATAGTTCACCACACAATTCTTCCAACACCATCAAAATACTCCAAAAATCATCCACAAGCCTAATAATAACAAAAATCTTTACAAAAGCAAGTACAATTTTGGCCAAATAGTTTTTTAAAAAAATCTAACAAATTAGCAAAAATAAACCACCTAGTGTTAGGGACATCAAACTAAAACTATTGTATACGGCAAAATCGGAGGAACCAATTTCTCGTTGATAAGGCATCTCGGAAGATCACCTCGAAGGTCTTGGAAGACTCGGTCTCGTAAGACCTACGCAAGGCAGCAACTATATTTGTAAGACCTCAAGTAAGGCATGAATCACACTTGTACCAAGTATCCAAAACTGTAAGACCTCAACGACATGGAAAACTGTAAGACCTCAACGACATGTAAAATTGTAAGACCTCAACGACATGTAAAACTGTAAGACCTCGACGGCATGTAAAACTATAAGACCTCGACGGCATGTAAAACTGTAAGACCTCAATGGCATGTAAAACTTGTAAGACCTCACTAAAGGCATAGACCCGATCCTAAAGTTTCAGCTATATATCAAACTTGTAAGACCCCTAAAAAGGCATACCCTCGAAATAGATGCCGAAAATAATTCACTCGGGACTCAAAGGCTTGGGCCAAACACAAGTGACTCTGGTCACACGGCTGTACCAGTGGAACTAATGCAACTCGGGGCGCCCGACCATCACTTCAAGGCGTAAGAGCCATTGTTAGAAGCCCACATGCCTTCAAATTACTCCGAATCTACTTCGGAAAGAACCGGTTAAACAAGCTACCCTAGACATAGGCAAAAGAGCTTCAACTATGTCAGCTCCAAATCACAGGCTTTGAGCTACTCAGCCTCTGAGCCAAACCTCCTGAGGTTCTCGAATATCGCCGCAAGTTACTCGAAATTGAGGTTCTTCCCGAACCGACGATGAGTCAGGCAAAAATTACTTCAAAAGTCCTTAACGAGAGGAAAATAAAGCCTACATAAATGGTCGCATCAAACAAGCACGTAAGAGCCATTGCCGCCAGCCTAATGAGCCTTAGGTCCAGACACACAAAATGTCACAACGACCTAAAGTGTAAGAACCATTGTCACTAGCTTGAAACCTGAAAACTTGAGGGTTAAAATGAGCTCGAGTCGTAACCTGATTCGGAGACCGGACCTAAAAGAGTTAGCTAAATATGCCTAAAAGCAAGGCGTAAGGGCCATTGTCGCTAGCCCACATACACCAAAAGGTCGCCTCAGCCCAACGGCGTAAGAGCCAATATCGCCAGCCCTCATTAAAAGGTTGCATCACCCAAATGCGTAAGAGCCATTGTCACCAACCCATATACATCAGAAGGTCGCATCGGCCCAACGGCGTAAGAGCCATTCTTGCCAGCCCTCATTAAAAGGTCGCATCGACCAAAAGTGTAAGAGCCATTGTTGACAACCCTTATTAAGGTCTCATCGACCAAAAGCGTAAGAGCCATTGTTGCCAGCCTAAAGTTCGGCCATTCAAAGGACAAATAAGCTCGAGTTGATGCCCGACTCGGTGACTGAGCCCAAAATAGGTGGCCTAGGTATGCCTAAGAGTGAAAGTACATAAGAGCCTACGAGCCAGTCCAATGAGCCCCGGGGCCACATCCATACTCTAACGATTCCTACCAATGCAAAAACCAGCTCGCTTGGTAGAAATCAAGACATAAAAAGATACGAAAGGAGTAAAGCCGCAAGGTTTTCTTTCACACATATTCAAGAAACGCAACCTCCAGCTACAAACATGCTTTGAAAATACTACATACAAATGGCGAAATCTATTCCACCCTAGTGGTTATGGCCTGCCGGTCTCATCCTCGCTTTCCTCGGCATCGGGCAAAAGTAACTGACCATCACGCTCATCCACCCTTGCTAGCGCCAATTCTTCCATGAGGGCAAAACCTCTATCACGGATCTCTTTGAGGGTCTTTCTTCAGGACTTGCAATGAGCATATTCTTCAATCCTCCTTTTATGGTCGAGGATCCTTCTCTGCTCGGCTTGAGCATCGGCAGCATCCTTTGAGTAGATCGTCATCTCCTGGTCAGCCTTAGTCCGGCTCATTACGGATTTTACCCGGGCATCAACGACCTCAGCCCTGACTTTCGAACGCTTAAACTTGAGCTTTGCAATCATTTCCATATGAACCAAAGCATTGTCACAAGCTAGGCAAAGTTGACCTTCAAAAGTAGGAACTTTTGCCAGAGCATCCTTCCCCCCAAACGCCTGAGCCTCCGCCCGAACTTTCAAATCATCATGCTCACGCCTAGCCCGACCAACATTATCTCGAAGGCATTCCAGGGCCTCCGTCTTTTTTTGCAACTAAAATAAACTAAGTATTAGCCTCAAGAGCCAGGAGGTGGAATGCACACTCACCCGGGACATAAAACTACCTGCTCCTTCAGGTGGTTTTCATAATTCAAGATCTGGCTGGCCTCATACAGCAAATGTACCAACTCGACTTCTTTTTCATCACAAAGGAGCCTTAGGGATCTCTCCTTATCCAAAGCTTTCCGTAGCCTGGCTTCATAACGAAGTAACCCGGACTTAAGCTTGTCGAATGCCTACAAAAGAAAGCTCGATAAGGAAGGGAAGGCGCAAAGCTCGAAAAACCTATGCTGAAACTCACCACAAAGTGAAGCCGCTGGTCTTTCTCGAAGGCCGAATGCACAACTGCCAATACAGTCACTTCGGCCCTGAAAAAGCCTACTCTGGTCGAAGCACGGTCGCTCGGTGTATGTAACCCCGGGTTTATAGTATCTCCCGAAATGTTACCGACGAAAAAAGGTGACAACAACGGAGAAACCCTATTTCTAAAACTGGGAGATGTGGGCACGACGGGCTCGGATGATGATTCTGCTCCAAAGTCCCGCTCCGCCTGACTTTGAGTGCCATCACCCTATAAAAGTACCTCTCGTTCATTGTTACCATTCTTTAGCCCAGAAGTTGGCAACCCTTCCCCCTCTCCGAGGGATCACGGCTTCGCCTCTAAGGCTCTCCAATGTGTACAACAGTAAGATTAATACGCGTAAAGGGGATATGATTCTCCGCACAAAAGAAGGCATAGAAAAAATAGCATATAACACTCACCATGACGTTTCGTTTCCCATCTGCCCCGAGACATATCTTGCCACTTGCGCTCATCACAAGTCGAGTGGGTCGCCAACTTTCGGACCCAATTAAGCAAATCAGGAACGTTGCCCGATGCCAATAAAACCACTGATGGAAAAGAAAATAAGGCACGGTTACAAAACCAGGCCTTTGTCATAGACAGAACTGAGAAAGCACGAGGTGCACGACTTACGAGTATAGTTCCATTCCTCAAGGAATGGCATGAGCTCCACAGGGATAATATTAGTGGTCCGCACCCGGACGAAGCGACTCATCCATCCCCGGTCTCCATCTTTCTCGTTGTCAACAATGAAAGGCGTAGTCAATCAGCATAGCAAGGTCAGCAGACCTCGATAACTGAAGGGCCGGTACAACCTGATAAGATTACTAAGAGTAAAGTTAAGACCCGCCTTCTTCACGAAAAATCTCATCATCAGCACTGTTTGCCAAAATGATGGATCGATCTGTGCCAAGGTAATCCGATACTCTAGGAAGAATTCGAGCACAACCCTATTGAGGGGGCCCAATGTGAAAGGGTATGGAATCTATCGGCACAATCTGTGATGCCCTCACTCGGGGGAAGTATCTGCAGTACTACGTTTTCCCCCCATCCACAGTTTTCTCACCAACCCAAGATGTTCTTCTCCTATCTAAGAAGCAACATTCAAAGCTTACTCTCGTTGGTCCTGAATTCCAGAGGCGGAGCTCTCTCCTCCTGTCGGGCAGACACCGACAAGGTAGCCACAGCTGTAACAAAATTAGAAAACTAAAGCGGGAATATGTGCAAGTGCATTAGTGCTGGAGTAATGAAAGGCTAGCGTAGAAAAAGAAGTTAAACTACTTAAAGTGGTGGGATCCCCTAAAGAGAAAAAAATGTCCACGTATATATATGAAAGAAATGACGATGATCCGTTTGCCTCAAAACCGGCTAAATACAACATCGCCAGTCCAGAGGTGGTACCTAAGCTTGAGGACCTCCATCAGAATAAAGTTAGGCTCCAAGAAGTCAATAACGCCTTTTCCAGTCCCGAGGTGGTACACGACCTCGAGGACCTCCATTAGAATAAGGTTAGGCTCCAAGAAGCCAGTAACACCTTCTCTAGTACCGAGGTGGTACCCAACCTCGAGGACCCCCATCAAACAGAAATTGGGCTTCAAGAAGCTGAGGACATCATCGCCAGCACTGAGGTGGTACCCGACCTCGAGGATCTCCATCAAAGGGAAGGTCAGGCTCCAAGAAAATGAGCATTTAAACTCCACCTGTATGGGTTTGGCCCCTGTGTGCTGTCTGAGATCTGACAAACCCTCTTTCGAAATCTATCTACAACGCCTTAAGGTTGCTTACACTAAGCCCAGAGCGAGTTTCCAGGTGGTCCAAATTAGAACGAACCTCCGCTTGGGGACTGCCCTCGAGAGATCAAAGGCAGCCCCTGTCCACAGGCCTCCAGGCAAATTTCTCCTTAAAGGTTACCACAGAGTTTAAGTAGTAAACCATGTCTCCAAGGCCCAAAATGTTAATTTCATTCTACTCGAAGTCAAGGTCCCGGTGACCCGAGTTCATCGGCCCGATTCAGGTTCAATCCAAGGGATTGCAAAGGGTTCCGTGCAAGGCCATATTAGTTGGGAAGTGAAGTAGAATCACGTTGTGAGATAAGTTCAGACTCAATAATATTAAGTGACTGCGAAATGTTTATGACGGTGGAAGGGTGTAAAGAGATGTTAGTTTGAGGCGAAGCAGGTGGGTTATCTCCTGCGGGGTGTTCTGATGTTTGTGTGATCCTTATGTTGTTGGTTGGAGTCCTCTTTTACCAGTGAATTATATATGCTGCAGTTTGAGTTTGGATTGCGTAAGAGAGTTATCTTGACTATTACGAGGGTTAATGCAAGATTTTTGTAGATGATTAGTTGTACTAAATGATTTGTGTTACACGAGATTACAAAGTGTTTATCTGAGTCTTCCTATGGTATTATGGCAGTAGTAGAGTATATGCATTATGAGTTATTGTGTGTTTTGATCTATGGTTTTGAGCCAAGTGGGGGAGTCTGCTACTAATTAGGTGATTGCACAATTATGTGCTATGTTTGTTCCATTTTGAGGCATGTTGGTGAATCAGTTATGGCTTGCAGAGGTTGGGATCGAGGATGGCTCGAGTAAAGGAAATTTCAATAAAGGTTATGCTATGCTTTATGTGTGTATAAGAGTCACGGGATCTTGAGTTGTTATTGGTAAAGGATTCTCAGTGCATAGGGCAGGAAGTTGCTTGGTTGCATTAAGGTGAGGTTACATTCTGTGGTGTTGGAGTGCTAATGAGGCACAGGTTGTTCGGTTCGTCTGATCAGGATAATTGTAGTTTGAGTAGAGTGGATGACTCTCGAGAATGGTTCTAATGGGTTCAAGATTATACATGTAATAATTGGAGATTTTCAAGGTATATATTTGCCTAGAAACTGAGGTTTGCATTGGAGGGTGTCAAGACTCGTAGTATTTCTATATCATTATGGATTTTATACATCAGTATCAGGAAGGTGAAGGTAATGGCTTTAGATTCGCAAGAAGTCTCTTCAGGGAAAGTTTTTCGAATGTGGTGCTTTAGCGGATATTTGAGAGAGTAGTCAGCGACTTATGAACCATAGGACGATGTGGCTTTATGCTTGGGTCTCATGTGGCGAGTTTGGGTCGAGGATTGTGGTGTTATGGAGAGAAGAAGTATCAAGTTGAAGGTAAATTAGAAGGAACTTGGATAGATGGGATAGCTTGGTAGTAGGCCGGATCAACATGGTAAGGATATGATTAGTTCTTTGGGTGTTTACCAACTAATGAGTTTCTGTGTTTCGCGCCAATGCTCTTGGGTTGTAGTGGCCTGCGTAGCTTGGTTGAGTTAGAACGATTCAGTCCTGACGGTTTGGTTTTGTGCAAATGGAATTCGGAGAGTTCTTGATGGTTTCTACCATGGTTAGAGATGTATTTTTTCTACAAGCGTGAGGAGCATGGGATGTATAGTGATTTTCTTCTAGATGAGATCAATGGAAAGTTCTTGGCTCGTTGAGTATGTAGTTGTTTGTAGCTCGGAGTGGATTATGAAGTTCTCATATTTATCACAGGATGTCATGGTATATGCGGTATGTTGTATAGGGTTGAGATTTGCATGTGTGAGGTCACGGTTCAGTTTTGGAAGGAAGGTCATAAATTCTTAGGCAGCATGGATATTTTCAGATGACTAGGTAAATGGTATCACTAATTTCTGCGGCCTGATAAGGGCATACATTTCAGAAAGGGCAATGCGATTAAGTTAATAATACGTCGTTGGTATCGCAGCTCTCTCTTGTTGGATCTACTGCTGATATTCGAGTTTGCTTGGTGGAACAGAAGAATTTTTAGAGTATCTCTCGTGGAATGATTGGGTATTAGAAGTGTGGTATTTATTCGGACGGCGGAATTGGGACCGAATATGGTGATTCGTGTGCTATATGGATTTGGAGTCTGGGAGTTCTCATAAACATGTTATGTTGTGGTTATGGGTCGCGTGTATCGGCCTTATGTGGTGACTATTAGGGTTTGGAGACGCGAGTGGATCCTTTGTGGCTTGGTATGTTAAGATTTTGATGTGATATTGGGTATAGACTGGTTGTCTCCGTGTCGTGTTATTCTGGACTGTTGCGCTAAGACGGCGACATTGGCTATGCTGGGGATGCCACAGATGAAGTGGCAAGTTTTGACGGGTTATGTTCTCAGTAGGGTGATTTCATTGTTGAAGACCCAGTTGATGGTTGGGAAGAGTTGTCTTTCTTATTTGGCCTTCATGAGGGATGTCGGTGTAGTGACTCCTACCATTGATTTAGTTTCGGTTGTGAGGGACTTTTTCGGGTGTGTTTTCTGCTGCCGGGCATGCTGCCAGATAGGTTTATTGATTTCATTATAGATTTGGTGCCGGGAACCGTATTGTGTGGCACCAACGGAGTTAAAGAGTTTGAAGGGACAACTTTAGGAACACCTTAATAAAGGTTTCATTGGTATACCTATATGGATATGTGTTCTGCATCGAGACGGCTTTGTTGACTCCAAATTGCTATTATTGAGGGATGTGACATTCGATTGTCATTGAGATTATTCGTGTTCTGGAGTGATCTATGAGTTACCCTTCTGTGTTGCGAGGAGTTGTGATTGTTGGTTATCTCCACATATGGTGCTTTTTCTATTTGGTCTTTATAGCGGAATTTGAGTGAGATGGGTATTTGGGTGTTGCATGATTGATTGCGCATTGGATATGTTCTTTTGGGCTGGCATGGTATTGCGTCATTTACTTCTCCATGGTATTGGTGATTTACTATTGGTACTAGACATCAAATTGTGCGTGGTTGATGATTTTGAGCATGGTGACTTGAGGTGTCTCATGCGAACCAGTGTTTGGATAGGGTCGCGCATTGCAGTAAAGTTATGTAGAGGTATGATCCTTCGGGTCAGATTCATGTATTCTGGTTCTACGAAGGGTGATGGATTCTCAGCATTGTGTTGTGGTGGTGCTGGTGAGCTTGCGGTACAACTCTCTTATTTGAATTATTTTCCATGATTTGAGTACATTTGGACTATTTCTTACTAGTGCACGAGTGGCCCGAGTTTTGGCTTTAGATTGTATCGATGTGTCATGTCACTAGAGTAGTCGTGTTGGATAAGATGAGGTTATTGAGATCTAGAATAAATACTATCAAATTTGATTTCAGCATGTTGGCAGGATAGTGTCGGGATTCGGCCTAAAAATCCACTATGGTCCTTGCCGAAGGAGAGGGAGCTCTATGACTGGTTGATCTGAGGAATGGTTATGACTTTTTGCATGTTTCATTCATCATTGGCAGTATACGAAAGTGTTGGAATGACGTTTTGGTTTGATAAGAGGTTTATTACCGAAATTGGGTTGTTTGAGCAGCTGATGTGATTAGAAGTTATCACTATGAGTGTTTGAGTTGTGCGGTATATCATGTAATTTTCATCTTGGATTGCGGTTATGGCTTGATACAGCGTGTTTAGACTTATTCAGCTTATAGATATGAGATTTTGATCTTATAGACAATTTCGGAAGTGGAAAATTTTTTCTAAGGTTATGGGCTATGGTGAATTGTGAAATTTCAGTTATGTTATGTTACCTGACCTATATGGGATAGGGTGACGTGGGATAACCCCCTGGTATGTGCATGGTAAGGTTACCCAATGATTTGATGGTTTTTAGAACAACCCTGGGCACGTTCGAGGACGAACATATGTTTAAGTGGGGGAGGATGTAACGACCCAACCAGTCGTTTTGAGCATTTGCACTTCGCTCACAAGTTCTCGGGCATGACTAGTCCCGTATGATTTATTATGACCTATGTAAATCGTCGGTTTTGGTTTTCAGGATAATCGGAATAGATTTGGAAGAACAATTCTCAACTTGAAGCTTTAAATTTGAAAGATTTGACCAAGTTTTGACTTTTTAGTATTCGATCTATAATTTGGATTTCTATAATTTGGTTAGCTCCGTTATGTGATTTTGGACTTGGGAGCGCATCCAGAATATATTTGGGAGGTCCGTGGTAGATTTAGGCTCGAATTGGCGATATTAGAAATTTGGCATTTTCTAGTCGTTAGTGGAAATTTTGATATCGGGGTCGGAATGGAATTCCGAAAATTGGAGTAGGTACATTGTGTCATTTTGACGTGTATGAAAAATTTTAGGTCATTCGGACGAGGTTTGATAGACTTTTTGATCGAATTCGAAATTCGAAAGATTTAGAATTCTTATGCTTGAATCCGATGGTGATTCGATATTTTGATGTTTATTGAGCGTTTTGAAGGTTGGAACAAGTTTGAATGATGTTTTGGGGTGTGTTGGCATGTTTGTTTCGGGTCCCATGAGGCTCGGATAAGTTTTGGAAGAGTTTTTGGAAGATTGTGCCATTTTGAGCATAAGCATGTAATGATCCAAAGGTCCATTTTTAGTTCTAGAGATCGAAATTTGATTTCGAGACTTTCGGAATTTTGATAATAAATTATAGAAGTGATCTGGAAAGTTTGGTCTAATTTTGTCAACTTGGGATTAGGTTTTTGACGTGAAACATGAGTTAATTGTTTAACGAGCGAAATAGGTATCACACTGAGCAAATGAGCTCCGAATTGAGTTTAGATTAAGGACTATGTTCGTATTATTATTTGTGACTCATAGGAGCAAGAATCATTAAATTTTGAGTTCATATGGTTGAGTTAGAGCCTTTTTAGTGAAAATAAATATTGCTAGTGCAGCAGGATCTGGTGCGCACCTTTAGCGACCAAATTTGGCACTTTTAGCGATGAGAATGTGGCTTTTAGTGACTTGAATCAGGTTTATTGATGATGTTCTATTTTTTATATCTCATTTTGACCTTTTTTAGGCTTAGGGCGATGTTTGAGCAAGAAATCATGGGAAATCTTGAGGTAAGTCACTTGTGATCATTTCTACTCGAGAAGTGGGCCCGGGGGCCAGGTTTGAGCAATTTCGGGTTTTTTGATGTAAATTGGATATTTTCGAGTGGACTTTGTTCCTTTAGCATATTTTAATGGTTATGTACTGATTTTGGTTATATTTGGAGCATCCGGAGGATGATTCAAGAGGCAAAGGCGCCGCGGGCTAGAGTTTGAACTGGATCGAGGTGAGTAATGATTGTAAATGTTGTCATGAGGGTATGAAACCCCAGATTGCACATCGTTGTGCTACATTGAGGTGACACACATGCTAGATGACGAGCGTGGGTTCGTGCACCGTTGGGGATTGTGACTTAGTCCATCCCAAATGGTTGTTTTGCCACGTATTTGATTGAAAATTATTTGCTATCATCATGTTTTGGGCTGAATGCCATATTTGGGCCTTGTGCCAAATATTTGAACCCTTAAGGGAGTTTTATTGATATTTCCTCATTGTCTTGACTTTATACTTGAACTCAGTCATGCTATATTCTATTATTTTCCTAACTCAGCCATGTTTACTCTGCTTTAACATTTAAAATGATATTTTAAATGATATTTTGGGCTGAGCACCATGTTTTACTATTGCTTGGCTTGTGAGATTGGGACTGAGTAAGGCGGAGGGCCTATGTTGTGAGGAAACACCTGATTATGATTATGAGGCCGAGGGCCTGAGAGTTGTGCGCCAGGAGGTGGCTTGTTGATATGAGACAAAGAGCCTATGTGATTATGCCATGAGATGGCTTGATATTGCGCTTGGGCCGTAAGGGCCCCTCCAGGAGTCTGCACACCCCCAGTGAGCGCAGGTACCCATTGTGATATGATATATAGCCAGAAGGGCTGGTGATTGATCCATGATATTGCCTGAGGGGCGGATTCTATTTACATTGTGCCCGAGGGGCGGATTCTTATGTGTTTATCTTTTTCTAGCTGCTTTGTATTTAATTTATTAACTGTTAAAAAGTTATTTCTAAAGAAGCTTAAACTGAACTAAAGTGGCTTTACATATTTCCATTGTTTCATTGTTTTTACTGGCTTTACTGCTTCTTTATAGCCTGTTGACGTGACTTTATGTGATTTCTTATCGCTCAGTCTTCATTTATTATTATTACTCACTGAGTCAGAGTACTCACATTACTCCCTGCACCTTATGTGCAGATTCAGGTATTTTTGAACCCGGTAGCGTTATTGGTTAATCAGAGGCAGAGTCATCGGAGTTTAGCAAGGTAGCAGCCGACGATCGCAGCACTGTTTTTCTCCGTCTTGATCTCATTAGATTGTATTTAGTACATTTTCTAACTTTCCATTGTATTTAGAACTTAGTAAATGCTCGTGACTTGTGACACCCCGATGTCAGGCTGTATCTTTTTCCGTACTTGTTCTATTTCGCTAAATTATTGGGATGTATTCTTATAAATGACTTAGATTGACTTATTAAAATTGATAAAAATGAATTTGGGTAATGGTGTCGGCTGACCTAGTTTCACGATAGGCACCATCACGACCGGGTCGGTTTTAGGGTCGTGACAGGTTGGTATTAGAGCCTAGGTTACGTAGGTCTCATGAGTCATTAGCAGGTTTTGTAGAGTCTTGCGGATCGGTACGGAGACGTCTGTTCTTATCCTTGGGAGGCTGTAGAGCCTTTAGGAAATCCTGTGTTCTTGAATTCTTATCGTGCGTCCTTGATTCACCTTGAAATGTTACTCTTGAAATTCATTCCACGTGTTCGTATGCGCGCATGAGCGCTCAGTATCAGATGTGCATCGATGGCTTGTGATTCCCTGATCGAGGGGAGAGATGTGATCTCTGTGTGTTGATATTGTCCCAGTTTGGAGGACTTGAGGCCAAATTTTGCCTATAGTTTGAGCTTTGAGGCGTTGATCGTGTGATCTTGTGCTTTTGGATTTATATGTTCGGTAGTGTCCCTATTAGGGGAAATGATGGCTGGATGGCTACGTGATGAGCATGATGTGACTGCGAGATATGTTCATATGATTTGAATGAGACAGGAAGGGTATGCTTGTGGGTAGTAAGAACTATCCGGTGTTTGATTTCCATCGTGATTTGGCGCTTGGCCCGAGTTGTGGGCATGTTGAAGGATCTTTTCATGTTGCCTAGTTGGGAGGTGAAGTAGATTTCACGTTGTGAGATGAGTTCAGACTCAGGAAGATTAATTGACTGCGAAATGTTTATGACGGTGGAAGGGTGTAAAGAGATGTTAGTTTGAGGCGAAGCAGGTGGGATATCTCCTGCGGGGTGTTCTAAGGTTTGTGTGATCCTTATGTTGTTGGTTGGGAGTCCTCTTTTACCAGTGAATTATACATGCTGTAGTTTGAGTTTAGATCACATAAGAGAGTTGTCTTGACAATTACGAGGGTGAATGCGAGATTTTTGTAGATGATTAGAAGTATTAAATGGTTTGTGTTGCACGAGCTTATGAAGGGTTTAGCTGAGTCTCACTATGGCATTATGGCAGTAGTAGAGTATATGTATTATGAGTTATTGTGTGTTTTGATCTATGTCTTTGAGCCAAGTAGGGGAGTCTACTACTGATTAGGTGATTGCATGGTTAAGTGCTACATTACTTTCAGTTTGAGGCATGTTGGTGAATCAGTTATGGCTTGTAGAGGTTGGGACCGAGGATGGCTTGAGTAAAGGAAATTTCAATAAAGGTTATGCTATGCTTTATGGGTGTATGAGAGTCACAGAATGACTTGAGTTGTTATTGGTAAAGGATGCTCGGTGCATAGGGCAGAAAGTCATTTGTTTGCATTAAGGTGAGGTTACATTTTGCGGTGTCGGAGTGCTAATAAGGCACAGGTTGTTTGATTTGTTTGATCAGGCTAATTGCAGTTTGAGTAGAGTGGATGACTCTCGAGAATGATTCTAATGGATTCAAGATGTTACATGTAATAATTGGAGATTTTCAAGTTGTATATTTGTCTAGAAACTGAGATTTGCATTGGAGGGTGTTAAGACTCATGGTATTTCTATATCATTGTGGATTTTACACATCACTATCAGGAAGGTGAAGGTAATGGCTTTAGATTCACAAGAAGTCTCTTCAGGGAAAGTTTTTCGAATGTGGTGCATTAGGGATATTTGAGAGAGTAGTCAGCAGCTTATGAACCATAGGACAATGTGGCTTTTTGCTTGGGTCTCGTGTGGCGAGTTTGGGTCGAGGATTGTGGTATTATGGCGAGAAGAAGTATCAAGTTGAAGGTAAATCAGAAGGAACTTGGATAGATGGGATAGCTTGGTAGTAGGCCGGATCAGCATGGTAAGGATATGATTAGTTCTTTGGGTGTTTACCAGCTAATGAGTTTCTACAGGTGTTTCACGGCAATGCTCTTGGGTTGTTGTGTCCTGCGTAGCTTGGTTGAGTTACAACGATTCAGTCCTGACGGTTAGGTTTTGTGCAACTGGAATTCGGAGAGTTCTTGATGGTTTTTACCACGGTTAGAGATGTATATTTTCTACGAGCGTGAGGAGCATGGGATGTATAGTGATTTTCTTCTAGATGGGATCAATGGAAAGTTCTTGGCCGGTTGAGTACGTAGTTTCTTGTAGCTCGGAGTGGATTATGATGTTCTCATATTTATCACAGCATGTCATGGTATATACGGTATGTTGTGTAGGGTTGAGATTTGCATGTGTGAGGTCACGGTTCAATTCTGGAAGGAAGGTCATAAATTCTTAGGCAACATGGACAATTTCAGATGAGTAAGTAAATGGTATCACTAATTTGTGCGGCTTGATGAGGGCATAGGTTTCAGAAAAGGCAATGCGATTGAGTTAATAATACATCACTGGTATTATGACTCTCTCTTGTTGGATCGACTGTAGATATTCAAGTTTTCTTGGTGGCACAGAAGAATTTTTAGAGTATATCTCATATAATGATTGGGTATTAGAGGTGTGGTATGTATTTGGACGGCGAAATTGGGATCGAATATGGTGATTCGTGTGCTATATGGATTTGGAGACTGGAAGTTCTCATAAATATGTTATGTTATGGTTGTGGGTCGCGTGTATCGGCCTTGTGTGGTGACTATCGGGGTTTGGAGTCCCGAGTGGATCCTTTGTGGCTTGGTATGTTAGATTTTGATGTGATATTGGGTATAGACTGGTTGTCTCCGTGTCGTGTTATTCTGGATTGTTGCACTAAGACGACGACATTGGCTATGCCGGGGATGCCACGGATGGAGCGGCGAGGTTCGACGAGTTATGTTCTTAGTAGTCTGATTTCATTTTTGAAGACCCAGCCGATGGTTGGGAAGAGTTGTCTTTCTTATCTAGCCTTCGTGAGGGATGTCGGTGTAGTGACTCCTACCATTGATTCGGTTCCGGTGGTGAGGGACTTTTCCAGGTGAGTTTTATGCTGCGGGCATGCCGCCGGATAGGTTTATTGATTTTGGTATTGATTTGGTGACAGGCACCGTATCGTCTGGTACCGGCGGAGTTAAAGAAGTTGAAGGGGCAACTTCAGGAACTCCTTGATAAGGTGCTCATTGGTAGACCTATTTGGATGTGTGTTCTACATCGAGACGACTTTGTTGACTCCGAATTGCTATTGTTGAGGGATGTGCCATTCGATTGTCATTCAGCTTATTCGTGTTCTGGAGTGATCTATGAGTTACCCTTCTGTGTTGCGAGGAGTTGTGATTGTTGTTTATATGCACATATGGTGCTTTTTCTATTTGGGATTTATAGCGGGATTTGAGTGAGATGGGTATTGGGTGTTGCATGATTGATTGCGCATTGGATATGTTCTTTCGGGATGGCATGGCATTGCATCATTTACTTCTCCGTAGTTTTAGTGATTTACTTTTGGTACTAGACATCAAATTCTGTGTGGTTTATAATTTTGAGCATGGTGACTTGAGGTGTCTCATGTGAACCAGTGTTTGGATAGGGTCGCGCATTGCAGCAAAGTTATGATCCTTCAGGTCAGATTCATGTATTCTGGTTCTACGAAGGGTGATGGATTCTCAGCATTGTGTTGTGGTGGTGCTGGTGAGCTTGCGGTACAACTCTCTTATTTGAATTATTTTCCATGATTTGAGTACATTTGGACTATTTCTTACTAGTGCACGAGTGGCCCGAGTTTTGGCTTTAGATTGTATCGATGTGTCATGTCACTAGAGTAGTCGTGTTGGATAAGATGAGGTTATTGAGATCTAGAATAAATACTATCAAATTTGATTTCAGCATGTTGGCAGGATAGTGTCGGGATTCGGCCTAAAAATCCACTATGGTCCTTGCCGAAGGAGAGGGAGCTCTATGACTGGTTGATCTGAGGAATGGTTATGACTTTTTGCATGTTTCATTCATCATTGGCAGTATACGAAAGTGTTGGAATGACGTTTTGGTTTGATAAGAGGTTTATTACCGAAATTGGGTTGTTTGAGCAGCTGATGTGATTAGAAGTTATCACTATGAGTGTTTGAGTTGTGCGGTATATCATGTGATTTTCATCTTGGATTGTGGTTATGGCTTGATACAGCATGTTCAGACTTATTTAGCTTATATATGTGAGATTCTGATCTTATAGACAATTTCGGAAGTGGAAAATTGGTTCTAAGTTTATGGGTTATGGTGAATTGTGAAATTTCAGTTATGTTGTGTTACCGGACCTATATGAGATAGGGTGACATGGGATCAGCCCTTGGTATGTGCATGGTAAGGTTACCTAGTGATTTGATGGTTTTCGGAACGACCCTGGGCACGTTCGAGGATGAACGTATGTTTAAGTGGGAGAGGATGTAATGACCCGATCGGTTATTTTGAGCATTTGCACTTTGCTCGCCAGTTCTCGGGCATGACTAGCCCCGTGTGATGTATTATTACCTATGTAAATCGTCTATTTTGGTTTTCACGATAATCAGAATAGATTTGGAAGAACAATTCTAAGCTTGAAGCTTTAAATTTGAAAGATTTGACCAAGTTTTGACTTTTTAGTATTCGATCTCGAATTTGGATTTCTATAATTTGGTTAGCTCCATTAGGTTATTTTGAACTTGGGAGAGCATCCGGGATATATTTGGGAGGTCCGTGGTAGATTTAGGCTCGAATTGGCGAAATGGAAATTTGGCGTTTTCCGGTCGGCAATGGAAATTTTGATATCGGGGTCGGAATGGAATTCCGAAAATTGGAGTAGGTCCTTTGTGTCAGTTTTGACGTGTTTAAAAAATTTCAAGTCATTCGGATGAGGTTTAATAGACTTTTTGATCGAATTTGAAATTCGAAAGTTTTGGAATTCGTAGGCTTGAATCCGAGGGTAATTCGATATTTTGATGTTTTTTGAGCGTTCTGAAGGTTTGAACAAGTTTGAATGATGTTATGGGGTGTGTTGGCATATTTGGTTCGGGTCCCATGAGGCTTGGATAAGTTTTGGAAGAGTTTTTGGAAGATTGTGCCGTTTTGAGCATAAGCATGTAATGATCCAAAGATCCATTTTTAGTTCTAGAGATCGAAATTTGATTTCGAGACTTTTGGAATTTAGATAATGAATTATAGGAGTGATCTGGAAAGTTTGGTCTAATTTTATCAAGTCGCGATTGGGCTTTTGATGCGAAACATGAGTTACTTGTTTAACGAGCGAAATTGGTATCACACTGAGCTAATGAGCTCCGAATTGAGTTTCGATTGAAGGGCTACGTTCGTATTATTATTTGTGACTCCTAGAAATAAGAATCATCAAATTCCGAGTTCGTATGGTGGAGTTAGAGCCTTTTTAATGAAAATAAATATTGTTGGTGCAGCAGGATCTGGTGCGCACCTTTAGCAACCAGATTTGACACTTTTAGCAACGGGAATGTGGCTTTTTGCGACTAGAATCGGGTTTATTGATGTTGTTCTATTTTTTTTAGCTCGTTTTGACCTTTTTTCTTGTGAAAGAACACGACTTGGGGCGATTTTTGAGCAAGAAATCATGGAAAATCTTGAGGTAAGTCACTTGTGATCATTTCTACTCCTTAATATTGAATTATCATCGAATAATCCGACTAGATTACATGTTTTTGAGGTGTAAATTGGGGATTTGGACCTAGGGATTTGCAAATAAGATTTGAAGATTTAGAGGCCGAATTGTTATTGAAATTTAGTAATTTTGGTCTGGTTGGACTCGTGGTTGAATGGGTTGTCAGATTTTGTGATTTTTATCGAATTTCGAGGCGTGGGCCCAGGGGTCAGGTTTGAGCAATTTTGGGATTTTTGATGTAAATTGGATATTTTCGAGTGGGTTTTGTTCCCTTAGCATATTTTAATGGTTATGTACTGACTTTGGTTAGATTTGGAGCATCCGGAGGTCGATTCAAGAGGCAAAGGCATCGCGACCTAGAGTTTGGACCGGATCGAGGTGAGTAATGATTGTAAATGTTGTCATGAGGGTATGAAACCCCGAATTGCATATCGTTGTGCTATATTGAGGTGACACACATGCTAGATGGCGAGCGTGGGGTCGTGCACCGTTGGGGATTGTGACTTAGTCCATCCTGAATGGTTGTTTTACCGCATACTTGATTGAAAACTATTTGCTATCATCATGTTTTGGGTTGAATACTATATTTGGGACTTGTGCCAACTTTTTATACCCTTAGGGGAGTTTTACTGATATTTCCTCATTGTTTGGACATTATACTTGAACTCAGTCATGCTAAATTCTACTGTTTTCATAACTCAGCCATGTTTACTCTACTTTAACACAAATGATATTTTAAATGATATTTTGGGTTGAGCACCATGTTTTACTATTGCCTGAGTGGCTTGTGAGATTCTGACTAAGTAAGGTCGAGGGCCTGTGTTGTGAGGAAATACTTGATTATGATTATGAGGCTGAGGGCCTGAGAGTTGTACGCCACGAGATGGCTTGTTGATACGAGGCCAAGAGCCTATATGATTATGCCACGAGATGGCTTGATATTGTGCTTGGGCCGTAAGGGGTCCCTCCAGGAGTCTGCACAACCCCAGTGAGTGCAGGTACCTATTGTGATATGAGATATAGCCCGAGGGGCTGGTGATTGATCCATGATATTACTCAAGGGGCGGATTCTATTGACATTGTGCCTGTGGGGCGGATTCTTATGTGTTTATCTGTTCTAGCTGCTTTGCATTTAATTGCTTAACTATTAAAAAGGCATTTCTAAAGAAACTTAAACTGAACTAAAGTGGCTTTACATATTTCCACTGTTTCATTATTTTTACTGGCTTTTACTGCTTCTTTATAGGTTGTTGACGTGCCTTTACATGATTTCTTATCGCTCAGTCTTCATTTATTATTATTACTTACTGAGTTTGAGTACTCACATTACTCCCTACACCTTGTGTGCAGATTCAGGTATTTCTGAACCCGGTAGCGGGTATTGGTTGATCAGAGGCAGAGTCATCGGAGTTTAGCAAGGTAGCTACCGATGTTCGCAGCACTGCTTTTCTCCCTCTTGATCTCATTAGACTGTATTTAGCAAGGTGACACCGCGATGTCGGGCTGTATCTGTTTCCGCACTTATTCTATTTCGCTAAATTATTGGGATTTATTCTTATAAACGACTTTGATTGACTTATTAAAATTGTTAAAAATGAATTTGGGGAACGGTGTCGGCTGGCCTAGTTTCACGATAGGGGCCATCACGACCGGGTCGGTTTTAGGGTCGTGACAGAGACCCTAGGTAGTCCTATTGGCTTCCGCAGGCCTTGGCGTCCCCTTCTACATTTCTAGTTTTCTACATTTTTGTTTTTCTTTCTTTCCAAAACAGATTAATTTCTTTCAAACCGATATTTGTAGTAAATCTTAGTATGTTCGTGGATTCTGGGTAGTAATAGCAATATTATTGGTAATAGTATATGGATAAAAGGTTATTTACTTACTTCCAAATTTAATTTTACCTGTTCTAGCATGTTAAATTTTAATAAATTAAATATAAAGGAAAATGGTCAGTAAAACTCTAACATTGGCTTGTCTAGCGAGTGTTATGTTAGGCGCCATTACGGTCCCGTTGGTGGGAATTTTGGATCGTGAAAAATTGGCTAAGTTTTGAATTACATTAGTTGAGGAAATTATTTTTGATTTGTGATAGTTGATATATTGTCCCGATTTTGCACTTAATTGATGGAATATTTCAATTATGGTAGAAGTGTTAGAAGTAGTTAATTGTGCTAATAAACTAAGGTCATCCGCAAACATTAGGTGTGAGAGGAGTCCGAAACTTTTTTGATGATTTTTTGGACAAAAAATACTTTTCTACTATTTAAAAAAAAGTTACATAAATGAGTAAAATGCAGTACTATATTGCGAACTACTTTAACGGAAATTTAGCTGTTAAAGTAAAACGCAGTACCATACTGCGTTTTACTTGAATTTTTTGTTTTGTAATTCGCAGTACTAAACTGCGTTTTACTCAAAATCTGGGCCCAGGTTTAAATTATTAAAGCTGTTCGCAGTACTATACTGCGTTTTAAGTAAAACGTAGTATAATATTGCGTTTTAAGTAAAACATAGTATAATACTGTGTTTTAAGTAAAATGTAGTATAATACTACGAACAACTTTAATAATTTAAACCCCCTTCTTCTTCCTTGGACCATTGAACCGACGCACTCCCTCTTTTAAAAATTCTGATTCTGCTGGTCCCCCCCCCACCCCCCACCCCGCGACAAAAAAAAAAAAAAATTCGGCCCCACCCGTCACCTAAAGAGCAAGGAGTGTAGGTCCCACATACAAGACAAGCTTTGGATTCCTTCTTTCGGGTGCAAAAATTCGATTTCAATCAAATTCAAAAAACTTAAATCAAGGTATTTCGATTTTGTTTATGTCGAAACTCGTATAGTACATGCATATTTGTATTGTTTAATGTGTTTCCATGTTAATTTGTGTTATTTTTGTGTTTTTGTATCTTATTTATATCCGGATTGATTTATTAGCTTTGGTACAAAAAAATGTTAAAATTTGATAAATTATTTGTATTGTTAAAAAATTAATATTATTTATTTTGTTTGTTGTTCATATTTGTATTTTATGTTAGTTGTTTTTATATGTAATATTGACCTTTTAGCGTAGTAAAATAAATAGCCTTTTAGCGTAGTAAAATATAGAGCCTTTTAGTGTTGTAAAATATAGAGCCTTTTAGTGTTGTAAAATATAGAGCCTTTTAGCGTAGTAAAATGTAGAGCCTTTTAGCGTAGAGTCTATGTAGCTTATGTATGTAGTAACTACAAACTCTATCCAATTACACTTTACAAAATTAATTATTTAATTTATAACAATAAACTTACAAAAGTAACAAATTAATATATGTTGTAAAATTAACTCAAATATCGAGCCTGGAAACCATACATAATTATACAGTCCAATTTTAAATATAATTAATTATTTAATTTATTAAGCTAATACACACAATTCTAAAAATGTTGAAATTGACACGCATAATAATTAAGGATAACCCGGTGCTACAGGGCCTCAAAAATCGAGCTTGGAACTCATACATAATTATTCAGTCAATTTTTAAACATAATTAATTATTTAATTTATTAATCTATCACATAAAATTCAAAAAATGTTAAAATTGAAACGAATAATAATTAAGGATAAATCGGTGCTACCAGGCCTCCAATATCGATCCTGGAACCCATACATAATTATTCAGTCCAATTTTAAACAAAATTAATTATTTAATTTATTATGCTAACACACAAAATTCTAAAAATGTTGAAATTAACACGCATAATAATTAAGGATAACTCAGTGCTACCGGGCTTCAAATATCGAGCCTGGAACCCATACATAATTATTCAGTCCAATTTTAAACATAATTAATTATTTAATTTATTAAGCTAACACACAAAATTCTAAAAATGATGAAATTGACACGCATAATAATTAAGGATAACTCGGTGCTACCGGGCCACAAATATTGAGCCTGGAGCACAAACATAATTATTCAGTCCAATTTTAAACATAATTAATTATTTAATTTATTAAGCTAACACACACAATTCTAAAAATGTTGAAATTGACACGCATAATAATTAAGGATAACTCGGTGCTACCGGGCCTCAAAAATCGAGCTTGGAACCCATACATAATTATTTAGTCCAATTTTAAACATAATTAATTATTTAATTTATTAAGCTAACACACACAATTCTAAAAATGTTGAAATTGACACGCATAATAATTAAGGATAACTCGGTGCTACCGGGCCTCAAATATCGAGCTTGGAACACATACATAATTATTCCGTCCAATTTTAAACATAATTAATTATTTAATTTATTAAGCTAACACACACAATTAATTTTCTTTAAATTATAGTAGACGACATGGACTTTCCTCCGCCTGCGCATCCCGGACCTACCGAGGATCAGCTACTAGTGTTGCAGGGCGAGCATAGGTCCTCCTTTGTAAGGGAGGGACAACTATCGTTGCATCCTCTCCGCCCCAGAAGACCTGACGATTTGTGGGAGTTCATCGGGGAGCATCCTTTCCATGCCCGCGTAGTCGCGCGCCTACAGGCTACGGGCTTCTATACGATTTTTGAGCTTGGACGGATGCAGCTTGATTGGTCTCTCATCATGGCCTTGGTAGAGCGGTGGCGACCGAAGACACCCACTTTTCACTTGCCCACTGGAGAGGCCACCATCACGCTGGAGGATGTTCAGGTTTTCTACGGGCTGCACGTAGATGGACGGGCCGTAGCACTGCCCCAGTACATTAGATCCATGACGCGTGCACAGTTTTTAAATATGATGAGGCATTTTACTGGTTATAGACCTCAGGGTGATGCTGGGGGCAGTCGCGTTGCTTTCTCAGCCATTAGAGATCATATGGCGTTTTTGCACCCAAACATTACCGACGAGACGGAGGATCTCCATATTGAAAGGTACACGCGGTTGGCGCTGCTCCTACTTTTCGGGTGTGTCTTGTTCCCGAAAACTTCGGGGAGTAAAGTAAGTATGCGCTTTCTCCATCATCTTCAGGAGCTGGATGGTTTAGCCCAATACAGTTGGGGTGCTGCTGTTCTCGCATACCTGTATAGGAGCATGTGCCGGGCGAGCATGGGCTCAGCAGTGGACATATGTGGTTTTCTACCCCTCCTACAAGTGACAACATTTTTGAATACTCTGTTCATTTCTCTGAATTCTATATGGTCGAAATGACTCATAAATTCTACATCAACCTTTTATCTTAGGTTTGGGCCTGGTAGCGGATCATGCCATTGCAGCCACCTCTACCAGTACTTGCGCCTGGTGAGGCTTATCCGTTTCTCCCTCTAGCTTCTAGGTCGATTCTCCGGCGTGGGAACTACCGAGGGACCGATGCTCATCATAATCTCCCCCTTATCAGGGATGTGCTAGATATGCTGGTGGACGGACAGGTAGATATGTTCATACACTTACTTGTTTTAAATTGAGTTGTGTTGCGCATACTCACTTTTATGTTATTATTTGGTAGTTCATTTGGACGCAATACAACGACGAGTTGGTAGCTCATCTGCCCTTTTATTTCTCAATCAATCGAGTGCTTTGGAGCACCTCTGTCCCGATGATCTTCTTCAATATGGTTGAGTATCATACCACAGAGCGTGTGCTTCGCCAGTTTCACCGTCCCCAGCCTATACCGAGGTAGCCTGGATGGGTGGCTATATACTATCAGCGGGATGACCATGCCAGGCTGGACGATATATATATGGGATGGCTAGAGCAGCAGGTCCTAATTTGGGAGGAGCAGCGAGTTGACCGTATTCCGCCAGCACCTACATTTACCCAGGAGGCCACTATTCATATGTATGTGTCATGGTACCGCCATCACACCCGACTGATTATCGGGAACCCCATTCATGTACTTGGCGAGCGCTACAGACCATACGCCGGGAGACACGAGGCACTGGTATGTTTTTTGGCTTATTAATATCGTATAATTGTGATATTGCGTTATTTAATTAATATTTTAAATATTTCACAGGCTATTGGGCATCATCACCTCTACCAGTTGGGACAGGAGATGCAGCAGCATACTGACATCCCTGCAGTCGTTGACTATGGCCGGCGGGTGGCACAGTTGGCTCGTCGGACCCTGTTTCAGGCAAGATATGCCGTGAGGTTGGACCACGAGGCTCAGTATGCGGCGCCAGAGGACTACCATCGGGGTAGGGGTGTCCCACGAGGTAGTGGAAAGCATAATGGAATTGTGAAACACAAAAGGAACAAAAAGAAAAATATAAATGGGAACTTGCGGAGGTGAAGGCAAAACTGAAAGAGGTAGAAGAAGAAAAAGAACGAATGGAAGAACGATTTAAGTGGTTGGAGCGGAGAATAAATGGCAACCGGGACTAAACATTGGCTTGTATGTGTTTAGTGTATTTTTCATATTTCATGTATTTTTATTATGTTGGCCTGTTATGTTTGTTTTTGTGCTGTAGTAATGTTTTATTTACATTTTCCTACAATTAAACAACTTTTTCTTCACTCATTCCAAATTGTGGAACATAATTTTATTTGATATATATTGCAACATACACAAGTACAAACATATATTACAAAAAACAATACCAAAATAAAAGACTAGGGGTATCCTTGATAGTTGGGTACATTCGACGAACTTGCACCAGGAGCCGAATTACCACCGCCATGCACACCACCTGAAGGACATTTACGACGGTCGTGTCCTGTTTGCATGATAAACGGTGTCACCAACATCCATTTGGTTCCGTATACGTGTTCTCTTTTGCAATTGCAGCTTGCGCAAATAGTCCTTGTTACATACCATCTTAAAAGGTTCCGTCGGCCAATAATGCACAGCACCTAATGGTTGCAACTTCCCACTATACGTGTCTACGTATGCAGCAACACTGTATTGCCTATCAATATAGTTTGTTGCCCCATATCCAACTTGTTGAAAGCACTTCAACGCATGTGCGCACGACATGTGGTAGATAGTCCATTTCCCACATGAACATAACCTTCTATTTTCTTTCAGCGTCTGTAGATTATTCCTACGGTGTCCACGGATAGCGGTCTTAACTTCAAAAATACCTCGTTCATGATCGTATTGAAGAAATGAATGCCACTGTGCTCGCCTCCTGGACCTTTCAAATTTTCTCATGGGTATTGGCATAAATTGAACACCCCTGTCCATCAATGATTATGCAGCGCATGCCTTTCAACAAACCTCTCCGCACCCTGTTTGAATGTCATGCGGACCATGACAGTGATAGGCAGTCCACGGGCAGACTTCAACAAGCCGTTGAATGACTCCGACACGTTTGTAGTGAGGGCTCCCCATCGTCTTCCGCCATCAGCATGCAATGTCCACATGTGAAGCTCATGCCCCATCAACCAAGTATAGGCTCGTGGTTCTAACTGCCGGATCGCTTCCATGCGCCTCGTGAATTTGCACTGCTGGTGCTCAGTTGCAGCCATCCACATTAAGTCATGCAATGCCTTGTCAGGATATTTCTTCTGGAAATTGGCCTTTAGGTGACGCATACAGTAACGGTGGTATGCCTATGGTTCCTGCCATTCAGACAAGTGACGTACAGAACTTAAAATACCACCATGCCGATCAGATATTAGACAAATACCTGAACGCTGTTTGACAACGTGCTACTTCAAGTGGTTCAAAAAAAGCGTCCATGTCTCTTCACTTTCGTTGGCACATATGGCAAAAGCTAGTGGAAATATTTGCCCGTTGGCATCTACTACAACTGCAATCAAAAGCTTAATATCATACTTTCCATAGACATGAGTACCGTCTATGGAAATAACAGGACGACAATGCACAAAACCATCAATTGCTGGTTTAAATGACAAGAACACATAGTTGAAAATATATTCGGGTCTTTCCGGACTGGTCCGGACACATAGTTTAATATCAGGGAAATTGATGGTTTTGTGCATCAATTTGTGCATCAATTTAATAACAAGAACACATAGTTTAATATCAGGGAAATACTTGCCCTTTGTCAGAACAGCTGGTCTAGACTCATCCCACATCGCTGACCGAAATTCATCATCATCCCTTGTGAGGGCATCCATGTTCAACATGCTTGGCAGATTATCAAAGTAGGGAATATTCCACTCATGAAATGGCACGTGGGACTCGTACACTGTTGGTCTAGCGGGAGGTGGAGGAATATGCTCCCTCGTCAGCTCAGGTTCAACATTCACTTCCTCCTCATCATCACCCTCATCATTGAAGGGTGTGTCATCCACAGACTCATCCGCATTGTTGTCATAATCACTATCATCTTCCTGACTCTGCGCATCTGCCAAATAACAAGTAAATACGACGTCAATGGGCAACTATGTGAGGTTAGGAGCTTCAAGAATCTTGTTTTCACTGCACAAAAATAACAAAATGATAATATACCCAACTAGATAAATACTTTAGATATAGCTATATCACTTTACTTACAAGTCGTACTGTCTTGACGTTTCATAATGGATATTTGCTTGTTGATGATGACTCTCGGATGGACCACCGTGGTCCAGTACTCCAGAACTACATATATTCCAACTAGGGGCGGGGTCATAACTTGTAAAATTCGTATCCGGACGGTACCCCCTATGAAAAATATGAGTGTTAATACAAATCCAATTAAAACATAAAATAAACATCGCTAAAGTACCCACGAAATTGATGTTTACCAGTTGTCTTGTTGATTATATAAAGTCGAAAAATTATTTTGCAAGTTTACCACTCATTCAAGGCAAGCTCTTTCATCAGCAACCTGTCCGGCAAAACCTGCTCCAAAATAACCACCCGATGATAGGGGGTTATCCTTACTATGCACGCCCTCATTATTGGGAACGTCTTCCACCTTGACGTACATTTCCAATAATTTTATTACAATAAATTCCCTGTATTCATCCGAAATCCGCAAAAAATCTCTAAGAGTTTCATCATCCTCGATGTTAAACTCAGAATAATAAGCAAACCCCTGCGTAGTCACTGAATACGGAAATCTACCGGTTATTTTAAGGTTAACTGAACGCCACCTCTCATTCATTTTTCACGTAACAACGATACCAATTTATCGTACTCCATAGTAAGCGAAAATTTAACATGACATTGTGGAGGTGAGCTATACCTCACAGAGTTATTCTCCAATACAACCTCACCCCCTCCCAATATAGTGAAACCCTTATTTTTGCCACTTCAGATATTGTAAAAAAATGATTGATAAGAAGAAGAGAGAAGTATGAACATAAGTTTGAAGATTGAATGAATTTTCATAAAATTGAAACGCCTTTAAATAAGGCAAGTCCGAATATAAAACGCAGTACAATACTACGTTTTATGTAATGAATTATTATTATGTCAGTTCATTATTGGTGGGGCCAAAAACCAGAGTAAAACACAGTATAATAATACGTTTAAGTAAAACGCAGTATTATACTGCGTTTTACAAATTTAATTAGTAAAACGTAGTGTAGTACTGCGAATTACAAAAAAATAAATTAAAGTAAAACGCAGTTTAGTACTGCGAATTACAAAAAAAAAAAATTAAAGTAAAACGCAATATGGTTCTGCATTTTACTTTAACGGCTAAATTTCCGTTAAAATAGTTCGCAGTATAGTACTGTGTTTTACTCATTTATGTAACTTTTTTTTAAGTAGTAGAAACGTGGTTTTTTGTCCAAAAAATCATCAAAAAAGTTTCGGACTCGGTGTGAGAGTGGTCGTGCGTTTCTATTTAATCGAATTGGGGTCCATCAATAAATATCTATATTATGTTCAATTATGCGGGATAAGGATTCCATGTATTTTATAAATAGGTAAGGTGATAAGGTATCACCTTGTCGTATCCCCCTAGAAGGTTGGAAAAAGGGAGTTGGAGCACCATTGATGAGTATAGATATGGAGGAAGTTGTGACACAAGACATTATGAGGTTGATTAAGGGTAGTGGAAATTGTAGGTGTTGTAGAGAGAAACGAATAAATGATCATTCTAAACGATCAAAGGCTTTTTAAGGTCAATTTTTATCATCATGTTGCCCATTTTGCCCTGTTATTTTTTAAATGAGTGAATGATTACCGGAACAAGGATGGCATTATTAGCTGCCCTACGACCTTTTAGGAAGAAGCTTTGGGTTGGGTTGATTAGTTTAGGGAGGAAGGGTCTAATTCTATTTACTATGATATTAGTAATAATTTTGTAAATTATGTTGCAGGGTCCAATTTTTCTATATTGAGTAATAGACTCTGGGTAACTTGTTTTGGGTATCAAGATGATATTGGTTTTATTTATTTCTGGTGGAATAGTAGATGTATAGAAGGTGTATTGACAAGTGTGGATAACCTCTTGCTTAGTTTACGACCAAAAGTTTTGGAAGAAAATGGGGTGTAATCCATCTGGGCCTGGGCTTTAAGTGGTTTGAAGGAGTAGACTGCCTTGGTGATTTCTATAATAGATAATGTGCGGTTGAATGTTTGAATATCATCATTTGTGGGTGAATTTGAGAGGGTAGGTATGTATTCGTTTTGGCAGCTTGTTAATTGGGTATTAAATAGTTCTTGGTAGTATTTGAGAATTATATCATATATGGTTTTGGTGTTAAAGGTCCAGTTTCCTACTGAATCATGTAGGCTTAGGATTCTATTACATCCACGTCTTAGTATTGTGGAGCGGTGAAAGAAGGTCGTACTAGCATGGCCATTGGACACGTGATTTTAATTTTCAAAATTCTTCCTCGCTCTGTAGTAAGTTGTTGAAGTCAGTGATCAGCTTATTTCTAGGTTGTAATAAAATGAATTTTTTGTATTTGGGTGTATACGTTGTCATCCTTTCAATCGAGCAATTAAAATCTTTCTTTTGTAAGAGATATTTCCAAAATTATGAATTTTCCAATGGGTAGCTAGGTCAGTAAATTTTTTTAGTCTAGTAGATCATGTTCATCAAGCAATGTGTGGCTAACAATATCAGGAAATTGAGGGTCTTGAAGCCACGTTGTTTCAAATTTGAAATTAGACGGGGGCTTTGGGTAAGGTTTAGTTAAATTTAGAATTAATAGGCAATGATCAGAGTGGGTGCATGGTATATGTTTAACAGTTGAATCTTCAAATAATTCAAACCATTTATTATTGGCAAAGAATTTGTCTAGTCGTTCCATAATAATTGTTTATGATGATTTTTTGCGATCGAATTAAGGCTTGTTAGTCCACGTGAACCGTGGACCTGAAAAACCTAGGTCAATCATTTTAATGTTATTAAGGCATTTGTTAAAGTTTGAGGATCTTTTTATATTAGTAGGGGATCCTCCAAATTTTTCCTTAGAAGTAGAGACCTCAAAAAAATCGCCACATACTAGCCATGCACATTTATAGTTATCATGAAGAGTTTGTAAATTGTTCCATAGCAATTGGCGAGTTGAACAATTATTACTAGCATATATTAAGGATAAAAGCCACGTAGGTGATTTATTTACCTGGACAAAAGCCTGTATTTCCTGGCTTGTGACTGCTACTAGGTTAACCACCAATTCATGAGCATGCCATAAAAGAGCTATTCCACCTGATTGACCTTGTGCTGCCACTTGGATTAGGTCTGTGTAATTGAACTCAGAGAGATGATCTGTGTGATCCTCCATTTTTGTTTATTTTAGGCATAGAATGGATGGATTATTTCATGTTAGCAAAAATCGTAGGTTCTGACAGAATTCTTGATTATGAGATCCCCGGCAGTTCCAAAGCATTATCTTCATGAGACCTTCATGGTGTATTTTGCTCCCTTCCGGAGCCAGTGATAGTTCCAAGTGCATTAGAAGATGTGGAGGATTGTACAATGCTACAGTTAGCAAGTTGTCATGCAAGATTGAGATCATGAGTATCACATATCTCTCTTCCAAGGAGAAGGGATTTAGGCGTATGTTCAATGAGGTTTTCTAGAGGTTTGGGGGGATGAAGATGAGGTGTTTTTTTCGATGTTTCCTAGCATGGAGATCGTCAGGAAGTCGTTCAATATCATTGATTCCATGAAAGTCTCCGGTAGATCGTTGTCTTCTTCTACTGGATGGGGGTTTTCCTGGTGTGGAGAAGGTGGTGGCAAGTTGGTATTCTGAATGTCAGTCACTTGCTGTTGAATTTTCCCTGGCAGTGGAGGGTGGGCCATCTCCTATGGTTGTTGAGGATCTAACCATGGCCAGAAGTTTTTCTTTAGGGGTATCTTCCAGTAAAAAGGATGGTGAAGTGCTAGAGCTTGCCATTGTTGATATTGAGTGATGATTTGTTGCATCTGCATGATGGTGTTGTCTTGTTGATGAATCAAGTTCAAGACTTGGTCTTGTTGTGCTTGATTTGGAATTCCCTTTTGAAGTTAGAATGCCATTTCCTTCGATATTTCCAATAGAAGTGTGACATGGTTTTGTAATAGTTGAAGGTCTATTTGTGGTTGTTGGTGCATGGGAGGGAATGGTTGTGGTGGGGAAGCGAGTGGTTGTTGCATGGTTGGGTGGTTTGGTTGTATTACTGCCCACTTGTGTGCATGGGGGAGTTAGTGATGGATGAGTACGTGTGGGGGAGGGAGGTGATGGCAGAGGTAGATATGGACATTGTTGATGTAGCGTTTGTGCCTGCAGTGATGGTGATGATTTCTATGGTTGTGTGGTCGGTAATTGTTGGTGTTTGTGGGTGATTGAGTATGTTGAAGTGTGGCTTGAGTTATCGTGGTAAAGGTGTTCGTTGGAGTGCTATTTGAAGAGGTCTTTGGGTGAGATTAAAGGTTGCTTCAGAGATTGCTTGATGATCTAGGCTATTTTTATTGGTTAGGGGATCTTGATTTTTTTCAGTTGGTGGTGTGGCGTGATGAGTTGTAGTTGCATGGTTATTGAAGCTAGTATCTGTTGAACACTATTTTTTGTGTGATGATGGACCAGAATAGTGTATAGAGGAGGGATTTTGGCGTATTTGGATTGGTGTAATTGGCGGTAGTGGAGATTTGGCATTTAGTTGTGCTTTGCCTTGTGTATCAATGTTAGTAGGATGTTCAAGTGTGATAGTGTCATGATGGGTGTCTAGTTTAGATGGTTTCTTATTGGTGTTGAATTTTTGTCGTAGACGTTTGGATAATGTTTTTCGAATTAATGGGTGTAGGGGAGGTGAACGATTGTGATGATGGTTTCTCTCTATGTTTACAGTGGGCGCGTGCATTGGTATTTGGAAAGGTGATGATGGTGGTTTGAAAGCGGTTGAGGTAGGGTTAATTGAGTGAGTTCTAGGTGGTATAGGTTTCGCATGCAAGGTTTTGGTTATCATGGGGGATGGGTCCGGTGTAGGGTTTGGCTTTGGGAAATCAAATTGATAATGAAGGGGAATATCATTGGTTGAACTTGTGGTTTTGTGGGGGGCAGGTGGGATCCAACGTTTTGGAATAGTGGTATTTGGGAGGGGGGGGGTGAGTGATTTTGGTTCATGGTGGTATTTTGAGGGAAAAATTCTGTCTTATTTTTTGTATTTGTTTTTGTTTTTTGGATATGAAACTGTTTTTCACTGACTAGCTTGATCTTCCTCGCAGGAGGGAGTGAGTGGGTTGTCTTGTGTTTGATTCGAAGTAAAAGCAGTTGAAAAAATTGGGTAATAGTGGAGGTTGTATCCTAAGAAGCAACATCTTATGCAAATCATTGTTGAATCCTCGTAAAAATTTAGCTGAGTATATGTGCCTAGGAGGATTTCATATGTAAGTGATTTCTCTAGCGGAACTAAGATACAAAGCCTAGCATATCGACCTCTTGATGTGTGAACTGTGCATGTGTCGATTTTAACGAGCGTGCCAATAAATTTTGCTATTTTATGGAGGATTTGTATATCATAATATTTAATAGGTAGTTCTTGTAGGCGAATCCATACAGTGGTGTAATTTGTGTGTGCTAGGACTGGATTGAATTTGGATTCCCATTGACGGATAGTGAGGTATTGGGATCCTATGAACCATGGTCCATTTTGGAGTATTTTATTAAAAGTTCTTAGTGTGTTAGAATTTGATAAGATAATAGTCATATCCTAGATCTATTAAGTGAAGTGTTTCATTGAGTTGCCAAAGAGAGTTCAACTTAATTTTTAGGTTTGTATATGACAGTTTTTCCTTAGCAGATTGATGATAATGGCTTGTTGCCAAGGATGGTAGAGTCTAAGTTTATCATTTGAGAAGATAGGGATAAAGAAAGGATAGAGGCGGCTGAAGCCCAAGGCAGGTAAGGCAAGGGCTTTAGGCCCCCTAAATTTGAAGGCCCTACTTTTTAGTATTTTTAGGTTTATGTATTTATTTTCCTTTTAAAAATTGAAGTATTTAATGTGAAAAGCTATAATTTTGCCGTGGAAAAGGAAAACAACGTTTACTTTTACCATTCCTGGATGTTGGGGATATGAATGGTTTCCTTTACTGTTTTTGGCTTTTTTGGGAGTGACTTCTCCTCTTTTTTTTCCTCTATATTTATTCACAACTACAAAGTTTATACCCTACCTTGCCTTCTTCAGCCGTCTCTGCCTTCTTCTTTAATACTTTTCTATGTTAATTTCTAAAAAGCTTTATGATAATTCTTAGTTTCTTACTCCTTCCTGTCAAAAGAACTACAAGAATCTTTTGATCATTCTTTGTGGAATAAAATACAAAGTTGGTAAGTACAATTTTTTTTTTCAATGATAACTTTTTTCTTTCTTTTCAAGCATTTTTTTCTACATATTGTACTTGGGACTGATTTTGGTAGTCATTAGTAAATTAAGAGAGGATTGAAAAATAAAATTTTATAATATGTATTGATTTTTTATTGCTTAAAATTTTACAATATGATATGACTGCAATCTCATAAGACTCATATTTTCAAAATAAAATTTTTATGCTGCTTATTATAGTTTAGAGTTAAAATTTTAATTCCGTTTAGAAATCTAATTTGATGGAAAGATTTCAAACTCCACAAATAAGAGATGCTTTATTGAAATTAGTAGAAGCTAGTAAGGATCCAAACACTAAAAGTGAAGCTAATTGTTTAGCGACATACGAGCTTCAAAATTTTGAGTTTTTATTGGGTATGACTATTTGGTATGATATGTTGTTTGCTGTTAATTCAGTTAGTAAAAGTTTGCAATCAAAAGATATGCATATTGATGTAGCCATAGATCAACTAAGAGGCCTTATTTCTTATTTTCAAATATATAGAGAAGAAGGGTTCACAACTGCTATGATTTCTGCTAAGGAAATTGCATCTGAGATGAATATAGAACCTGAATTTCGTAAAAAACATGTAATATATAGAAAAAATAATTTGATGAGAATGTGGATAATGAAACAATAAAGTCTCTTGAAGAATCTTTTAAAATAGATTACTTTTTGTATATAGTAGACCAAGCCATTCTTTCGCTTCAAAATAGATTTGAGCAATTCAAAGCGTAAGAATTGTCAGAGGAAATAGATTATAAAAAGATTATTAATAACTTTGCAACTCAAAAAGCTAGAAAAATAGCCTTTAAATAAAATATATATAATTTTTTTAGAGGAACTTAAGGCCCCTAATTACAGTTTGGCTTTAGGCACCGAACTGTGTTGAGCCGCCTCTGAGAAAGGGTGATGAGATGGATTGGTGTTTTCATCATCTAAGGTTAATTTTTTCAAAAAATTAGTTTCTAGTTTGGGATCGATTGGAGGAGGAGAAGGTGGGGAGAGAGTGTCACAAAAACTTACCTTGATAGAGGGGCTGTTGCATGATTGTGTCATAGCTTCCTTAGGTTTGTCTATGCTGCGACTCAGTTATTTCTTGATCTGATAGTTCAATTTCCGATGTTTCCTTCCTGAAGTTTGTAATGCTCCACCCCTAAGAAAATAGTGTTGTATAAGATAAACTATCGAGTATCGATTATCATGTGCTTGCCACTGGATATATTTTGCTGCCGAAGATAAAAGTAGGTGTTACTTCTGATGAACTCTCAATTACGTCTTCACGGGGTCAATGAATATTCAACCTTTAGATTTTTTTCTAATAAAGAAACAAATAGTTTAGGTAAGTAATGTATCATTCTTTTTACCATTGAGTATTCGCATTTAATTATCACATTCACCACTAATTCTTGAAAACAAAATAAGTATCATTCTTTTTACCATTGAGTATTCGCATTCAATTAGCACATTCACCACCAATTCTTCATAAATTTTTTACCATTAGCTAAGTAATGTATCATTCTTTTTACCATTGAGTATTCACATTCAATTAGCACATTCACCACCAATTCTTGAAAACAAAACAAAATTTATAAATTGCATATATCAGTTGACATTCGTACACTAATTCTTGAAATGAAAATGAGATGTATATATTTTTATGTATCGACAGTACTTTTTAAATAAAATAATAAATAAGATAGAGAAACATCAGTAATAACACAAATGGTAAAATAAAAAAGTGCCAATTCAATCATCCACTTCAATGACTTCA